>NC_056626.2:332570016-333170016 GCF_002870075.4 Lactuca sativa | reverse complement strand
TGCAGGAACCAAGTTGTGGTTTGACCATTACCACGACATGGTCCCCTGTTCTTCCGGTTTGTGTTTCAAAGCATGGGGTGACGATTCCATCTTTGGAGAAAGTTCTGAAGCGCGATCCATTTCTGATTAGTACCTGACCAGCTAAAGACTCGCACAAAAAGAAGCGCTTGTAGGAGGCAACCCGTCATTAGAGTTTGTTTTTTTTTCTTTAAACTTCTAGTTTATTAGGGTAATTTAGGATTTTAATTTTGATGTTTGTTTTCGTTTTTCTATTACTTGTGTGTTGTTTTGATCTTTTCAGTTTGAAGCTTAGGATTGCATGTGAGGGTCTAGAGTCAAGGCTGACGAAGCGAGAAATCGAGTCTAGGCGAGAGTGGAAACGAAGTGTTGAGTCAAGCTATGAGTCCAATTGATAGAACGGTTATAGAGTGTTTATTCCCTGAAGAAAAATGAGGGAAATTATTGGTTTATATAACCCCCATACATCAGCAACGGACTTGGGCAGAATTTTTTTTTTCACACAGCGGTCTACTCGCCGAGTGCATCTTATGGACTCGCCGAGTCCATGTGAAAATTCACGATTCTTCTGCCATTTACGCTTCAACTCGGCGAGTCTACATACTTACCCGACGAGTCGCTCATTCTTCTTACTTTTGAGCTGAAGATTTGAGGACATTTGATATGGGCATTGGTTCTATTCTTTGAAGATCATTTTCCGAGCATTTCCAAGAGTTTTTCCCTTATATTTGGAGCTTTTATAAAGACTGTACCACACGAGATGTTTGAAACCCAAGCCATGGATGAGTTTTTCCTATGTCTAAAGTCAGCTGAAGATGGAGCTTTAAATAAAGAAGATCAACCTCGCAACTACTATCCTAGGGGAGTTTGTTCCAATTCCCTCTTTATTTTATTGTTCTTTATCATGCATAATATGCAATGGGGACATTGCATAAATTAAGTGTGGGTAGGGGGTTGGTTACATTAGTTAAAATTTTAGTTAAATTTTGAAAATTTTGAAATTTTTGCACTAAAATTGCTAGGGCTAAATTAGAAAATTTTGGTAAAAGCAATTAGGGTTCATGCTAGTATTATATTTGATGATTCCATGAGGACCCAAATGTTTAGTTGAGCCTATAATATCGTTATAATGCATTTGTGGCCAACCTTATTTTTAGTGAAATCATGGGACAAAAACACAATCTCGCTTAGTTTGAGGATCGCAACACGTTTAGCATCGTGTACCAGAAATGTATCCAGGAAAGCTTAAGTAGTCATTGCACACTAGACTAATGCCTTTAACCAATAAAGTATGAAGTGAAATTCCCTTGCTTAAGCATATGTTTTTCTAGTTTTTAGTTTTGAATGGAAAAAGTGTGTTGAAAAAAAAAGAAAAAAAAGAAAAAAAAAAGAAAAAAAAAGTTGAAAAAAAAGAGTGATGAAATGTTTGAATAAAGAATCTACAAAGCTATGAAGACAAAGAAGAATATCATGAAGAAAAGCTACAAAGTATAAAAGATTCAATGAAAAGTTGTATTTGTAATTTTCTTTTCTAGGTTATTTTATCGTATGTATGCTTGGGGATTTAACCAAAAATGACTTGAGGTTAAGAAAGTTTTCTGGGGATGGATTTGGAGGGATGCATAAAATGATCATTGTTCAAAAGAAGTGGGCGAGTGTTTATGAGGATTGTGAGTATTTAGAATTGAGGGGGGTCCTTAGGAAAAATTTTAGACACAAATGCATGCGTTGCGGTTTTGGCATAATGGTTTGGTTCGATTGGGATTGTCTTATGTGGTATTAGTATGTTAAAATTCAGTTTTGCTTGGGGGGAAGCAAAAGTCAAGTCTGGGGTATTTTGATATGGGCATAGTTAGTTATAAAATTCATGCATTATCTTAATACTTTATGTTGTTTTTGTCTCATTTAATGAACCAAAGGTGCTTAATTAGCTTAAATATTTCATTTTCAGCAACAAAAGACATGCTCGAAAGGAAAGTGAAGCAGAATTGGCGATTGGACGCTTGGATATTGGATTTTGAAGAAAGAAGGATGTTGCTTGACAGCTTGACCCATCGTCAGTGTTTTGGCCATATCTCATGAACCGTAACTCCGATTGATGAGATTCAAAATGTTCTGAAAACTAGACACAATTTCGGACAACTTTTGTGTTTTGAAAAAATGTTGATCCCAAACGGACTTGGCGAGTAGGCTATCAATTCGCCGAGTTGGTCAGAAGTTTCGCGATTCTTGACTTTCCCTTGCCGGACACGGGATTTTAAGTGATGGACTCGGCGAGTAGGTCACTCGACTCGCCGATTAGCCCCTGTTTTTATTTGCTAATTGTTATCATATAATTTTATTTTTTTTATATAGTTTAATTTTTATCTATGATGTATTTTCCAAATCTCGATGCTTTTGATGCTTTTCTTGAGGAAGTAGCGCATGTAAATGAGTAAGAAGATGAGGACTATGACTCAAATGATGATTTGAAGAAATTTGGAAGATGGTTAGATAACATCTTGCCCAAGACACAAGAGCAATCTGAGTTACAAGAGCTAAAGTTACAAGATGAAGAATTTAATCCAGGAAAAGATTTGGAGGAGCTGGAAAGGTTGTTAGCAGAGAGGTCGGATGAAGAACAAGAACAAGCTGAATTGCAGGAACCAAGTTGTGGTTTGACCATTACCACGACATGGTCCCCTATTCTTCCGGTTTGTGTTTCGAAGCATGGGGTGACGATTCCATCTTTGGAGAAAGTTCTGAAGCGCGATCCATTTCTGATTAGTACCCGACCAGTTCCAACCCTTGTCAGAATTCTTGGGTTTTATGTATTCAAGCTCGTTTGGCCAATTTTAGAAGAAAAGAGCCAAATTTTACAAATTGGTCCAAAGAAAATATTTAATGTAATGGATGGATGGGAATCGAATTTATTAGAAGTTTATTAAGTTGGGAGTCTAGCTAAATACTCGCACAAAAAGAAGCGCTTGCGGGAGGCAACCCGTCATTAGAGTTTGCTTTTTTTTTTTCTTTAAACTTCTAGTTTATTAGGGTAAGTTGGGATTTTAATTTTCATGTTTGTTTTCGTTTTTCTATTACTTGTGTGTTGTTTTGATCTTTTCAGTTTGAAGCTTAGGATTGCATGTGAGGGTCTAGAGTCAAGGCTGACGAAGCGAGAAATCGAGTCTAGACGAGAGAGGAAACGAAGTGTTGAGTCAAGCTATGAGTCCAATTGATAGAACGGTTATAGAGTGTTTATTCCCTGAAGAAAAATGAGGGAAATTATTGGTTTATATAACCCCCATACATCAGCAACGGACTTGGGCAGAATAAAATTTTTGTCACACAGCGGTTTACTCGCCGAGTGCATCTTATGGACTCGCCGAGTCCATGTGAAAATTCACGATTCTTCTGCCATTTACGCTTCAACTCGGCGAGTCTACATACTTACCCGATGAGTCGCTCATTCTTCTTACTTTTGAGCTGAAGATTTGAGGACATTTGATATGGGCATTAGTTCTATTCTTTGAAGATCATTTTCCGAGCATTTCCAAGAGTTTTTCCCTTATATGTGGAGCTTCTATAAAGACTGTACCACACGAGATGTTTGACACCCAAGGCATGGATGAGTTGTTCCTATGTCTAAAGTCAGCTGAAGATGGAACTTTAACTAAAGAAGATCAACCTCGCAACTACTATCCCAGGGGAGTTTGTTCCAATTCCCTCTTTATTTTATTGTTATTTATCATGCATAATATGCAATGGGGACATTGCATAAATTAAGTGTGGGGTAGGGGGTTGGTTACATTAGTTAAAATTTTAGTTAAATTTTGAAAATTTTGAAATTTTTGCACTAAAATTGCTAAGGCTAAATTAGAAAATTTTGGTAAAAGCAATTAAGGTTCATGCTAGTATTATATTTGATGATTCCATGAGGACCCAGATATTTAGTTGAGCCTATATACGTTATAATGCATTTGTGGCCTCCCTTATTCTAGTGAAATCATGGGACAAAAACACAATCTCGCTTAGTTTGAGGATCGCAACACGTTTAGCATCGTGTACCAGAAATGTATCCAAGAAAGCTTAAGTAGTCATTGCACACTAGACTAATGCCTTTAACCAATAAAGTATGAAGTTAAATTCCCTTGCTTAAGCATATGTTTTTCTAGTTTTTAGTTTTGAAAGGAAAAAGTGTGTTGAAAAAAAAAAGAAAAAAAAGAAAAAAAAAAGAAAAAAAAAGTTGAAAAAAAAGAGTGATGAAATGTTTGAATAAAGAATCTACAAAGCTATGAAGACAAAGAAGAATATCATGAAGAAAAGCTACAAAGTATAAAAGATTCAATGAAAAGTTGTTTTTGTAATTTTCTTTTCTAGGTTATTTTATCGTATGTATGCTTGGGGATTTAACCAAAAATGACTTGAGGTTAAGAAAGTTTTCTGGGGATGGATTTGGAGGGATGCATAAAATGAGCGTTGTTCAAAAGAAGTGGGCGAGTGTTTATGTGGATTGTGAGTATTTAGAATTGAGGGGGTCCTTAGGAAAAAATTTAGACACAAATGCATGCGTTGTGGTCTTGGCATAATGGTTTGGTTCGATTGGGATTGTCTTATGTGGTATTTGTATGTTTAAATTCAGTTTTGCTTGGGGGCAAGCAAAAGTCAAGTGTGGGGTATTTTGATATAGGCATAGTTAGTTATAAAATTCATGCATTATCTTAATACTTTATATTGTTTTTGTCTCATTTCATGAACCAAAGGTGCTTAATTAGCTTAAATATTTCATTTTCAGCAACAAAGACATGCTCGAATGGAAAATGAAGCGGAATTGGCGATTGGACGCTTGGATATTGGATTTTGAAGAAAGAAGGATGTTGCTGGACAGCTTGACCCATCGTCAGTGTTTTGGCCATATCTCATGAACCGTACCTTCGATTGACGAGATTCAAAATGTTCTGAAAACTAGACACAATTTCGGACAACTTTCGTGTTTTCAGAAAATGCTGATCCCAAACGGACTTGGCGAGTAGGCCATCAACTCGCCGAGTTGGTCAGAAGTTTTGCGATTCTTGACTTTGCCTTGCCGGACACGGGATTTTAAGTGATGGACTCGGCGAGTAGGTCACTGGACTCGCCGAGTAGCCCTTGTTTTCATAATATATATATATATATATATATAAACGCTTCTCATTCGAACCCTAACGAATGGGGGAAGTTTAGGACGATTTTTGGAGGCCAGAAGGGTTATTAAAAGCTGTGGTTTTCGAGATTTCAACCTAGATATCAACTTGGAAGAAGATCAAAGGCAATAACACTCTACTTTTATCTTAATCTTTTGCATAAACCGTGTTTCAATCATTAGATTATGTTTTTAGTTTGTTATTTGCCGTAGATATGAGCTAAAAACTCCTAAGTTCTATTTAGGATAGATGATTTTGTGATTATGGTTTAATTTATGGTAGGATTGATTTAATATTGTTGATTTTGTTGATTCTAGCTTGTTAAAGAACCATATGTGTGAATGATAACTATTTTTCTGTTAATAGGAAGATAATTGAGCTGCATGAACATCTCTTAGTTGTTAACCTCATATGTTTATGTGACCACTTTATCATATGTCTAGGATTAATGAACATGAAACTAGAATTAATAAGAAAAATAGGTAAATTCATGTGTTAGCTTGTGTGATGACCATCAACAAGAGGTTAACTAAAGGACCAAATTAGTTAACCATTACAAGTCTAAATTAACCCGAATAAATAACCTAGTGAATTGAATTAAATTAGACAATTGACCACTGTTTGAGTTATTTTGTTCTCTAAGGATTAGTGCAGCGAACGTGAATCTAATCACTTGAATCGATAGCCAATAGAAGAATTAATCCATTGCACTATTACCATAATATCAACCATAAGATCAATTGAGTTGAACTCAACAGAAGTTCCCTTCGTTATTGAATTTAGATGAATCTTTGTTTATCTAGTTCTTAGTTTCGTAGTTTAAATTTTAGTTAATTTTTTAAGTTTCTAGTCTTGCAAAACTAGAGAAAACCCATTTTCTATTACTTGTTTTATTTAGATAATATTAACATTTATTTTAATTGTTTACCGTTCCCTGTGTTCGATACCCTACTTGCGTGAACTATATTACCAATCGATAGGTACACTGCCCTTCGTGTGTTTATTTTGTGTCTAAGTTAGTAGGATTAAAACTAGTTTGTTTCACATACATCATGTTTTTGGCGCCGTTGCCGGAGAACGGTTCAAATAGTTAATTTTATTTGCTAATTGTTATCATATAATTTTATTTTTTTATATAGTTTAATTTTTATTTCTGATGTATTTTCCAAATCTCGATGCTTTTGATGCTTTTCTTGAGGAAGTAGCGCATGTAAATGAGCAAGAAGATGAGGACTATGACTCAAATGATGATTTGAAGAAATTTGGAAGATGGTTAGATAACATCTTGCCCAAGAAACAAGAGCAATTTGAGTTACAAGAGCTAAAGTTACAAGATGAAGAATTTAATCCAGGAAAAGATTTGGAGGAGCTGGAAAGGTTGTTAGCAGAGAGGTCGGATGAAGAACAAGAACAAGCTGAATTGCAGGAACCAAGTTGTGGTTTGACCATTACCACGACATGGTCCCCTGTTCTTCCGGTTTGTGTTTCAAAGCATGGGGTGACGATTCCATCTTTGGAGAAAGTTCTGAAGCGCGATCCATTTCTGATTAGTACCCGACCAGTTCCAACCCTTGTCAGAATTCTTGGGTTTTATGTATTCAAGCTCGTTTGGCCAATTTTAGAAGAAAAGAGCCAAATTTTACAAATTGGTCCAAAGAAAATATTTAATGTAATGGATGGATGGGAATCGAATTTATTAGAAGTTTATTAAGTTGGGAGTCTAGCTAAAGACTCGCAGAAAAAGAAGCGCTTGCGGGAGGCAACCCGTCATTAGAGTTTGCTTTTTTTTTTCTTTAAACTTCTAGTTTATTAGGGTAAGTTGGGATTTTAATTTTGATGTTTGTTTTCGTTTTTCTATTACTTGTGGGTTGTTTTGATCTTTTCAGTTTGAAGCTTAGGATTGCATGTGAGGGTCTAGAGTCAAGGCTGACGAAGCGAGAAATCGAGTCTAGGCGAGAGAGGAAACGAAGTGTTAAGTCAAGCTATGAGTCCAATTGATAGAACGGTTATAGAGTGTTTATTCCCCGAAGAAAAATGAGGGAAATTATTGGTTTATATAACCCCCATACATCAGCAACGAACTTGGGCAGAATAAATTTTTTGTCACACAGCGGTCTACTCGCCGAGTGCATCTTATGGACTCGCCGAGTCCATGTGAAAATTCACGATTCTTCTGCCATTTACGCTTCAACTCGGCGAGTCTACATACTTACCCGGCGAGTCGCTCATTCTTCTTACTTTTGAGCTGAAGATTTGATGACATTTGATATGAGCATTAGTTCTATTCTTTGAAGATCATTTTCCGAGCATTTCCAAGAGTTTTTCCCTTATATTTGGAGCTTCTATAAAGACTGTACCACACGAGATGTTTGACACCCAAGGCATGGATGAGTTGTTCTTATGTCTAAAGTCAGCTGAAGATGGAACTTTAACTAAAGAAGATCAACCTCGCAACTACTATCCCAGGGGAGTTTGTTCCAATTCCCTCTTTATTTTATTGTTATTTATCATGCATAATATGCAATGGGGACTTTGCATAAATTAAGTGTGGGGTAGGGGGTTGGTTACATTAGTTAAAATTTTAGATAAATATTGAAAATTTTGCACTAAAATTGCTAAGGCTAAATTAGAAAATTTTGGTAAAAGCAATTAGCGTTCATGCTAGTATTATATTTGATGATTCCATGAGGACCCAGATATTTAGTTGAGCGTATATACATTATAATGCATTTGTGGCCTCCTTTATTCTAGTGCAATCATGGGACAAAAACACAATCTCGCTTAGTTTGAGGATCGCAACATGTTTAGCATCGTGTACCAGAAATGTATCCAGGAAAACTTAAGTAGTAATTGCACACTAGACTAATGCCTTTAACCAATAAAGTATGAAGTTACATTCCCTTGCTTAAGTATATGTTTTTCTAGGTTTTTAGTTTTGAATGGAAAAAGTGTGTTGAAAAAAAAAGAAAAAAAAGAGAAAAAAAAAGAAAAAAAAAAGTTGAAAAAAAAGAGTGATGAAATGTTTGAATAAAGAATCTACAAAGCTATGAAGACAAAGAAGAATATCGTGAAGAAAAGCTACAAAGTATAAAAGATTCAATGAAAAGTTATATTTGCAATTTTCTTTTCTAGGTTTTTTTATCGTATATATGCTTGGGGATTTAACCAAAAATGACTTGAGGTTATGAAAGTTTTCTGGGGATGGATTCGGAGGGATGCATAAAATGAGCGTTGTTCAAAAGAAGTGGGCAAGTGTTTATGAGGATTGTGAGTATCTAAAATTGAGGGTGGTCCTTAGGAAAAATTTTAGACACAAATGCGTGCGTTGCGGTCTTGACATAATAGTATGGTTCGACAGGGATTGTCTTATGTGGTATTAGTATGTTAAAATTCAGTTTTGCTTGGGGACAAGCAAAAGTCAAGTGTGGGGTATTTTGTTATGGGCATAGTTAGTTATAAAATTCATGCATTATCTTAATACTTTATGTTGTTTTTTCTCATTTAATGAACCAAAGGTGCTTAATTAGCTTAAATATTTCATTTTCAGCAACAAAGACATGCTCGAAAGGAAAATGAAGCGGAATTGGCGATTGGACGCTTGGATATTGGATTTTGAAGAAAGAAGGATGTTGCTGGACAGCTTGACCCATCGTCAGTGTTTTGGCCATATCTCATGAACCGTACCTTCGATTGACGAGATTCAAAATGTTCTGAAAACTAGACACAATTTCGGACAACTTTTGTGTTTTGAGAAAATGCTAATCCCAAACGGACTCGGCGAGTAGGCCATCAACTCGCCGAGTTGGTCAGAAGTTTCGCGATTCTTGACTTTGCCTTGCCGGACACTGGATTTTAAGTGATGGACTCGGCGAGTAGGTCACTGGACTCGCCGAGTAGCCCTTGTTTTCATATATATATATATATATATATATATATATATATATATATATATAGATATGTATATATATATATATATATATATATATATATATATATATATATATATAGATAGAAACGCTTCTCATTCGAACCCTAACGAATGGGGGAAGTTTAGGACGATTTTTGGAGGCCAGAAGGGTTATTAAAAGCTGTGGTTTTCGAGATTTCAACCTAGATATGAACTTGGAAGAAGATCAAAGGCAATAACACTCTACTTTTATCTTAATCTTTTGCATAAACCGTGTTTCAATCATTAGATTATGTTTTTAGTTTGTTATTTGCCGTAGATATGAGCTAAAAACTCCTAACTTCTATTTAGGATAGATGATTTTGTGATTATGGTTTAATTTATGGTAGGATTGATTTAATATTGGTGATTTTGTTGATTCTAGCTTGTTAAAGAACCATATGTGTGAATTATAACAGTTTTTATGTTAATCGGAAGATAATTGAGCTGCATGAACATCTCTTAGTTGTTAACCTCATATGTTTATGTGACCACTTTATCATATGTCTAGGCTTAATAAACACGAGACTAGAATAAATAAGAAAAATAGGTAAATTCTTGTGTCAGCTTGTGTGATGACCATCAACAAGAGGTTAACTAAAGGACCAAATTAGTTAACCATTACAAGTCTAAATTAACCCGAATAAATAACCTAGTGGATTGAATTAAATTAGACAACTGGCCACTGTTTGAGTTAGTTTGTTCTCTAAGGATTAGTGTAGCGAACGTGAATCTAATCACTTGAATCGGTAGCCAATATAAGAATTAATCCAGTGCACTATTACCATAATATCAACCATAAGATCAATTGAGTTGAACTAAACAGAAGTTCCCTTCGTTATTGAATTTAGATGAATCTTTGTTTATCTAGTTCTTAGTTTCGTAGTTTAAATTTTAGTTAATTTTTTAAGTTTCTAGTCTTGCAAAACTAGAGAAAACCCATTTTCTATTACTTGTTTTATTTAGATAATATTAGCATTTATTTTAATTGTTTACCGTTTCCTGTGTTCGATACCCTACTTGCGTGAACTATATTACTAATCGATAGGTACACTGCCCTTCGTGTGTTTATTTTGTGTCTAAGTTAGTAGGATTAAAACTAGTTTGTTTCACACACATCATGTTTTTGGCGCCGTTGCCGGAGAACGGTTCAAATAGTTAATTTTATTTGCTAATTGTTATCATATAATTTTATTTTTTTATATAGTTTAATTTTTATTTCTGATGTATTTTCCAAATCTCGATGCTTTTGATGCTTTTCTTGAGGAAGTAGCGCATGTAAATGAGCAAGAAGATGACGACTATGACTCAAATGATGATTTGAAGAAATTTGGAAGATGGTTAGATAACATCTTGCCCAAGAAACAAGAGCAATCTGAGTTACAAGAGCTAAAGTTACAAGATGAAGAATTTAATCCAGGAAAAGATTTGGAGGAGCTGGAAAGGTTGTTAGCAGAGAGGTCGGATGAAGAACAAGAACAAGCTGAATTGCAGGAACCAAGTTGTGGTTTAACCATTACCACGACATGGTCCCCTGTTCTTCCGGTTTGTGTTTCAAAGCATGGGGTGACGATTCCATCTTTGGAGAAAGTTCTGAAGCGCGATCCATTTCTGATTAGTACCCGACCAGTTCCAACCCTTGTCAGAATTCTTGGGTTTTATGTATTCAAGCTCGTTTGGCCAATTTTAGAAGAAAAGAGCCAAATTTTACAAATTGGTCCAAAGAAAATATTTAATGTAATGGATGGATGGGAATCGAATTTATTAGAAGTTTATTAAGTTGGGAGTCTAGCTAAATACTCGCACAAAAAGAAGCGCTTGCGGGAGGCAACCCGTCATTAGAGTTTGCTTTTTTTTTTCTTTAAACTTCTAGTTTATTAGGGTAAGTTGGGATTTTAATTTTGATGTTTGTTTTCGTTTTTCTATTACTTGTGTGTTGTTTTGATCTTTTCAGTTTGAAGCTTAGGATTGCATGTGAGGGTCTAGAGTCAAGGCTGACGAAGCGAGAAATCGAGTCTAGGCGAGAGAGGAAACGAAGTGTTGAGTCAAGCTATGAGTCCAATTGATAGAACGGTTATAGAGTGTTTATTCCCTGAAGAAAAATGAGGGAAATTTATTGGTTTATATAACCCCCATACATCAGCAACGGACTTGGGCAGAATAAAATTTTTGTCACACAGCGGTCTACTCGCCGAGTGCATCTTATGGACTCGCCGAGTCCATGTGAAAATTCACGATTCTTCTGCCATTTACGCTTCAACTCGGCGAGTCTACATACTTACCCGACGAGTCGCTCATTCTTCTTACTTTTGAGCTGAAGATTTGATGACATTTGATATGGGCATTAGTTCTATTCTTTGAAGATCATTTTCCGAGCATTTCCAAGAGTTTTTCCCTTATATTTGGAGCTTCTATAAAGACTGTACCACACGAGATGTTTGACACCCAAGGCATGGATGAGTTGTTCCTATGTCTAAAGTCAGCTGAAGATGGAACTTTAACTAAAGAAGATCAACCTCGCAACTATTATCCCAGGGGAGTTTGTTCCAATTCCCTCTTTATTTTATTGTTATTTATCATGCATAATATGCAATGGGGACATTGCATAAATTAAGTGTGGGGTAGAGGGTTGGTTACATTAGTTAAAATTTTAGTTAAATTTTGAAAATTTTGAAATTTTTGCACTAAAATTGCTAAGGCTAAATTAGAAAATTTTGGTAAAAGCAATTAAGGTTCATGCTAGTATTATATTTGATGATTCCATGAGGACCCAGATATTTAGTTGAGCCTATATAAGTTATAATGCATTTGTGGCCTCCCTTATTCTAGTGAAATCATGGGACAAAAACACAATCTCGCTTAGTTTGAGGATCGCAACACGTTTAGCATCGTGTACCAGAAATGTATCCAAGAAAGCTTAAGTAGTCATCGCACACTAGACTAATGCCTTTAACCAATCAAGTATGAAGTTAAATTCCCTTGCTTAAGCATATGTTTTTCTAGGTTTTTAGTTTTGAATGGAAAAAATGTGTTGAAATGTTTGAATAAAGAATCTACAAAGCTATGAAGACAAAGAAGAATATCATGAAGAAAAGCTACAAAGTATAAAAGATTCAATGAAAAGTTGTATTTGTAATTTTCTTTTCTAGGTTATTTTATCGTATGTATGCTTGGGGATTTAACCAAAAATGACTTGAGGTTAAGAAAGTTTTCTGGGGATGGATTTGGAGGGATGCATAAAATGAGCGTTGTTCAAAAGAAGTGGGCGAGTGTTTATGAGGATTGTGAGTATTTAGAATTGAGGGGGGTCCTTAGGAAAAAATTTAGACACAAATGCATGCGTTGTGGTCTTGGCATAATGGTTTGGTTCGATTGGGATTGTCTTATGTGGTATTTGTATGTTAAAATTCAGTTTTGCTTGGGGGCAAGCAAAAGTCAAGTGTGGGGTATTTTGATATGGGCATAGTTAGTTATAATATTCATGCATTATCTTAATACTTTATATTGTTTTTGTCTCATTTCATGAACCAAAGGTGCTTAATTAGCTTAAATATTTCATTTTCAGCAACAAAGACATGCTCGAATGGAAAATGAAGCGGAATTGGCGATTGGACGCTTGGATATTGGATTTTGAAGAAAGAAGGATGCTGCTGGACAGCTTGACCCATCGTCAGTGTTTTGGCCATATCTCATGAACCGTACCTTCGATTGACGAGATTCAAAATGTTCTGAAAACTAGACACAATTTCGGACAACTTTCCTGTTTTCAGAAAATGCTGATCCCAAACGGACTCGGCGAGTAGGCCATCAACTCGCCGAGTTGGTCAGAAGTTTCGCGATTCTTGACTTTGCCTTACCGGACACGGGATTTTAAGTGATGGACTCGGCGAGTAGGTCACTGGACTCGCCGAGTAGCCCTTGTTTTCATAATATATATATATATATATATATATATATATATATATATATATATATATATATATATATATATATATATATATATATATATATATAGAAACGCTTCTCATTCGAACCCTAACGAATGGGGGAAGTTTAGGACGATTTTTGGAGGCCTGAAGGGTTATTAAAAGCTGTGGTTTTCGAGATTTCAACCTAGATATCAACTTGGAAGAAGATCAAAGGCAATAACACACTACTTTTATCTTAATCTTTTGCATAAACCGTGTTTCAATCATTAGATTATGTTTTTAGTTTGTTATTTGCCGTAGATATGAGCTAAAAACTCCTAAGTTCTATTTAGGATAGATGATTTTGTGATTATGGTTTAATTTATGGTAGGATTGATTTAATATTGTTGATTTTGTTGATTCTAGCTTGTTAAAGAACCATATGTGTGAATGATAACTATTTTTCTGTTAATAGGAAGATAATTGAGCTGCATGAACATCTCTTAGTTGTTAACCTCATATGTTTATGTGACCACTTTATCATATGTCTAGGATTAATGAACATGAAACTAGAATTAATAAGAAAAATAGGTAAATTCATGTGTTAGCTTGTGTGATGACCATCAACAAGAGGTTAACTAAAGGACCAAATTAGTTAACCATTACAAGTCTAAATTAACCCGAATAAATAACCTAGTGAATTGAATTAAATTAGACAACTGGCCACTGTTTGAGTTAGTTTGTTCTCTAAGGATTAGTGCAGCGAACGTGAATCTAATCACTTGAATCGGTAGCCAATAGAAGAATTAATCCATTGCACTATTACCATAATATCAACCATAAGATCAATTGAGTTGAACTAAACAGAAGTTCCCTTCGTTATTGAATTTAGATGAATCTTTGTTTATCTAGTTCTTAGTTTCGTAGTTTAAATTTTAGTTAATTTTTTAAGTTTCTAGTCTTGCAAAACTCGAGAAAACCCATTTTCTATTACTTGTTTTATTTAGATAATATTAGCATTTATTTTAATTGTTTACCGTTCCCTGTGTTCGATACCCTACTTGCGTGAACTATATTACTAATCGATAGGTACACTGCCCTTCGTGTGTTTATTTTGTGTCTAAGTTAGTAGGATTAAAACTAGTTTGTTTCACATACATCATGTTTTTGGCGCCGTTGCCGGAGAACGGTTCAAATAGTTAATTTTATTTGCTAATTGTTATCATATAATTTTATTTTTTTTATATAGTTTAATTTTTATTTCTGATGTATTTTCCAAATCTCGATGCTTTTGATGCTTTTCTTGAGGAAGTAGCGCATGTAAATGAGCAAGAAGATGAGGACTATGACTCAAATGATGATTTGAAGAAATTTGGAAGATGGTTAGATAACATCTTGCCCAAGAAACAAGAGCAATCTGAGTTACAAGAGCTAAAGTTACAAGATGAAGAATTTAATCCAGGAAAAGATTTGGAGGAGCTGGAAAGGTTGTTAGCAGAGAGGTCGGATGAAGAACAAGAACAAGCTGAATTGCAGGAACCAAGTTGTGGTTTGACCATTACCACGACATGGTCCCCTGTTCTTCCGGTTTGTGTTTCAAAGCATGGGGTGACGATTCCATCTTTGGAGAAAGTTCTGAAGCGCGATCCATTTCTGATTAGTACCCGACCAGTTCCAACCCTTGTCAGAATTCTTGGGTTTTATGTATTCAAGCTCGTTTGGCCAATTTTAGACGAAAAGAGCCAAATTTTAAAAATTGGTCCAAAGAAAATATTTAATGTAATGGATGGATGGGAATCGAATTTATTAGAAGTTTATTAAGTTGGGAGTCTAGCTAAAGACTCGCAGAAAAAGAAGCGCTTGCGGGAGGCAACCCGTCATTAGAGTTTGCTTTTTTTTTTTCTTTAAACTTCTAGTTTATTAGGGTAAGTTGGGATTTTAATTTTCATGTTTGTTTTCGTTTTTCTATTACTTGTGTGTTGTTTTGATCTTTTCAGTTTGAAGCTTAGGATTGCATGTGAGGGTCTAGAGTCAAGGCTGACGAAGCGAGAAATCGAGTCTAGGCGAGAGTGGAAACGAAGTGTTGAGTCAAGCTATGAGTCCAATTGATAGAACGGTTATGGAGTGTTTATTCCCTGAAGAAAAATGAGGGAAATTATTGGTTTATATAACCCCCATACATCAGCAACGGACTTGGGCAGAATAAAATTTTTGTCACATAGCGGTCTACTCGCCGAGTGCATCTTATGGACTCGCCGAGTCCATGTGAAAATTCACGATTCTTTTGCCATTTACGCTTCAACTCGGCGAGTCTACATACTTACCCGACGAGTCGCTCATTCTTCTTACTTTTGAGCTGAAGATTTGATGACATTTGATATGAGCATTAGTTCTATTCTTTGAAGATCATTTTCCGAGCATTTCCAAGAGTTTTTCCCTTATATTTGGAGCTTCTATAAAGACTGTACCACACGAGATGTTTGACACCCAAGGCATGGATGAGTTGTTCTTATGTCTAAAGTCAGCTGAAGATGGAACTTTAACTAAAGAAGATCAACCTCGCAACTACTATCCCAGGGGAGTTTGTTCCAATTCCCTCTTTATTTTATTGTTATTTATCATGCATAATATGCAATGGGGACATTGCATAAATTAAGTGTGGGGTAGGGGGTTGGCTACATTAGTTAAAATTTTAGATAAATATTGAAAATTTTGCACTAAAATTGCAAAGGCTAAATTAGAAAATTTTGGTAAAAGCAATTAGCGTTCATGCTAGTATTATATTTGATGATTCCATGAGGACCCAGATATTTAGTTGAGCCTATATACATTATAATGCATTTGTGGCCTCCTTTATTCTAGTGCAATCATGGGACAAAAACACAATCTCGCTTAGTTTGAGGATCGCAACATGTTTAGCATCGTGTACCAGAAATGTATCCAGGAAAACTTAAGTAGTAATTGCACACTAGACTAATGCCTTTAACCAATAAAGTATGAAGTTACATTCCCTTGCTTAAGTATATGTTTTTCTAGGTTTTTAGTTTTGAATGGAAAAAGTGTGTTGAAAAAAAAAGAAAAAAAAGAGAAAAAAAAAGAAAAAAAAAAGAGTGATGAAATGTTTGAATAAAGAATCTACAAAGCTATGAAGACAAAGAAGAATATCATGAAGAAAAGCTACAAAGTATAAAAGATTCAATGAAAAGTTATATTTGCAATTTTCTTTTCTAGGTTTTTTTATCGTATATATGCTTGGGGATTTAACCAAAAATGACTTGAGGTAAAGAAAGTTTTCTGGGGATGGATTCGGAGGGATGCATAAAATGAGCGTTGTTCAATAGAAGTGGGCGAGTGTTTATGAGGATTGTGAGTATCTAAAATTGAGGGTGGTCCTTAGGAAAAATTTTAGACACAAATGCATGCGTTGCGGTCTTGACATAATAGTTTGGTTCGACTGGGATTGTCTTATGTGGTATTAGTATGTTAAAATTCAGTTTTGCTTGGGGGCAAGCAAAAGTCAAGTGTGGGGTATTTTGATATGGGCATAGTTAGTTATAAAATTCATGCATTATCTTAATACTTTATGTTGTTTTTTCTCATTTAATGAACCAAAGGTGCTTAATTAGCTTAAATATTTCATTTTCAGCAACAAAGACATGCTCGAAAGGAAAATGAAGCGGAATTGGCGATTGGACACTTGGATATTGGATTTTGAAGAAAGAAGGATGTTGCTGGACAGCTTGACCCATCGTCAGTGTTTTGGCCATATCTCATGAACCGTACCTTCGATTGACGAGATTCAAAATGTTCTGAAAACTAGACACAATTTCGGACAACTTTTGTGTTTTGAGAAAATGCTGATCCCAAACGGACTCGGCGAGTAGGCCATCAACTCGCCGAGTTGGTCAGAAGTTTCGCGATTCTTGACTTTGCCTTGCCGGACACTGGATTTTAAGTGATGGACTCGGCGAGTAGGTCACTGGACTCGCCGAGTAGCCCTTGTTTTCATAATATATATATATATATATATATATATATACATATGTATATATATATATATATATATATATATATATATATATATATATATATATATATATATAGAAACGCTTCTCATTCGAACCCTAACGAATGGGGGAAGTTTAGGACGATTTTTGGAGGCCAGAAGGGTTATTAAAAGCTGTGGTTTTCGAGATTTCAACCTAGATATCAACTTGGAAGAAGATCAAAGGCAATAACACACTACTTTTATCTTAATCTTTTGCATAAACCGTGTTTCAATCATTAGATTATGTTTTTAGTTTGTTATTTGCCGTAGATATGAGCTAAAAACTCCTAAATTCTATTTAGGATAGATGATTTTGTGATTATGGTTTAATTTATGGTAGGATTGATTTAATGTTGGTGATTTTGTTGATTCTAGCTTGTTAAAGAACCATATGTGTGAATGATAACTATTTTTCTGTTAATAGGAAGATAATTGAGCTGCATGAACATTTCTTAGTTGTTAACCTCATATGTTTATGTGACCACTTTATCATAAGTCTAGGATTAATGAACATGAAACTAGAATTAATAAGAAAAATAGGTAAATTCATGTGTCAGCTTGTGTGATGACCATCAACAAGAGGTTAACTAAAGGACCAAATTAGTTAACCATTACAAGTCTAAATTAACCCGAATAAATAACCTAGTGAGTTGAATTAAATTAGACAACTAGCCACTGTTTGAGTTAGTTTGTTCTTTAAGGATTAGTGCAGCGAACGTGAATCTAATCACTTGAATCGGTAGCCAATAGAAGCATTAATCCATTGCACTATTACCATAATATCAACCATAGGATCAATTGAGTTGAACTAAACAGAAGTTCCCTTCGTTATTGAATTTAGTTGAATCTTTGTTTATCTAGTTCTTGGTTTCTTAGTTTAAATTTTAGTTAATTGTTTAAGTTTCTAGTCTTGCAAAACTAGAGAAAACCCATTTTCTATTACTTGTTTTATTTAGAGAATATTACCATTTATTTTAATTGTTTACCGTTCCATGTGTTCGATACCCTACTTGCTTGAACTATATTACTAATCGATAGGTACACTGCCTTTCGTGTGTTTATTTTGTGTCTAAGCTAGTTGGATTAAAACTAGTTTGTTTCACACACATCAGCAGGGGTGGAGACCTGTAATGATGCTTAAATAGGGTGCAAACCCTAAATATTAGGGTTTCGTCCTGACAGTGCTACTCGTCGTGTCAAGATATCGACTCGTCGAGAAGATCACTTAATCCCCGCATCAAATCTGGCATCTACTCGACGAGTTAGGACTACTATTCGTCGAGTAGCTTTTACAAAATGAATACTTAACAACTCCAATACGTACCCAGAATGTGGCGTTACAATTCTCCCTCACTTGTCTTAGACTTCGTCCTCGAAGTCTTTTGTCTCTAAAAATAACTCTGGGTAGTGCTCCCTCATATCCTCCTCGGGCTCCCAAGTCCACTCGGAACCATTTCGGTGCTGCCACTACACCTTCACTAACTCGACTCTCTTGTTTCTCAACTTGTTCGTCTTGCGATCCAGGACCACCACCGGTCTTTCAATGTAATTAAGGTTGTTATCAACCTGAATTGCCTCCAAGGGCACAACCGCTGTCTCGTCTACTAGGTACTTCCGTAGCTGGGAAACATGGTAAGTGTTGTGGATCTGGCTGAGCTTGGAGGGAAGATCCAGTCTGTACGCTACCTTGCCCACCCGGGCTATGACTCGGAAGGGGTCGATATACTTGGGGCCCAGCTTGCCCCACTTCCGGAACTGTATGACACCCTTCCAGGGTGACACCTTCGGGAGGACCATGTCACCCTCTCGAAAATCCAAGTCTGAACGCCACTTGTCGGCATAATTCTTCTATCGACTCTAAGCAGTCTGAAGCCTGCTCCGAACCTGCTGGATCCGCTCGGTGGTCTTGAGTACTACCTCCATACTCCCCATGACCCTCTGACCGACCTCACCCCAACAGATTGGGGTCCTACACTTCCTTCCGTAGAGCATCTCGAAGGGAGGCCGGTCTATACTGGCGTGGTAACTTTTGTTATACGAAAATTCCGCTAACGGAAGATACGTATCCCAACTGCGATCGAAATCCAAAACACATGCACGGAGCATGTCATCGAGATTCTGAATCATCCTCTCGCTCTTTCCGTCCATCTGAGGGTGGAAAGCGGTGGTGAAGTGCAGACGAGTACCAATCTCGTCGTGAAACCGCTTCTAAAATTTGGAAGTAAATTTAACATCTCGGTCTGACACTACCAAGACAGGAACTCCATACCATGACATTACCATTCACTAGAAGCGGGTCACCAGATGTGACACATGCTTGTTCAGCTCCCTCTGACCCGCATACAATACCAAGGTTAATATACCATTCACACTCGGTTCTCCAACATCTCGGTCTGACACTACCAAGATAGGCACTCCATACCATGCGATTACCATTCACTAGATACGGGTCACCAGATGTGACCCATTCTTATTCAGCTCCCTTTGACCCGCATACACTACCAAAAGATCGGGTGGCACCCGAATCAAACATTACCAAGGCTGATATACCATTCACTAGGAATGATCCTATAACAAAACACAATAAACATGAGCGAAAATCAAGATAAATAAAGAAATAAGGAGAGAACACATACCAGTCACAACATCAGGAGCCGAACGTGCCTCCTCAACAGTCAGTTGAAAAACTTTTCTCCTCATTGTGGGCGCCTCAGCCTGGCCCTGATGACCATCTGTAATCCTTAGTGTGATAGGAACAGGTGTCGCCACCTGTCCTGCTGCAGCTAAACTCGGGCATTGGGATTGCTTGTGTCCCCTGTGATTGCACTAAAGCCAAATCAGATATGATCCTGTCGTAGTGGTAGCAACTGTACTATCCCTGGGCATATGACCTGTCCGGCTGCACTTGAAGCAGCCCGAACTTCCTTCATTGCATGCCCCCTCGTGCATCTTGCTGCATTTTCCACACCGAATGCGGCCCTGCTGGCTCCTCGATCTGTGATTTGACACCTTGGGCTTCTTGCCCGCACTCACTGTCTGCACCCCCTTGGGTTTCCTCTTCCTCTCCATCTCCAAGTCTAGCTCCCTCTCTCGAGATTTCGCAATCATGTCTTCAAGCGTCTTGTAGCTGGAATGACTCATAAAATGTCGTATGTCGCTCCTCAACATCTCATGATATCGGGTCTTCTTCACCTCCTCGTCCACCACATACTGTGGAACACGAAGGGCCCTCTCCCTAAACTTGGCGGTGATCTCAGTCGCCGTCTTAGTGGTCTGTTGTAAATCACGAAACTCTCTCGCTAACTGCTACACCTCAATCACGGGTGCAAACTCGGCCCTGAACCTGGCTGAAAAGTCACTCCAGGTCATCACATCTAAAGTCGCGTCATCACAAATGGCATGTTTGACCTCCTCCCACCAGCTGTGTGCTCTGTCCTTCAGTAAACAGGAAGCAAGTCGTACCTTGTAACCCTCGGTACATCTGCTCGTACGAAAAGCGTTGGCAACATCAGCCAACCATCTACTGCTAGCAATAGGGTCCTTAGCCCCATGGTAATCTGGAGCTCCACATGCTCTGAACTCCCTGAATGTCACCATACAGGCCCCTAGCATGGCTACCATCTCAGTGCAGAAAGCACTCAGTCTCTCATCCGGAATCTCCAGGATACCCTCCTTGACCGTACCAAAGATCACAGGGTCTGATCTAGTATGATGCATGTGATCTTTGAGGAGATGAACTCCCTAGTCTGCTCGTCTAGGTTCTCAGCTCCAGAGCCTGAGCTTGATCCCTCACCAGAACTGTCAACTACTGGTCTAGGGTGTAAAACCACCATTCTAAAAAACACATCATGACAAACATCAAAATGTTAACATAACTCGAGGGATCACTTACACTACAAGTTCCCTGGATTCATCTCAGCCTTCCTTGACTCGAGTACGGATCCTATGCTTTCAGTAGTACGGGCCCATACTACCTTCCACATCTATCTGTACTTTCCTCAAGAACTGCCTCAACTCCTCCAAGTCCCTTTTACTACTAATGCTTCACGTGCTACTCCCATCCTAGGCTTGACCAAGGGTAATCACCATCCCGCTCTCCGCCATCAGCTGCATAAGAAGTCCCTGCTATCTTCCCCTAACTAGCTTGTGAATACTATTACATATCACTCAGACTAAATAATTATTCGAATGAGAGATCATACCCTACAAGGGTTGGACTCAAACAAGAACTGCGAAATAGAGCTAGACCTAACCTTCTGAATTTATTTAGTCCTCACAATATGTAACTTAACATATTCGTTTACTAGTTAGTAAAAGATAACTAGAACTCCTAAAAGCACAAAGCAAGAAGCATTCGGGCATCGAGTACACATAATCAATCATATACTACTCAGGCTATCATACTGATTGATCTGTACTAGCATGCATTTCTCATAAGTCTGATACACATATAACAGGCACATAAGGTATCCTTCCTAGATCCTTAGTCCTAATCTAACAGGGTATTATCATAAAGCTGATAAACATATCATAACATAACTTGTATGGGTAATTTGGGAGTAATTACTTGAGCTCGGCTGATTGCATGCACCACACCCTTTTCTCTTTTTCAAAAACAAATTCTAAAAATGATTTTCTTTTGAGAATTTTCATACCAAGTCCTCAGTTTGAGTTTAGACACACCCGAAAGTGTGCCTGAGTCCCTCAAACCAAGGCTCTAATACCAACTTAAAACATCCCAAAAATACAGTCTGAAAATTTCATTTTTAAGTCATTAATAAAACCATAAATCATCTCTCATCATAATGAAAATCAAGAACCATGTATCTCAAAACATCATGCCAAATACTATATCAAAATCAAATGAGAAAATATCAGATTCTAAAACAATCCCAAGCTGAAGTTACGGAGTGTGCCATGCGGTCATCCCGAGCCCTTCCCTTTGCTAGTGGAAGTACTTGAAACCAAAACTGAAAACCGTAAGCATGAAGCTTAGTGAGCTCTCCCAAACTACCACATACCATACACATAACATATAATATATCTTGGGCCCCGCCCCTGCTACATCGAGATTGGCTTATCATCGGCTTGCCTAACATCGGGCCCCGCCCGACATCGAACAGATATAAGCATGCATATGAACTTATCAAGTAACATATAACATAACCCATATACTAATATGTAAACATTCCTTAGGCCCCGCCCGACATCGGATCGAGGTCCGGAAACATGCTAACATTCCTTGGGAACCGCCCCGGCATTGGACCGGAGTCTGGAAACATACTATCATAACATGCTAACTAGACATTCCTTGGGCTTGCCCCGACATCAGACTGAAGTCTGGTACTCCTAACACATAACAAGCACATGTATGAATCACAAAGACATCAAGCATACAAGCATTCCTCGGGACCATCCCAGCATCAGATCGAGATCCGGAAAAACATATAACTCTACAACAGGCCCCGCCCAACATCGGACCGTAGTCCGGAATTACTACTAACTAAATGGGCCGGCCTTGGTGTCTTAGACCCGTAAAGTTGTCTATGAAATCTCGCGGTGAGGAATATCTCATACCTGCTCCGACATCTCACCGACTATCAAAATCGCAATAATACTTCATCAATATCTGAAACTCCTTCTCAGGGTAAATTGACCATTTTACCATTGATCAAAGTCAACACTCTGGTTAAAGTCAAGGTCTACTCCCACTCAATCCAACTCGCCAAATCAGCTATTGAGTCGTCGAGTTCTTTGCCATCAGACTCGATGGAAAACTAAGTCAACTCGCAGAGTCCCTTCACAGACTCGACGGGTTCCATCCATACAGTAACGGGGCAAAACGAATCAAATCATTGAGACCCTTCATGGACTCGCCGAGTTGTTCAGCCTTTTGGTCTAAATCTTGTCCATCTAGCTGAGTTTCTTCCCCACTCAGTGAACTTTACTCGAGAAACAGAAAAGGTTTAGGGACTACTACCTGACTCGCCGAGTCCTATGAACAACTCATTGAGTCCTTTACATTCCAAAACCATGCAGTCGATTCTAATCGATCCCAATGCTTCCAACTCACAGATTTGGACTCCTTAGGCTAGAATAACACATTAATTTGCTAAATTTACATGTATGCATGATGATATAAGGCTAAAACACTCATTTCAAGCAAGCAAAAATGGAGGTCCAAGTCATGGCATGGGGCTATGGTTGAATAAAGGTGGCAACTTAGAGCTTCTAAAGCTCAATAGTGCCCAGATCTGAAATCCTTTCATTCCCAAGAGTTCAAATCTCGGAATGACCATGGAAATGACCCACAAATGACAAAACTCAAGCTAGGAAGGAGATCTAAGTGAATAACATTCAAGGTATAAGCTTTATCTCTCTATGAAGACAGAAATGAGTCCTTAACTCTGGATCTCCATCCTTCCTTCTGTAACTCCAAGCTTTTGGTTCCTTCTTCAAGCTTTAGATCACAAAATGGCAAGAAGTAGCTCAATATCAGACAAAGCTGAGTAGTGTAACAGCCCGGATCTCCAGGTATTTTATTGTTTTAATATTTTGAGTTTTGAGAAGGGACTCGGTGAGTTGGAGCTCAGACTCGCCGAGTAGGGTCGCGATTCTGGACGCGGGATTCGTTCGGACTCGGCGAGTCTAGGATATGGACTCGGCGAGTCCACGCTGTTTAATGAAACCCTAATTTCTCGGGTTTGGGACCTATTTAAATGGCCTTATGGCCGTCTTTTGCATCCATCATTCCATAGAGAGATACCCTAAAAGTGCTTTAGTGATTTGAGAGTGAAAGGAGGCATTTCTTGACATTTGTGTGTTGTTTAGCAAAGAAGAAGGAGGCTCTAGCCAAGAGGAGACAAAGGGGACTGCTATTTGGTGGATTGGAAGCTTGACCCTTCAATCTAAAGGTATAATTTCGACCCATCTCCTGTTTTGTGAAGTATAATCGATTTTAGGGTTTCTTGTGGCTTTGTTGAGTTGATTTGATGGCCAAATGGTCCCATGCTAGTGATGAGACTTCGGATCTGGATCCATAGAGGTCCAGAGAGCCTCATCCTTCAAGCTTTATAGAGAGCAATGGAGGTCATGACCTTGAATAGTGAGATTTGTTGAAGATTCTTCATAATTAGTCATATAGAGGTTGTTCATGCATCAAGACTGGGACTTTACGTGATGAATCAGTCTAGGAGGGCCAGATCTATGAATTGTTGGAGTAGATCTGACCTTAGAAGCAAGTTTGGGTGATTGCATGGAATGGACTCGCCGAGTCCGATGAGCAGACTCGGCGAGTAGCTTGAAGATTGCCTTGGACCGGCCAGTGAGTGGTCCAGACGAGTCAGGAGTTGACCCAGTGAGTCAGGGCGAGTTGGAGAGGATTGTCATGTGGTCTGAGTCGAGCTGGGACTCGCCGAGTCGTTCTTGAGACTCGGCGAGTTGAGTCGGGGTGGCCCCGCGATTCTTCCAGGTGGAACTCGTCGAGTCAGGGGGGAGTACTCGACGTGTAGAAAGGGAATCCTAGAGAGTTGGTGAGAACGTCTAGACTCGCCGAGTTGCCGTGTGCACTCGCCGAGTCCGGTCAAAGTTGACCGTTGACCGTTGACCGTTGACCTGTGTTGACTTCTTAGGGGTAGTCAACCTTAGAGATAAAAAGTGTTAATTAGAGCCTTGTGATGTTATAGGAGGATTAGAGCTCGGAGGATCGAGCACGAGGGATTTCCAGGGATCGTGAGATACCGAGACACGCGAGGTGAGTCTTCTCGCTATACTTTACCTGGAGTCGGTAATCAGAGTTATGTGTTAGTGTATGTATGTTATGTGCATGTTATGTGTTGTACTGCATTATTTCTATGTGATCTATGCTGTGCATGTTTATAGAGTTGGAACCGGAAGGTTCATAGAGTTAGAACCTGAGGGTTCACAGAGTTGGGTGCACGGACCCATAGAGTTATGGCCTCGAGTGGCTAATATGTGTTTTATGTGTGGTATTTTGGGGAACTCACTAAGCTTTGTGCTTACAGTGTTAGTGTTGTTGTTTCAGGTACTAGTGATGACCGTGGGAAGGCGCCGGCTTGATCTGTACACACGTGGAGGAATTTGATATAATTATGTGATCTTGGGATTTGTATGATACATATTGGAATTTGAAATTGATGTTTTATTTAATTAAAAGAGAAATGTTTTTATAAATTGTGAAAAATAAATTTTAAAATTTTCGGTGTTACAAGTAGGGTTTCGAGAGTGGGCTGTGGAGATGATGGGGGCAGGGATGGAGACCTATAATGATGCATAAAGAGGGTGCACAACCTAAAGATTAGGGCTTCTTCTTGACGGACCTACTCGTCGAATCAAGGTGTCAATTCGTCGAGTAGATCACTTAAACCCCACGTCCAATTTGGCATCTACTCGACTCGAGTAGCTTTTACAAAATGAATAATTAACAACTCCAATACGTACTAGGAACGGGTCGTTACACTCACCGAGAATCACGAGTGCATATTTTCGTGAACTAACATCATGGGAACCATGGACATGATGGAATGGGGAAAGAACGGTTGTTATGCTTGGTTGTGAATGGAGTGCTTTGGCATTCAACCCTCATTTTGAGTTGCAAATTTTGTTGAACAAATCTGTATTTTCCTATTGCAATGATGAACCTTTATAAACCGGTGAAATCACTAGCTATTTTATAGTTGACCCTCGTTTTTGCATGCTTTTCAGGGAACGACCAGTGATTCAATAAGATGTCATCTTGATTTAAGTTTATTACTCTTGCTATGTACTAGACTATGTAGTATGGAACTAAAATGTAATATTGTTTCGAATATGATGTAAACTTAAAATAGTCAATGATTATGGTTGGTACTCCTATTTACCTTGTGTTATGAGACCTTAGTCTGTCACCGTTTGTGTTTCTGCTTTAACAGGGTGTGCCACTTGCTTTGTTGCAAACTCATCTAAAGAAGGAAAAGAAGGAAAGTGTTTCATGGTCCAAATTACAAGTTAAGAAAGTGAGAGCTATTATACAGACGATGGGGGCAATTTCTGATGTTTTCATGTCAACAAAATCCATTGGAGAGCATGTTGCAGCAAGTAGGAAGGTAATTGATTGTAACAACAGTAAAATTCAGGTAAAAAATTTAGACTTTTAAAAAACCGTAATTAAGTATACTAAGTGGTAGATATCGTAACAAGGTTTTCATACATATAAAGAACACAAAAATCCGAGTTATAACGAAGAAGTTATGACCATTCTAAGATTTCCGACAAAACCGACAACACCGATTAAACGAAAAATGTGAAGTTCCAATACAATACTTTTTAGCCTTAAATATCTAAATGAAATTCGTAGATATCATTAAACCGTGAACATACATAAAAAGAACGTCCAAATCTGACTTCGTATGAGTAAGTTATGATTTTTCTAAGTTACGAATATAATAGTAGACGGCTAAAAACTCGAAATAGAGATCGAGAGACATTTAGCCGACACAAACTAAATGAGAATTGAAGGTCTCAACAGTAGAAGCACAACGGTAAAAAGACTGACGGAAACGGACGTCGGATGAAGGAGTTATGGAACTTTAACGGACTTTTCATGTCCCGACGTATTAAAAATAAATAATAAAAATAATTTCAGAATTTGCCAACGGAATCTAAACGAAAGTTGGAGAGCATAGTCTCACCTACGCGTGGATATAAAGACCATTGAAAAAGGAATTGGTATGAAGAAGATATGAATTTTAGAAGTTTATTAATTAAATAAAATATAAATTTAATTATAAATCTTTGGTATTATCCGAAGGGAGTCATCAGATAGGGCCGAGTTACGCCCCGCGTAAGCTCATACGCCCCGCGTACTCAAGGCCTAGGCCTCGGATCGTCCACGTCTCGGCCTATGCGAAGCTAGCCCCTGTCCCATCCGAAGTCCGAGGCAGTCGAGGATTCGGTCATGCATGACGTACGCGTACGCATTGCGTACCCTCGTACGCCCCGCGTACCGAGGCGGTTCCCAACCCCTATAAAAGGGATGCGAGGGTTCCGAAGAAAGGGCTCCATTTCTCTCATTTCTTTTGTGTTCTTGCCTCGTTTTCCGTGCCTGTGCTAATCCGAAGCCCTGGTCATTTTGCTCAAGTCCCGAAGATCGTTTGTACTCCCGAGATTCCGGAGAATCCCGAGAAAATCCGTTTTCCAGAGACGAAATTCTGCCCGGTTTCCATCTCTCGTTCTTCAAACCTTCAAGTGAGTTCATACCCCTACAACCACATTTTAATTGCTTTTTAAACACTTTTAAGGGGGGAATACAAGTAAACAGACGACTAAAATCGTGTGAAACATCGATCTTTTGCTATACTTTTCATATTGTTGTTTTAACTATCTTATGAAGTCATTATCATGCAAAACACCTCACAACACAGCTTTACCCTCTTGGGATACAATATGTTTTATAAATAGAAATAATGTTTTATTTATACGTTTACATACAAATACATCATATCAAGGGTAACATTCTTTACTAAATCATTTTATGCATTCAAAGAACTTATGATTTATGCTTTGTCAAACATTGCGAAAAAGGATAATCTTTGGATACAAAACTATTACTTTAATACAAACTTAGTTGAGAATCCGTGAGACATGTACATCTTCAAATACTGCCTTTTGCTAGAAGGTATCGCTACAAGTCATGTCTATAACTAGAGTCTCCCATTCGGAGAACGTGTCAAATGTGTATAGATCTATACGGGAAGTCATGATCCCGCGCCCTGACTGTTAGCTACAGTCCGTCCTTTGGGGTGACAGTTTGTCATAACGCTACGACGCCTGAAGAACGTCGCTACAGGCATATTATGTTCAGTATGGTTATAAAACTCATCGGATATACAATTATTTTGGTATTAGGCTTTTATGAACGAGTAGCTATTAAAACTATTCTTCATCTAACAAGTGCGATCTTCGTATAGCTTTATTATATAAAACTATGCCACACCTTTTAAGCACGTCGGTTGCTTGCGATTTTCGGTCTTAGAGATTGCCAGTTATGTTAGGAAAATAAGGGTTTTTCCTGCATCTAAAACAAACAACTAATAGGAAAATAAGGGATTTTCGTGTTGCAATTATTTACAACTTGTAACACGAACATTCATATGCATTTCATACTTTTATAAGAAAATAAGGGTTTTTCATGGAAAACACAACAAATCATATCTCAACTATTAGGGAAAATATGGGATTTTCTGGATCTAATACATTCATTTCAACACAACAAATCATAACTCTTTTCCTTTGAAAATACCGCGTTTTCTGGAAACATACACAAACTTTCGAATGGCGTGCATTTTCTCAAAACACTACTTATGAACTCACCAACTTAATTGTTGACACTTTCTCTTTGAAATAACTTGTATTCTCAGGGAACCGCTAAGCAGGTTTGGAAATCAACTTTTGGGGATTAAACGTGCTGACGTTAATTACTTCTTTTGAAAGATGTTTATGTATTTATCTTTTGAACACGTAACGAATACAATTATGTAAACATTTTGGAAGCCTTAATATATATGGTGGTGTGTACTTTCCTTTCTATGAACTGTTATGATACTGAATATGACGTCCTCCGCCCTCGAACGTTTCCGCCGTTCTGGTTTGGGGGTGTGACATCGATAAGGTAAATTCTATTCATAAAACTTTCGATATTCCTACTTTTCCTTATGATTATGAACTAACTGAATAAAGATATACAATTTTCTAAATTTTCTGAAAGTCTAAATTGGAATCTCATAAGGGTTTCTAATATTGATAATGATCTTAGCAGGACGACTTTTAAAATTAATGAAAGAGGATTAAGATAGAGGAACTTTAGGTTGGTATTTCTAGAGTTAGGGATGAAGTAATCATTTTCAAAAATGATAATAGGTTGATCATGAAACAAAGGAATATTTTTTTTGTCAAGTAGAAAAGCAGTTGTATAATAATATCACCAAACTCTATATGAACTATGAAATATCAAATGACATTCATAAGAAAATGTTGCCTTTCATAGAGTTTCAGGAAAAAGAAATAGATGTCTAATCTTATCAATGTGAATCTTTAATTTCTTATGATGAATCCTTAAGTGATTCTTATAGAGTTGGATTAGAAAAAGTTGAATATTATTAGGATAAAAAATTGAATGTATGATGAAAGATGTATTAACCGAAAATGATAAGCAATAAATTCAAAAGAACACAAATAAAAAGCATATTTTGTTGTGCAATAAGCTAAAATCTAAAGAGTCTCGTATTGTTGATAATGATTCGGAATTTGATGAAAGTGAGATGAGCGAAACATTTGTTAAAGACTAAATTGATTGTTCAAAATTGGTGTAAAATGTTGAACCAAACAAGAAATTAATTTTTGAAGATTCTACTAAATTTTAATAAGTTATTGAGATTAATGCAATTGAGAAATTGAAATAAAATGTTATTGTTTGTCCAAAAGTCCAACATACTCCAAATCAATTATTTGTTGCGAAATTATTAGACAAAACCGATATTATTAAATTGACTTCAATTGTAAAGACTGATAGTGACAATTCATTCAAGAATTATTTTTGGTATGTACCAATAAATAATGGTGAGGAAACAATAGGTCTTTTAGAGAAAACAACATGGATAGTGAATAATATATACATTTATGAACCATTGAAGGTAGCCTCTACTTAACAAGTTGTTCTAGAAAGTTATGATACTCAAATGCAAAATCAATTGTAAAATAAGATTGAGAGTCAAATGATTTTAATGGAAAGTTAAAAGTGAATAATCAAAATATTCAAAATAACAAGGATAGAAAGGAAAAATCAAGGAGAAGAGAGCAATATACAAAAAGAACTTGAAAGAAAGGATCCAGTTTTGGAATGAAAAGGAGTATATAACAATTTCTGTTAAATTGTTTAATCTGAAGATGTTACCTGCTGTTATTCTTGCTCTAAATCCCATTACCGAAGTTCAAAGTCTAACAGTTCATCAGGATTTTTAAATCAAAACACTCGTTTATAGAAAATTTAAAAATCAAAATCTCATTTTGGTTCAAGTTTATACTATAATAGAAGTGAAAAATCAAAAGGAATTGTGAAGCAACCAATCATTCAAAATAAAAATGTTTCAAAACCGACATTCATTCCAAAGAAGGAAGTTTTAAAACCACATGTTGATAAAAATAAATAACCAATCCATTTGTTTTCAATCGCAAGAGCTTGTATTCAAAGAAAAACATTTTTTTGTTGAAATAAATCTTTTTGATAATAAGACTCAAGTTTACAAAAATGTGAAAGATGTGAATTACATTTCGATTGTGAAATCATTTTTGATTGAAAAGACTAAAAATTTTCATGTTATTAACTCCAAATCCAAAATCTCATAAGAGCCCAAGATGGATTGGGTTCCTAAATTTGTGTAATTTTTGTAGGTAATTCATGATGAGGATTATGATTCGGAATGATACATTGATAGTGGTCGTTTCGTCAGATGCCTTAGAGGAAATCATAACTGCAACAATTTAGAAGTTTGAAGGATGTTGGGAGAGTCAATTATGGAAACAATGCAACAAGAAAAATAAAATGATATGGAATGATAACAAACAAAGAATTCAGATTTAGAAGGTCGCTTATGTTGAAGGTTTACAACATAATTTAATAATTGTTTCTCAATTCGTTCTAGGTATTGGGTTGAAATTATCATTTGATGAAGAAGGATTAGTGATTGAACCCAAGGAGTCAAAGAATGTTCTTCATAACTCAAAAAGGAAGGGAGAGATAAATCCACTTGATATGAAACCTGCTAAAGGAAAGCTATGATTTTGCTTGCTTACAAAAGCATCATCAGATGATAGTTGGGTATGACATCGAAGACTTTCGCACTTAAACACCAAAGATATCAACAAGCTTATTCTTAATGATATTTTGTGACAACTTCCTCTACTCAAATATGATAAAGAAAATATGTGTGTTGTTTGAATTTGGAAAGTAGAGTCGCAAAAGCCATTAATAAATCATGAATACCAAGTTTGTTGAACCACTTGAATTGATTCATATTACTTTATGTGCTCCTTCATCAATTGGGTGTTCTTTCTTAAACAAAAATCAGAAACTACACAAAGGATGATTGATTTTTTGAAAAATGTTGAGCAAAAAATTACAAAAGCTAGTATGGAAGATTCCTATATAAACAACGCAATTGAGTTCTAGAATCAAGTATTTGAGGGATTTTTGATGAACAAAGGAATCAATCATAATTTCTCATCTCCCTCTACATCACAACAAAATAGTATTATTGAAAGGCGAAATCATGTACTAAGTGAACTTGCGAGGATAATGTCTTCATTTGCAAATCTACCACTCTAGTTTTGGGTAGATGTCATTAGAACATCATGCTTTACAAAAAATATATCTTATATTAATAAGCTATTTTCACCCACTCCATATAAGATATTGAATATCATAAACCTAATGTGAATTTTTTTATGTGTTTCGTTCTAGGTGTTTTATTTATAATTCAAAAGAGAGTAGTAACAGTTTTGATACGAAAGTAGATGAGGCTATTTTCTTGGGATATTCTCTTACTTTAAAGGCATATATTGTTCTCAATAAGAAAACAATGAAGAGTGAACAAGTTTAATATGTTACTTTTGATGACAAATATATCAATTTTTTTCAAAAAGAAGCTACTCAATGCGGAGAAATATTTCCATCATCATGTTGTAAAACAATACCTCTTATGACATTTCATGATAATTTCTTAAATTTATGTGATGAACTTGGCATGGCCATTAGTCAAGGAGATGCATTGATGAAGTTGGTTGATGTGGCAATCATTGACATTGAAGTTCATGTAGAAGGGGAGCCTTTCATCACAACTAATCATTCAAGTGCTCCCGTTGAGTAATTAAGCATGGAAAATACGACATCTCAAACATAAGTCTACTCCATATGAAATTCCAATTAATGATACACAAATACATGTCGAGAATTCAACAAATCATGATGATCAAATCTAGGGGAAAATCCTACGAATGATGTTGATATTCAGGGGAGAATTCAATAAATGGAGATAATGAAGATTATTCCTGAATATGATACCAATTATCCTCCTTTGGTTAAATGGACAGAGAGCATTCAAAATCACAAGTGATTTGTGAAATGTCTACTGGAGTTCTTACTCATGTACAAACAAAGGATTGCTGAATATGAATAAAGTCTGAATAAATTTGAAAAAAATAAAGTCTGGAGATTAATTCCTACGCCGTCAGATGCTTCAGCTGTTGGGCTTAAGTAAGTGTTCATAAACAATCTTGATAAAGAAGGTAATGTTGTAAGAAAAAGGCGCGACTCTTAGTGGAAAGATACTGTCAAGTAGAAGATATAAATTACAAGAATACATTTTTTCTTGTTGTGAGACTAGAAGTTGTTTTCTTTTTCATAGAATATGATGCTCCTAAAAATATTAAGGTCCTTTCAATTGATGTGGAGTATGCACCCTCCAGGTTTTTTTAAATGAAATGTATTTTGATCATTATTACATCCTAGACAAAGATGTGTATGGTTTTAAACAAGCTCTATATGCATGGTATGAAACACTTACTTATTTTCTTAAACAGTCCAAGTTTAATCAAGGTCTTGTTGATCCTACCTTCTTTCATAAAAAGGTTTGTGATCACTTGATGGTTGACCAAATTTATGTTGATGACATTATTTTAGGTTCAAAAGATCCTAATCTGACTGTTGAATTCTGAAGAGTAAAGGAAACTAAATTTGAGATGAGCTCAATGGGTCCAATTATTTTTTCGTAGGTTTAGACAGAAGACGAAGTAAGGAAGGAATATTGATAAATAAGGAAGCTTTTTAAAAGTCCTCACTTACAAAGTTTAGGATGAATGGAGATACTGATGGATTTTGAGCATTCTAACATTCCTATGGTGTAAATGCAACCCTAGAAACCTTGAATCTATGTTTTACTATGATACATGAAAATTTGATTTTCCAAGGTTCATAACCTATCTAGCATGCATGTGGAAATTTTAACCATAAAAGCTAGTTAAAAAAACATACCTCTTGTTGTATGAATTCCTTTGAGAACCTTGTGTGCCTAGCACCCCAAATGTGATGCCTCAAATGCTTCACACAAGACCAAATACTCTTGGAATAACTTAGAGAGAAATACACACACATAGAAAATCGGCTAGCCCTCACTTGTCTCACTTAGTGGCCGATTTTGGTTTACAATATGATGCTTATATAGTGTGTCACAATTAGAGTTACACTATGTAAACCCTAATTGACACGGCTTTCCATTTCTTGGATCCATGGGTTCAAAAACACCATGGAGCATCGATGGAACATCTTATGGATTTTAGCCCAACTTGATAAACCACGCAACATTAGCCCACTATACACAAACAACCCATATATTTAATTAGTCACCTTCTGATCACAAAATTAATTCTAAATCAATTATTGATCAATACTGTTTAAATAATATTATTAAGATATTAGAATAATATATTAATAAACCATAAGTGTCCTTTCTCTCATTTTAGTCTACCCAAGTTCGTGATGCCATGCAACCCAAATGGACCATGCCAAACCGGGTCAAGTACATACTAGAAATAGTTATGGACTTAGACACCTTATCCAACAGCCTCCCACTTGGATAAGTCTAATAACTATTACTACAAGTATGAATTTAGGAACCGACTAGCAATCTTAGCTCTTTCAAGGTCTCTTGGAACTGAGATGATGATGTTACGCCATTTAAGAAAAGTGATCATAAAATCCTCTGCTCTCAAGATATCAGCCGGAAAAATACATGGAGCAATGTCGTAGTTAATTTCCAACAGTTTGTTTCCCGATTTCCGATTTGTTTGACATAGAACTTAATTGAACACATCAATTTAGTTCTGTCCGGGACCGGTACATAGGTCAAAACAAAATCATCGAGGGGCCCAGATATCGCTTCTAATCCAAGAAGTAACAGATAAACTTCGAATCATATGCTTGTTCTACTACTTGTTGAATCATACACAAAGGCACGTTTTATAACATCGAGTTACCAATATGTTTTGGTACAATCAATGTTTAACCAAATCATAGTCAACAACTCATATGTCTAGGTTTGAAGACTTATATGATATTACCGTCTCACGATCACTCAAGATAAATTCCATGAGGTGATACAAGTGAGCGTGGGTTGAATCCAATACTCAGAACTTATGAGCACTCATGAGTGTCGTAGCAACTCTTGTTATGTCCAACAACTTAGACATCTACAAGCCAACTCATGACAGTCTTGATTCATATCTACTTCCGACATATGACTGACTGTGGAGAATTTGAATAATATGATATACCATAACATAATTATTCTGGAAGTGAAAACATGCAAAATGAAATGATAGTAAAACGATTGACAAAAGATAGCAACACTTATACTTATAAATAAACAACAAGTTTTATTTATCATCAAATGTTAATTACATTTTACAAATTTCAAAAAACTATCTAACTACTAAAACTAATATCATCCTTCAGCCCTATGCACCTCGCATGCTGGAGATGCTTAACCCTACTCAGTCCCTTCATAAGGGGATCTGCTGGGTTCTCATCCGATGATACCCTCTTTGCCACGAGAAGTCCTTCTTCTATTCGATGTCTGATAAAATGGTATTTTCTATCTATGTGTCTGGACCTCCTGTGATCCCTTGGTTCCTTCACTATGGAAACTACACTTTCACTATCAAAGAAAATTTCCATAGGATCCTTTATAGCCGGTACAACTCCAAGGTCTCCAATGAAGTTCTTAAACCATTTTGCCTCCTTCGCTGCTTCACTCACTGCTATGTACTCTGATTCACAAGTCAAATCAACTACCGTCTCCTAATTGGAACTTTTCCAAGTAATTACTCCTCCATTTAAGGTAAAGACCCAGCCTGACTGAGAGTGGAAATTATCCCTATCAGTCTGGAAGCTAGCATCACTATACCCAACCACTCTCAAGTCATCACTCCCACCGAAGGCAAGAACCCAGTCCTTAGTCCTTCGAAGATACTTGAAAATGTTCTTTACTGCAGTCCAGTGAGCCTTGCCAGGGTTCCCCTGATATATGCTGACCATGCTGAAAGCAAAAGCCACATCAGGACGAGTAGAAGTTATAGCATACATGATTGAGCATAGAGCGGAAGCATACGGTATTCGACTCATTTCAGCCATCTCAGCCACTATACTCGGACTCTGAGTCTTACTCATCTTGGCGTTTCTCTGGATTGGTAAATCTCCTTTCTTGGAGTCCTACATACTAAACCTATTCAACACCTTATCTAAGTAAGTAATCTGACTAAGTCCATTTAGTATTTTACTCCTTTCTTTTAATATCCTTATCCCTAGGATATAGGCAGCTTCTCCAAGGTCCTTCATAGCAACGCACTTACCAAGCCAGGACTTCACCTCCTGCAGAGTTGGGATGTCATTTCCTATGAGTAGTATGTCATCCACATACAATACCAAAAATCTAACTATACTCCCACAAGCTCTGACATATACACAAGACTCATCTTCTCTTCTCGAGAAACCAAACTCTTTGAGGTTTTCATCGAAACAAAGATTCCTGCTGCGAGATGCTTGTTTCAATCCATAAATGGATTTCTCAAGCTTGCACACTCTATTTGGGTACTTTGAACTGACAAAACCCTCTGGTTGACTCATGTAAACATCCTCAGCCAACTTTCCATTAAGGAAAGAAGTTTTGACATCCATTTGCCATATTTCATAATCATGAAATGCAGAAATGGCTAGCATGACCCTAATAGACTTTATCTTCGCTACTGGTGGTAAGGTTTCATCATAATCAATACCCTGAGTCTTTCTAAAACCCTTTGCAACTAGTCACGCCTTGTAAGTATGCACTTTACCATCCATGTCGGTCATCTTCTTGAAGATCCACTTGCACCCGACTGTCTTACGGTCATGCACATTGTCAACAAATTTCCAAAATTAATTGTCATACATGGACTGTATCTCACTGTCCATAGCCTCCTTCCATTTAGCAGACTCCAGGTCTGCCATGGCTTCCTTAAAGCTGTTAGGTTCATCCAAATTTACCAGTGTACTATCACTGACAAATGTATAACCTTCGCAGTAATATGGAAACAATAGTAATGCTAGGGTGCATTCTTAACCCTCGTGGAACGCCTCAAAGGAACAGACTTGTCAGTTGGCTCAACAGGAGGTTCCTCCTCAGGTTGCTTGCTAGTGTCTGAGGTTCCTTCACCACTTGACTCTTGAATTTCTTCAAGGTCAATGTTCCTCCCACTATTTCCTTGGCTTATGAATTCTCTCTCATGAAAGACCCCTCTTCTTGCCACAAAGACCGCATTCTCACTGGATCTGTAGAAGAGGTAACCAACGGATTTCTGTGGGTAGCTGATGAAAATACACCTCTCACTATGAGGTTCGAGCTTATCTTGAGTCTCGCGTCTCACGAAAGCCTCGCAACCCTAAATCTTAATGTGGTCCAAATTGGGAACTTTCCAAGTCCACATCTCATGAGGTGTTTTGGCAACCTTTATGGTAGGGATTAGATTAAGGATATGGGCGGCAATCTCTAAGGCATACCCCCAAAAAGAGATTGGTAGTGAAGCCCGACTCATCATGGAGAAAACCATGTCCAACAAAGTCCGATTATGCCTCTCAGCCACACCATTTAAATGTGGTGTCCTGGGAGGTGTCAATTGTGAGACAATCCCACACTACTTAAGGTCGAGGAACTCTATACTAAGATACTCACCACCTCGATTGGATCGAAGCATCTTAATGTTCCTGCCCAATTGATTCTCTGCTTCCTGTTTAAGCTCTTTAAGCCTTTCAAAAGTCTCTGGCTTATGCTTGATTAAGTAGACATAACCATATCTACTAAAATCATCAGTAAAAGTCATATAATAGCGATTAGCATCCCTTGTGGCGGTTTTGAAGGGTCCACATACATCAGTATGTATAAGGTCCAACAAACCCTTACCCCTGGCACAAGTACCAGTGAAGGGTGATTTTGTCATTTTCCCAAGCAAACAAGATTCACAACTATCATCAGAGTTTAGGTCAAATGACTCCAAGACTCCATCCTTTTGGAGTTGGCCTATGCGTTTCTTGCTTACATGACCAAGACGACAATGCCATAATGACGCTTTATCCAAGCTAGTAGAAGAATCAATACACAACACATTATTTCCTAGGTTATCTACAACCAACATAGTTTCATACACACCATCACAAGGTAATGATTTAAAATAAAGAACATAATTAAAGAAAGCATTAATACCACCACATTCATTATCAAAAGAAAAGGTACAGCCTTGTTTGTACAAACCATGAAAAGAAATAATATTTCTCGCCATTTCAGACGAGTAAACACATTTATTCAAATCTAACTTTAACCCACTACTTAGCAACAAAGTATACACTCCAATCTTGGTAACAAGTGAAGCCTTCCTATTCCCCATGATTAGGTTTATCTTTCTGTGCTCCACATCCTCACTTTTTCTTAGGCCCTGCAAATCAAAACATATGTGAATACCATAACCTTTATCAAGGACCCCAGAGTCAGAATATGGTGAGTTATTAGACAATATAGTGTAAATACCTACATGGGATGGTTTCACTTTCCCATCATTGACATCTTGCCAGTATTTTGGACAGTTACGCTTCCAGTGCCCCTTATTCTGCCAACAGAAGCATTCAGCCTCTTTAGGGTTGGCATAAGGAGTGATAGAACCACTTTTGGTTCCAGATGAGGAGCCTTCAAGAGACTTTCCCTTGGTACCCTTCGAAGGGGTCTTCCTCTTCTTCCCTTTGCCTTGCCGGATAGCCAAAACAAAGGTAGTTGTAGGAATAGGAGTAGAAGTAACAACCGAGATACCTTTAGGACCACTTTCTAAGGTCTTCAAAAGTCCCTGAAGTTTGCTAAGAGTAACTTCCTCCTTGTTCATGTGGTATGTAATTTGAAATTGGTCATAACAAGAAGGTAACCAGTGCAAAAGGACGTCAATTGCCAACTCCTCAGGAAAGTTAACATTCAGTTTCAGCAAACGGTCCACATACCTTTGAATCTTTTTCATGTGGCCCGTGATCGGTTCACCATCCTTCATTCAGGTTGTGATCACGGAGGAGATTATTTCATACCGCTGTTGACGAGCACTTTGATGGTACCTTTCCATCAAACACTGGTGCATCTCAAAAGGGTAATAGTCCTCATAGGACTTTTGGAGCTCGGCTGACTTCGTGGCCATCATGATGCATGCCACTTTAATGGCATCTCTCTCATGTATCCTGAATTTAGCGATATCCTCAGGAGTAGCAGTAGACTCATCGATTTCCTTAAGCTCGTTGTCGAGGACATATTCCTTGTCCTCGTAAAGAGTAACCATCCTGATGTTGTGGATCTAATCCATAAAGTTTGTACCATCGAAGATGACTCTCCCACAAAGGTTCATAAGAGAGAAGGACCCTATAGGGTTAGATCTCGAAGCATTGTTGTTGGAAGAAATCTGAAAAGAAGAAAACAAGTTTAGATTAGATATATAGAGTCCTTAATAAAACACCCAAATGTAATATTAAGGCTAGGACCCAACACAATATATTATAACTTAGAAAAGGGATGCCGTAATCTAATCCATAACATATTTGAAGGTAGGTGAATGACGATTCACCAATTTCCACCACGAAAACGAAATGATATTAGCTTTTAACAGGTTTTGAAATTCTTAGGTTCTTTTGAGATTCATTGAATTTTTCAATGACATGTTTCAATCTCGAATGTGCCCTTCAAGTTTTGTGATAGGGATGCCGAGGATCACAAAACAAGGTGTGAATAACCATGCACATTTGCTTGGTACCCTTAATATTATCACCTAATCAATGTGTCGGTTACCCACACGCGCTCCACCGATCTATGATAAACATTAATTCACCCTTTGTTATCCTTACTAGTCCAAGTTAGTGTGCCGATTACCCACACACGCTCCCCAACGACTTGGTAAGGTACAAAGTGTGAATTTTATGGGTTAGCACCATATTCACATTTTCCTAAAGTAACTAAGATTGGGAATTATAAAAACATTTAGTTACTTTATAATAATTATCATACTTTTAATGAGAGTTAAAGTCATTGTCCTACCCGTTCGGCTAACGACCCTCCATCGATCAAGGAAGCGGTGGGTGAGAGTGAACACCCATTAAGCTGCCATTTTATAGGCAACAACCTTATACCCCCTTATAGAACGGCTTCGTGAATGAGGCCTACTGACGGTAAAACGACTTGATCTTACACACACACACACACACATATATAATAATAATAATAATAATAATAATAATAATAATAATAATAATAATAATAATAATAATAATAATAATAATAATAATAATAATAATAATAATAAACCATTAATGTTATAATAGTATAAGGGTTGAATTTTAACTTTTAAAACTCTAAGGGTTTGGAATTAAAGTATTCTTTAATGATTGCAACTTTACAAATTCCAAAACTAGAGGGCAGGTTTTGAAACTTTTCAAAACTCTTCATTACATAACTTATGAGTTAATAGTTCATAAAAGTGAAGACTGTAACATCCTGAAATTTAGGTATATCTCTTTAGTCCTTTTTCTTTTCCAAGTTGTCAAAATTAGCCCAAAATAAGAAATGGTGGCGAGTGGTACGCTGGGCGTACTGAAGAGTACGTTGCGCGTACCCATGGGCATGCTTTTGGCGCGGACTTTACCCAGGTACGCTAGGCGTACCTTAGCTTACGCTGGACGTAAGGGGCCCAGATTCTAAACTGTAAATGAAACATGAGCACTATAAAAGGAATACTATAGCCCCATCCCAACCACCATTTTACAGAGAGTGAAACCCTAAGAGAGCCAAACCTTCATTCTATGCTTGTGTGTGTATGTTTTGAGCTTGAATGTATCATTGTCTGCTTGTGAAGAAAAAGAAGAAGAGAGGGCCATGGTGGAAGCTAAAGTTGGAGTGCATGCTCTGGATCTGAGCTTTATAGAGGTTGAAGCACCACTTGGAGGTAAAAAGCTCAAAGCTTTCTTCATCATTTTGGTTTTGTGCTTTATGGACCAATTATTAGGGTTTTGTCCCAAGATGGAGACTTTATGAGCAAATGGTCACCATAAGCCTTGATCTGCCCCATTTCAGTACAAAATGTGTTGTAGATCCATAAAAATCCAATATTGAGCATTAGTATTAAGTCATGCATGAGTTAAGGACTTAATAAGGAGAGAGGATAAGAGTTTGGAGTGATTAGTGGCCTTTTCAGCCATGCAAAGGCTTAAAGGCTTCAACTTTATGTGTTAATAGGCATTAGAAGAACTACATCTGAAATATGAGCTTGTATCTTAACCGCTTCAGACAAAAAATATTAAGAGTATGAAATCTGAGATTTACCCTGGGCGTAAATCTCAGAACACGCCACATAGGGGTTAAGATCCCCGATTCTGGATAAGTCGGGGTACACCCCGTGTACAGAGTTGGTACGCCCCGCGTACTGCCCTCTATTGACTTTCGTTGACTTTTAGGGTTTGGTCAACAATTGGACATTTGAACCATTGGAGGGGTAAAATGGTCTTTTCCCCTCCTGAGATATTATAGGAAGGGACTAGTCTAGCCTTTGAAAGCTGTTATTAATTAGAGGAATTTGTTTTATGTGATTAGGCCAAGGCTAGATCAGTATTTTGAGTTCAAGATTATCCGAGTTACCTGAGGTGAGTCTTCTTACTCTACATTACCTAGAGTGGTATCTATGTACAAACCGGAGGGTCTTATGTGTATGCGTACGTTTGAGATTTATGTACATTGTGTTATATGTATGCTATGTGTTATATAGACCGGACTAGAGGGTCCAACAACTCATTAGACCAGAGGGTCCTCGATCAGACCGGACTGGAGGGTCCAACGATTTAGACTGGCCCAGAGGTTCCAACGAGCTAGACCGGACCGGAGGGTCCAACGAGGTACGGGACTGGAGGGTCCTGCTGAGACACATTGATCGTTGGGTCACACCGAGTTATAGCCTCGAGTGGATTATGTGCTGTATATGGTATTTTGGGGAACTCACTAAGCTTCATGCTTACCGTGTTATGTGTTATGTGTTTTAGCTTCTTATCAGGATCGCGGGAAGGCAACGGCTCGATTGTACATGCAAGAGAAAAGAGTTATAAATGAGGATCCTGGATTTTGATAATGTTTTGAAAACTTTGTTGAGTATTAAATGGTGTTTATTTAAAATGACATGGGTTTTATGAAATTAATAATGAATATTTTACAGTGTTACAAGTTGGTATCAGAGCCTTGGTTTGAGAGATTCGGATACACCTTCGGGCATATCTAGACTCAAACTGAGGATTTGAGAAAAGTTTTCAAAAGAAACGATTTTTCCAAAACGAGTAAATGATTTCAAGAGGAAGCGAAAAAGAGCGGTGTGTTCAATCAGCCAGCGCCCGAATGGTGATTTCCCATAATACCCTTACGTTATGTGTTATGAGATATTATGAGATATTATGCATGCTAGAGTAAGGTTAGGTATTCATATTTAGGACTAGAGTGGCCTGATTTGTTATGCCTTAGCCTAGGAGTTGCTGCTATATATGATGCACTTTCGCGTATGTGCTGAGTGAGAGTATCTAGCAGGAATTCTTGTAGAGAGGGATTTGAGTAGAGTAGTAATCTAGGAGAGACACCTATATGAGCATTTATGGAGCCTGTCGAGAGAGTAGCTAGATACCCGTCAGGGGTAGAGTTGCAGAGTTCGGTGATATCTTTTGAGTATGAGTAGAGCAAGTGGAGTTATCACCTAGAGTGGGTTTTACGTGTTTATCCGATGCCCGAATGCTGCTTGCTTCGTGCTTTGTGGAATTCCCGATGATGGAAGTCATCTACCAAGTGAATGTGACGATATTCAGGAGGTAGATAACTGGCATCATAAGGAGTTTCTTAGCAGCTGATGGCGGAGAAGTGTGAGAACCTAGGAAGAGCCTAGGATGTGACCTTAGTCAGATGAGTACACTGACAGAGTAGAGCATCTCACTGGGGAGCGAGCATGCGTTCTAGGATTGGCGATTGAGAAGGTTTAGCACGCGTCCGGGTACCATGATTCATAGCAGATCGAGAGGTGGCCACATGGTTTGAGTACCATGACATGCGGCAGTTAGCGCTTCTAGTTTTATCGGTTATTTCGTGGTGATTGTCTAGACTGAGATCAGATGTGAAAGATTATGGGGCCAGAAGGCCATCATGAACAAGTTTTAGTGGAGCATCCCTGGAGAGGGAAATCTAGTTAGCTCTGAGGGATTGTTAGTGAAATGCCAGTTGGAGTCGCAAGACTCAGGGATGAGTAGGGATGGTGTGTTATGGAAGAATACGGTCTGGGATGGGCGACCGGACGATAGTGGAGATGTCACTTTCGGTGACCTTAGTAGTGCTAATTTTGTTTCCTGTGGGAGACGTAGAGGTGTTGAGATTTTGGTTTTTGAGTTTGGGGGTGAGCCCCGTAGGATTGCACTGATGGTGATCTTCAATCAGAGTATATGGCAGTGGGTCTGCCACAAGGTAAAGATATAACTTTAGTAGGTTGTCAGTGGTGACGGAGATGGTCAAGGACCATTATACACTCGATTGAGTATAGTAGGGCATGTATTAGCTGCAACGTCAGACAATAATTAGGAGAATGATAGTTCACTGTTTCCAGATTAAGAGTCAGGGTTGATACTAGACAGTTGGGAATTCCGGTGATGGAATGTGTGAGATTCTGACTAATAGAGGCTGTCATTGTAACACCCCAATTCTGGTATGATATTTATATTTTTGTTTATTGTTATTTTCTTCAAGTTTTAATGGGGAAATCGACGAGTCGGTAGCTAGACTCGTCGAGTAGAGTTGGGAATTCGAGCACGTTTAAGTTGGCGACTCGGCAAGTCTATATTCCGGACTCGGCGAGTCCGCCAGTCTGGATGAAACCCTAATTTCAAGGGTCTGCACCCTATTTAAAAAACTTTTGAGGCCACAAATCAGCCCCCATCACCCCTCAGAGCATCATTCTCGAAACCCTAGAGCCCTCTTTGCATTTTGAGTGATTTTGGTGTGTTCTTTGAAGATCTTGAGAGAAAAAGGAAGGTACATCAAGAGGACAAGAAGGAGATCCTAGATCCTTGAGGAATTTGGAAGATAGTAAGGTATATCTTGGCCCTCTTCTGTTTCTATGCTTAAATCCCCTTTTTGAAGCCATTAAAGCTATTCTTGAATCATTTCTTGGCTTAGTAGTAGCATAGAGGACTCATGGAGTTGATTAGCCTTCGGATCTAGCTAGGTTTGTATTCTAGAAGCTTAGATCTAGCACCTTTATGGATCCATTTTGCATGGAAGCTCTAGATCTACTATTATAGTGTGATTTGAACTTTAAAACCTTCATTTGATATTATTTACATGTAAAGTTGGAAACTTTACGTGTTAATCAAGTCCCAGGAACCCAGATCTATTAATGTTATGGACTGGTTTCAAACAGAATCGAGTATATAGTGTTTGCATGCATATGACTCGGCGAGTCGTTCTTTAGACTCGACGAGTCGATTCCCAAGTTCCCTGTTTTTCCTTTTTCGAGTTATGCCGAGTGGAACCAGTGAGTGAGAGATGGACTCGGTGAGCTAGAGGGTTAGACTCATTCGTGGAAGAACTCGGCGAGTCAATGCCCTGACTGGGCGTGTTCTAGGCAACCTTCATGCCTCAAGAACAGACTCGACGAGTTGTTCATACAACTCGGCGAGTCACAACAAGAATGTTCATCGGATGAAGGAAAACTCGACGAGTTGTTCATACAACTTGGCGAGTCGGATGCAGATTGTCAGAGTGTTAGTAGCAAAGAGGAACACGCCGAGTTTGTGCCAAAACTCGACGAGTAGTAGCGAGTAGAATCAAGAAAGTAAGAGTAAGGACTCGACGAGTTGGCGACCCAAATCGACCAGTCAAGTCAACTGAATGTTGACTTTGACAGTTAGGCTGACTTGGACCAGGGGTAAGAGAGTCATTTTTCCCTCAGTATTGTTGTCAGTATTTGATTGATGGTGCTTATGAAAATTGTAGCCGGGGTGAAACCGGAGACGCAACAGACAGATTCCGGAGCAGTCCTTTCAGCAGCTAGGCTACGAGGTGAGTTTCCTCCGAGTAGGAACGGGTCTACGGCCACAATGCCGGCCCGATTAGCTAGCAGTAGTTTTCAGACTTCGGTCCGACGCAGTAGATAGTGTGTTTGATGCCTTCGTGGCTCAGGCAGGATTTATGTGTTATGTGTTCCGAGCTACGGCCTGACGCGGTATGCAATATATGTGTATATGATGATGTGTGTGGTGCTAGTTGATATGTGTTTATGCTATGCTATGATCAGTTAGTTCCGAGCTTCGGTCTGATGCAGTCAGTTCCGACTTCGGTCCGATGCAGCTAGTTCCGGACACCGGTCTGATGCATGGGACAAGGTCTTAGTCAGTTCCGGACTACGGTCCGATGCAGTTTCCGGGCTTTGGTCTGATGCAGTGGGCAAGGCCCAGTACGTGCTTATGTTATTGTATGGTAGGTGGTAGTTTGAGGGAGCTCACTAAGCTTCGTGCTTACAGTTTTAGTTTTGGTTTCAGGTACTTCCGCAAGTAAAGGGAAGAGCTCGATATGATGGCATCACACACACCACAGCTTCAGTCTTTATCCTGGGAGTTAGTTTGGATTTATAGTTTGATTTGATGCAGTTGTTTCACGACATTTTATTATGAGTTGAGATATTTGACGTATGGTTTTTATGATATGACGTTCAGTATATGATTTTTATTGTTATTAAAAAAAATTCGGGTCGTATTTTGAGATGTTACAAGTTGGTATCAGAGCCTTGGTTTGAGGGATTCGGGCACACTCTCGGGTGTGTCTGAACTCAAACTAAGGAAGTGGTAAAAGGTTTTCAAAAGAAAAGAGTTTTAGAAAAGTGAAGAGAAATTTTAGAAAGAAAAGAACTTTGAAAAGAGAAAAGGGGTGTGGTGCATGCGATCAGCCGAGCTCAAGTAAGTACTCCCAAATTACCCATACAAGTTTATGTTATGAGTTATCAGTTTTAGTATTCAATAGAACAACATGCTAGAATAGGACTGAGGATCTAGGAGGATGCCTTATGTGCCTGCTATATGTGTTTTAGCCTTATGAGAACTGCATGCTAGTATTGAGTAGACAGTAGTAGGATAGCCTGTTTAGGTTATGCCTGATAGTATGAACTTAGCATTGTATGCTAGTATAATTTCTCGTTACGAGAATAGATTTTCTTGAATAGTTTCCTGTTTCCGAATACTGCTTGCTTTGTGCTTAGTAGGACTGTAAGTGATGGGAGTTAGTCATTAGGTGAATACGTCACGTCACATGTGAACAAGGTTGAATAATCTCATAGTGCTAGACTTGGCCCTATTGCGCAGCTCCGGTATGAGTCTGACCATGGTAAGGATGGGTCTTTACTCAAAGGATTATTTGAGCCTCACCACATATGATGGTATTCAGGTAATGGCTAATTGGCATTACAAGGAGGCTTTCAGCAGCTGAGGACTGGTTTGGGTGGCGTCAGAAGTTCCCTAGGGAAAGCCTAGGAAGATAATATTAGAGATCAGTAGTTGTAAAGTGAGTTGGTGGAGTCAAAGCAGTTCTTGAGGAAAGTACGAATAGATGTGGAAGGTAGTATGGGCCCGTACTACTGAAAGCAGAGGATCCGTACTCAAATCAAGAAGGCTGAGATGAGACCAGGAAACTTGTGATAGTAGTGATCCCTCAAGATATATTTATGATTCTGAATTTATTTTAATGTGTTTTCAGAATGGTGGTATTGCGTCCTCGATCAGCAATCGACAGTTCAGGTGCCGAAGGGGGATCAGGATCAGACCCGGAGGCCAGGCAGATGGATGAGCAGACTAAGGATTTTCTCTCTTCAGAGATTACTCGCACCATAATTGAGCAAACTCCTGTGATCTTTGGTTCGATCAAGGAGGGTATCTTGGAGTTGATGGATGAGAGATTGAGTACCTTCCGTGCTGAGGTAGCGGCCATGATGGGGTCGCGCACGCTTACCTTCAGGGAGTTCCGTGCATGTGGAGCTCCAGATTACCACGGGGCGCGGGACCCCATTGCGAGTACCAGATGGTTGGCAGATGTGGCCAACGCTTTCCGAACGAGCAGATGTCCCGAGGGGGACAAGGTAAGATTGGTGTCCTGTCTTCTGAAGGATAGGGCACGAGATTGGTGGGAGGAGGTTGGTCATGCCATTGGGGATGACACGACTTTGGATGCCATGACCTGGACAGACTTTTCTATCAGGTTCAGAGTTGAGTTCGCATTGATTATTGAGGTACAGTAGTTAGCACGTGAGTTCTAAGAGTTGACTCAGACTACAGAGACGGTGGCGGAAATTACCGCCAAGTTTAGAGAGAGGGCACTTCTTGTTCCTCAGTATGCAACTGATGAGGAAATGAAGAAAGCCCGTTATCATGAGATGCTGCGGAGTGATATCCGCCAGTTCGTGAGCCGGTCCAGCTGTAAGACGTTGGATGACATGATTGTTAGGGCTCGGGAGAGAGAGAAATTGACCTTGAGATGGAGAGAAAGAGGAAGCCGGAGGCGGCTCTAGGTTCAGGGAATTCTGGAAAAAAGCCCAAGGGTTCTGATCATAGAGCTAGGAGTCAGCAGAGCCACGCTCGGTGTGGCAAGTGTGGGAGATTGCACGACGGGGCGTGCAAGGCAGGGAGTGTAGGCTGCTACAAGTGTGGTCGGACTGGGCATATGAGCAGAGATTGTACAGCCACTACTACCACCGTTACGACATCAAATCTGATTTGCTTTTAGTGCAATCAGAGGGGACATAAAAAGTCCCAGTGTCCGAGTTTAGCGGCAGAGGGGAAGGTGTCAGCACCTGCTCCTGCTACCTTGAGGATTTTAGATGGCCGTCAAGGCCGAGTCGAGACGCCGGTGGCGAAGAGTAGGGCTTTTCAGCTGACAGCAGTGGAGGCGCGAGGGACTCCTGATGTGGTGGCGGGGTCGTTCTCGGTGAACGGCATCTCAGCTACAATATTGTTTGATTCGGGAGCTACCCGATCATTCGTCTCTCTTGCACTTAGCAAGAGGTTTAGCCGAGCTCCTGGGGAGCTATATTGTCCAAATGAGGTTGAGATAGCAGCTGATAGGACCATTAGGGTTGCAAGGGTGCACAGAGGGTGCTCTCTGCAGTTATTCGATGAGTAGTTTCCGGTGGACTTGGTCCTTATTCCCTCGCGAGGGAATAAGGTCATAGTAGGCATGGATTGGCTGAGCCCCAATGGGGCGGTGATAGATTGTGAGCTACAGTTAGTGAGGGTTCGCACTCCCAGTGGGGGAGAGTTAGTGATTTAGGGAGAGAAGCCACAACGCAGACCAGTACTGTGTTCAGCAGTAAGGGCAAGACGCTACATTCAGCAGGGGTGCGTCAGCTATATTGCCTATGTTTCAGATGACCGGGAGAAGGGCAAGATGACAGTTGATGATGTTTCGGTAGTGCGAGACTACTCGAATGTATTTCCGGAGGAATTGCCGGGTGTACCTCCTGAGAGACAGGTTGAGTTCGGGATTGATCTAATCCCCGGCGTGGCACCGATAGCCAAGGCACCATATCGGTTGGCTACCCCGAAAATGCAGGAGTTGTCTACGCAGCTGCAAGAGCTGCTGGACAAGGGATTTATTAGGCCGAGGAGTTCACCCTGGGGTGCACCGATTTTATTCGTGAAGAAAAAGGACAGGTCCTACCATATGTGTATAGATTACTGGGAGCTGAATAAGGTAACGGTGAAGAACCATTACCCACTTTCGAGGATAGATGATTTGTTTGATCAGCTTCAGGGAGCGTCTTGGTTTTCCAAGATTGATTTATGCTCCGGGTATCACCAGATGCGAGTCAGAGGCGAGGATGTGCAGAAGACTGCCTTCAGGACCAGGTATGGTCATTATGAGTTTGTAGTGATGCCGTTTGGGCTCACCAATTCTCCGGCCGCGTTCATGGACCTCATGAACCGCATGTGCAAGCCGATGCTGGATCGGTCTGTGATAGTATTCATAGACGATATCTTGGTGTATTCCAAGACTCAGGAGCAGCACGAGGAGCACCTGAGAGAGGTGCTAGAGGTTTTGAGGAGGGAGAGACTTTTCGCGAAGTTCTCCAAGTGTGAGTTTTGGTTGCACGAGGTGCAGTTCCTTGGTCACCTCGTCAACCAGAAGGGTATTTTGGTAGATCCGGCCAAGATTGAGGCCATGATGCAGTGGGAGGTCCCAAAATCTCCATCCGAGATTCGGAGTTTCCTAGGGTTGGCCGGGTATTATAGGAGATTCATCCAGGATTTCTCCAAGATAGCAGTACCGCTCACCCGACTGACCATGAAGTCGGTAGCGTTTCATTGGGGGCCTAAGCAGCAGGTAGCATTTGAGACCCTCAGGCAGAGATTGTGCGAGGCACCAATTCTTACCCTGCCAGAGGGAGTAGATGCCTCGATCACAGGTATGGGAGCAGTGTTGATGCAGCGAGGCCGCATGATAGCTTATGCCTCGAGACAATTGAAGCCTCACGAGGATAATTATCCTACGCATGATTTAGAGTTTGGGGCAGTGGTGTTTGCCCTCAAGATTTGGAGGCATTACCTTTATGGGGTCCGTTGTACCATTTACACGGATCACAAGAGCTTGAGGTACCTCATGGATCAGCCGAATCTAAACATGAGGCAGAGGCGATGGTTAGATGTATTGAAGGATTATGACTGTGAGATCCTTTATCACCCAGGGAAGGCCAACGTAGTGGCCGACGCCTTGAGTCGCAAGGCAGTAGCGGCCCCGATTAGAGACATTTGTTCGAGGATGACGGTGATTACTCCATTATTGGAGCAAATTAAGGAGGCTCAGGTAGTGGGTCTCAAGGAGGAGAGACAGAAGTGTGAGAGGATCATGGGCCGAGTAGCTTCTTTTGACTATGATAGTAGAGGATTGTTGACCCTTCACAGGAGAATTTGGGTGCCGTACTGGGGCGGAGTACGGCAAGTGTTGATGGATGAGGCCCATAAGTCTCGATTTTCCATCCATCTAGAGGAAACGAAGATGTATAGAGATCTTCGACCCTATTATTGGTGGCCCTGCATAAAGCGGGATGTTGCTTGGTATGTGGAGAGGTGACTAACCTGCAGGAAGGTTAAGGCAGAGAACCAGAGACCTCACGGCAAGATGCAGCTGTTAGACATTCTGGTGTGGAAATAGGAAGACATTACCATGGATTTCATCACGAAGCTTCCCAGGACTGCGCGTGGAGTGGATTCTATATGGATTATTGTGGATCGATTGACGAAGAGTGCTCATTTTATACCGATCCAGGAGAGCTTATCAGCAAAGAAGTTAGCTGATATTTATGCGAGGGAGGTAGTGGCATGTCATGGAGTGCCTGTTTCAGTGGTGTCAGACCGAGATGTCCGTTTTACTTCCAGATTCTGGAAGCAGTTTCACGACGAGATGGGTACTCGTCTCCATTTTAGCACCGCTTTCCATCCTCAGACAGACGGACAGAGCAAGAGAACGGTTCATACTCTCGAGGACATGCTGCGGGCCTATGTTCTAGACTTCGGTGGCAGTTGCGATACGTATCTTCCGTTAGCAGAATTTTCGTATAACAACAGTTACCACGCGAGTATAGATCGACCTCCTTTCGAAATGCTTTATGGGAGGAAGTGCAGGACCCCGATTTGTTGGGGCGAGGTCGGTCAGCGAGTCATTGGAAGCACCGAGGTGGTGCTCAAAACGACAGAATTGATCCAGCAGGTTCGTGGTAGCCTGCAGATTGCACAGAGTCGGAAGAAGAGTTACGCCGATAAGAGGCGTTCAGATTTGGAGTTCCAGGAGGGCGATATGGTCCTCCTGAAGGTATCTCCCTGGAAGGGTGTTATCAGGTTTCGAAAGAGGGGCAAGTTGGGCCCCAGGTTCATTGGTCCTTTCAGGGTTTTGGCCCGGGTGGGTCGGGTTGCTTATCGGTTGGATCTTCCGTCAGAGCTTAGCCAGATCCACAACACTTTCCATGTTTCTTAGTTGAGGAAGTGTTTGGTGGACGAGTCGGCAGTAGTGCCTATTGAGGATATTTAGGTTGATAGCATACTGAATTATGTCGAGAAGCCAGTTGCGATCTTGGATCGGAAGGTGAAGACCTTGAGGAACAAGGTGATTCAGGGTGTAAAGGTTCAGTGGCAACACCGAGTTATTCCTAGATTCAGCGGCAACAGACTTCGAGGACGAAGTCTGAGACAAGTGGGGGAGGGTTGTAACACCCCAATTCTGGTATGATATTTATATTTTTGTTTATTGTTATTTTCTTCAAGTTTTAAGGGGAACTCGATGAGTCGGTAGTTGGACTCGTCGAGTAGAGTCGGAAATTCGAGCATGTTTAAGTTGGCGACTCGGCGAGTCTATATTCCAGACTAGGCGAGTCCGCCAGTCTGGATGAAACCCTAATTTCAAGGGTCTGCACCCTATTTAAAAAACTTTTGAGGCCACAAATTAGCCCCCATCACCCCTCAGAGCATCATTCTCGAAACCCTAGAGCCCTCTTTGCATTTTGAGTGATTTTGGTGTGTTCTTTGAAGATCTTGAGAGAAAAAGGAAGGTAGATCAAGAGGAGAAGAAGGAGATCCTAGATCCTTGAGGAATTTCAGAAGATAGTAAGGTATATCTTGGCCCATTTTCTGTTTCTATGCTTAAATCCCCTTTTTGAAGCCATTAAAGCTATTCTTGAATCATTTCTTGGCTTAGCAGTAGCATAGAGGACTCATGGAGTTTATTAGCCTTCGGATCTAGCTAGGTTTGTATTCTAGAAGCTTAGATCTAGCACCTTTATGGGTCCATCTTGCATGGAATCTCTAGATCTACTATTATAGTGTGCTTTGAACCTTAAAAACTTCATTTGATATTATTTACATGCAAAGTTGGGAACTTTACGTGTTAATCAAGTCCCAGGAACCCAGATCTATTGATGTTATGGATTGGTTTCAAGCAGAATCTAGTATATAGTGTTTGCATGCATATGACTCGGCGAGTCGTTCTTTAGACTCGACGAGTCGATTCCCAAGTTCCCTGTTTTTCCTTTTTCGAGTTATGCCGAGTGGAACCAGTGAGTGAGAGATGGACTCGGTGAGCTAGAGGGTTAGACTCATTCGTGGAAGAACTCGGCAAGTCAATGCCCTGACTGGGCGAGTTCAAGGCAACCTTCATGCCTCAAGAACAGACTCGACGAGTTGTTCATACAACTCGGCGAGTCACAGCTAGAATGTTCATCGGATGAAGGAGAACTCGACGAGTTGTTCATACAACTCGGCGAGTCGGATGCATATTGTCAGAGTGTTAGTAGCAAATAGGAACTCACCGAGTTTGTGCCAAAACTCAACGAGTAGTAGCGAGTAGAATCAAGAAAGTAAGAGTAAGGACTCGACGAGTTGACGACCCAACTTGACGAGTCAGGTCAACTGAATGTTGACTTTGACAGTTAGGCTGACTTGGACCAGGGGTAAGAGAGTCATTTTTCCCTCAGTATTATTGTCAGTATTTGATTGATGGTGCTTATGAAAATTGTAGCCGGGGTGAAACCGGAGCCGCAACAGACAGATTCTGGAGCATTCCTTTCAACAGCTAGGCTACGAGGTGAGTTTCCTCCCAGTAGGAACGGGTCTACGGCCACAATGTCGACCCGATTAGCTAGCAATATTTTTTGGAATTCGGTCCGACACAGTAGATATTGTTTTTGATGCCTTCGTGGCTCAGATAGGATTTATGTGTTATGTGTTCCGAGCTACGGCCTGACGCGGTATGCAGTATATGTGTATATGATGATGTGTGTTGTGCTAGTTGATATGTGTTTATGCTATGCTATGATCAGTTGGTTCCGGGCTTCGGTCCAATGCAGTCAGTTCCGGACTTCGGTCCGATGCTGCTAATTTCGGACACCGGTCCGATGCAGGGGACAACGGGCCAGTCTGTTCCGGACTACGGTCTGATGCAGTTTCCGGGCTTTGATAAGATGCAGTGGGCAAGGCCCAGTACGTGCTTATGTTATTGTATGGTATGTGGTAGTTTGGGGGAGCTCACTAAGCTTCGTGCTTACAGTTTTAGTTTTGGTTTCAGGTACTTCCGCAAGTAAAGGGAAGAGCTCGGGATGATGGCATCGCACACACCACAGCTTCAGTCTTTATCCTGGGAGTTTGTTTGGATTCATAGTTTGATTTGATGCAGTTGTTTCACGACATTTTATTATGAGTTGAGATATTTGACGTATGGTTTTTATGATATGACGTTCAGTATATGATTTTTTTATTATTAAAACAATAATTTTTGGGTCGTATTTTGAAATGTTACAGTCATGATGGGAAGTTCTGAGGATTTCATCTGAGATTTGGGGTGTTTGAAGTGTCTTGATCTCTGTCGGGGAGATCATCGAGTGTTGCGTAGCACCTTCTAAATTGGTACGATGTTACTAGTGGAAACTGTCTGTGAGATAGATTATTGGTGCGCCAATTGGAGATGGTTCAAACCCTAAGTGGGGGAGAACTGGGTATTTTTTATTGAGGTGATTAGAGATTTGTTCGAGAGTGGTTAAAGATCTGGATATAGAGACCTGCGGGGCGGATTCATGAGTCCAAGGTTATTGGTGATCGAGGCTAGCTACAGAGTGAGATAATGCATGTGTTATGTGTTTGAGAAAGGATGATTGAATTAGAAGATTCTTTGTGGCATGTGCTTTTTGGGGTTAGCATATGTCGAGTTCGAGTGCGACCGGGTCCCTGGTTTGCAGATGCAATAGCTGAGATTTGCAAGTGAAGGTGTAGATTCTAATCTATACCTACAGAAGGGCAGCCATGGATTAGTAAACCATTTTCAGGGTCGATATGAGTAGTTTCGAGTGAGTAATGATTAGTAGATTGGGTGTTTCGGGTTTTCGACATCATGTTCTGAGCCATTGATGATGCCTCGGTGTTTCGAATTGGGAAATGGAATACTCTGAGGTTACAAGTGGTGCGAGCGGGAGATCGGTTGCGGGATTCTACAAGATCAATGCGATATCCAAGCATGGGGTCGTGAGATTCTGTGTTGGTGTACCGAGGTATCCGGGTATGATGTCCTTATTCCTAGATTATTCTGAGTTCTGAGTTGAGAGCTGGCAAGTAGTGTAACAAGTAGCAATGATTCTAGTGAGAGAACTACAAATAATTGATGATTAAACGAGATGAATTAATAAAGAGGATTGCAATGAGAAAAGGGGTTTGTCATGTTGGTTACCATCAGGAGTGGTGACACTCACTTTTGGATGGGTATGTGTGCAACTATCTATATTAGGCTGAGGAGTGTAGGTTAATAGATGCAGTGTGTGGCATCGAATTGAGGTTGAGACTGTGGATGGTAAGAGTTGGTGTTGTAAGGTTGCAGGGAGTTGCAGCATCCATGAGTTAGCAAAGGGGTGCAGTGATACCACGAGGAGCCGTAGTATTCACCAGCTAGCCATTGAGAGGTTGTTGTGATGTTGCGGGGAGCCATAGTAATCACTAGTCATCAAGGGATTATTGTTATGATGTGAGCAGCCGTAGTACTCACCAGCTAGTGAGAGGTTATTGTGATGCTGCGGGGAGCCGCATTACTCACTAGTTAGCAGGGGATTATTGGGATGCTGCGAGGAACCATGGTACTCACCAGTCAGTGAGAGGTTATTGTGATGCTGCGGGGAGCCGTAGTACTCACTAGTCAGTAGGGGATTGTTGTGATGCTGTGGGTAGTCGTAGTACTCATTAGCCAACGAGAGGGTGTTGTAATGAGTACTCTCTGGTCAGAGCAAGACACAGATGAGTTTTAGGCTTGGGTAGCCCTAATAGTTGAGTTTTGGTAGCCTTGTGGTCGAACCGGAGGCGAGACTAGGGTTTCTATATTTGTCGAGAATCGTTATACTCTAATTTGAGTTGTGGTTGTAGCAACCCAAGGGAATTGGATAAAAGGTATGAGCACGGGTTACAGGTTATGAGTCATGAGTTAAGTGCTTCTTTGGGACGAGTAATTCCAACCATGGGTCAAACCAAACTCTGGAGTCTGATTTTGGCTCTGGTGGTGCGTGGAGTTGGCGGGATGAGATTCCGGATTCTGAGGTGGATTCCATGCTGAGGGGAATTGTTTATCTTCTGATGTCTTAGACCTGTGTAGGTCAGTACTCGGGTACGGGAGGTACCGCGAGACACACAGAACTATGAGTAGTAGACGACAGAGGTCGGGGTTAGGTAGGTCTTCATTTGGGAGTGTAGCGTTCGCTTGAGGTGAAGCGAACTTCATGACTTGTGTGTCACACTGGACGGAGATAGTTGTATTGATAAGGAAGTTAGTGAGACTTTTTGGTGCATGTAATGGGTAATCTTTGGAGGTTCAACTGCTGGGTCGGGAGATAACCTGGTGCTCATTCTTGAAAGGGATATTGAGAAGGGAGCTGAGGTTTATGTTTGTTAGATGTCGGGGGACGCTTCTGAAAAAGCATGATCATTTTTCATGCCTGAGGTCAGGGTGTTGAGGGTTAGCTGTTTAGAAGGGTTGTGATTGTAGTACAGTGGATGGGTTCCTGGGGTGATGTGATCCTTTTTCTTCCTTGGTATATGATTTGGACTTCTTTTATTGGTCCCCATTAGAGAATTAGAGGGGCAGTGAGTTATCGGGGTTTGTTATTCGATGAGTAAATAACGTGATGATATCTAGAGAGGAAGGTCTGGCTGTGTGTTAGGCTACTAGAGTTTCCAGATTCTTGAGCGTCAGAAGGAGTAGTGTAGTGGTAAATGGGTCTGTCCTTTTCCCGGGAGGAGTTCCTGTTTAGATTCAGATGTCATGAGAGGAAGACAGCTGTGTGATATGAGATCCTTTCGATGGTACTATTCGGTTATTGGATTAGATCTATTTGTTGTTGAGGAGCGATTTCAAGGGAGAAATCTAATTCAAGTTGGGGGAGAACTGTAACATCCTGAAATTTAGGCACATCTCTTTAGTCCTTCTTCTTTTCCAAGTTGTCAAAATTAGCCCAAAATAAGAAATGGTGGCGAGTGGTAGGTTGGGCGTCCTGAAGAGTACATTGCGCGTACTCATGGGCGTGCTTTTGACGTGGACTCTACCCAGGTATGTTGGGCGTACCTTAGCTTACGCTGGGTGTAAGGGGCCCAAATTCAAAACCCTAATTGAAACATGAGTACTATAAAAGGAATACTATAACCCCATCGCAGCCACCATTTTACAGAGAGTGAAACCCTAAGATAGCCAAAACTTCGTTCTAAGCTTGTGTATCATTGTGTGCTTGTGAAGAAGAAGAAGAGAGGGTCACGGTGGAAGCTAGAGTTGGAGTGCAAGCTCTGGATCTGAGCTTTACAGAGGTTGGGGCACCACTTGGAGGTAAAAAGCAAAAAAGCTTTCTTGATCATTTTGGTTTTGTGCTTTATGGACCAATTATTAGGGTTTTATCCCAAGATGGAGATTTATGAGCAAATGGTCTCCATAAGCCTTGATCTGCCCCATTTCAGTACAAAATGTGTTGTAGATCCATAAAAATCCAATCTTGATCATTAGTATTGATTCATGCATGAGTTAAGGACTTAATGAGGAGAGAGGATAAGAGTTTGGAGTGACTGGTGGCCTTTTCAGCCAAGAAAAGGCTTAAAGGCTTCGACTTTATGTGTTAAGAGGCATTAGAAGGACTAGATCTAGAATATGAGCTTGTATCTTAACAGCATCAGAACAAAAACATTAAGAGAATGAAAATTGAGACTTACCCTGGGCGTAAATCTCAGAACGCGTCGCGTAGGGGTTGAGATCCCCGATTCTAGATAAGCCGGGGTACACCCCGCGTACAGAGTTGGTATGCCTCGCGTACAACCCTCTATTGACTTTCGTTGACTTTTAGGGTTTGGTCAACAATTGGACATTTGGACCATTGGAGGGGTAAAATGGTATTTTCCCCTTCTGAGAGATTATAGGAAGGTACTAGTCTAGCCTGTAACACCATGAATTTCAAAATAATTTTTCGCAAATTATAAAAACATTTCTCATTTAATTTTCATAAAAACATTAAGTTTAAATCCCAATTCACATCATACAAAATCCCAAGATCATATATATATATATATAAATATCAAAAAATCCCATGCGTGTGTACAGATCAAGCCGGCGCCTTCCCACGGTCATCGCTAGTACCTGAAACAACAACACTAACACTGTAAGCACAAAGCTTAGTGAGTTCCCCAAAATACCATATAAACATATATTAGCCACTCGAGGCTATAACTCTATGGGTCCGTGCACCCAAGCTCTGTGAACCCTCAGGTTCAAACTCTGGGAACCTTCCGGTTCCAACTCTATAAACATGCACAGCATAAATCACATAGACATCATGCAGTACAACACATAGCATACACATAACATACACATACTCTGACACATAACTCTGATTACCTACTCAAGGTAAAGTATAGTGAGAAGACTCACCTCGTGTATCTCGATAACTAGCGAATCCTGGAAATCACTCGTGTTCGATCCTCCGAGCTATAATCCTCCTATAACGTCATATATCTCTTAATTAACACTTTTACCTCTAAGGCTGACTACCCCTATCAAGTCAACTCTGGTCAACGGTCAACTTTAACCGGACTCGGCAAGTGCACTAGGGCGACCCGGCGAGTCTATACATATTCACCAACTCTCTAGGATTCTCTTTTGACACGTCGAGTACTCCCTGACTCGACGGGTTCCACCTGGCATGAATCGCGGGGCCACCACGACTCGACTCGCCGAGTCTCAAGAACAACTCGGCGAGTCCCATATCGACTCAGTCCAACTGTCAACCCTCACTAACTCTCCCTGACTCACTGAGTCGACCCTTAACTCGGCAGGACCACTCGCTGAGTGGTTAAGGACAATCTTCATGCTACTCGCCGAGTCTGTTCTTCAGACTCGGCGAGTCCATGCCATGCATCATCTCAAACCAGTTTCTGAGGTCAGATCCGCACCATCCACTCATAGATCTGGCCCTTCTAAGCTTATTCATCACGTAAAGTCCATATCTTGGTTACCATACAACACCTACAAGGCTCTTTTTGGAGAAATAACCTCTAAAATGGCAACCCTAGCCTCCAACCCAAAAGGGAGGACATAAAGCATGACATTAGGGACTCTCTGGACCTACTAAGGTCCAGATCTAAGCACCATAACCCGATGGGACCTCTCACACTTCAATACAAAGCAAATAAGGCATGAAGAAACCCTATATTTGACCAAATCAACAAAAATACGGAAATGAGCTCTGAATGATACCTCAAGAAGCCTCCTCAGATGAAATGAAAGAAGATCCCAGCTCCCCAAATCTTCTAGCTTGACTCTCCTCTTCCTTTCTTGCAAAAACACACAAATTTGGTGAACAATAGCCTCTTATCTCACTCACACGAATCCCTCAGCTACTTTGGTGCTCTCAAGACCCAGGTAGCCGCAATGAAGGGCCATAAGGTCCTTTAAATAGGGCTTAGGACCGGGAATTTAGGGTTTTATTAAACAGCGAGGACTCGCCGAGTCCATTCCTTGGACTCGTCGAGTCCAGGCGCGAACCCGCGTCCTGAACCGCGATCCTACTCGGCGAGTTTGAGCTCCAACTCGTCGAGTCCCTTCACAAAACTCCAAAAATATAAGCATAAAAGATACTTGGAGATCCGGGCTGTTACAATTCTCCCCCACTAGAACTAGACTTCGCCCTCGAAGTCTCGCTCTGCAAATAGCTCCGGATGCTACTCCCGCATCTCACGCTCCGGCTCCCAGGTGATTTCCGATCCCCTCCGATGCTGCCACTGAACCAACACCAGGGGTACTTCTTTGTTCCTCAAAACCTTGATTTTCCGATCTCTGATGGCCACTGGTCTCCCGACATAATTCAGGCTAGCATCCACCTGAATATCCTCTAATGGAACCATTACCGACTCATCGACTATACACTTCCTCAGCTGCGACACATGAAAAGTGTCGTGAATCTGCCCCAACTCTGCTGGCAAATCCAAACGATAGGCGACCCGGCCTACCCTCGCAATCACACGGAATGGACCAATATACCAGGGCCCCAACTTGCCCCTCTTCCTGAATCGAATCACTCCTTTCCAAGGAGAGACCTTCAAGAGAACAAAGTCGCCGACCTAAAACTCAAGCTCGGACCGGCGCCTGTCTGCATAACTCTTCTGTCGGCTCTGAGCGGTCAACTGTAACACCGTGGTTTTCAAATCAAAATTTTACATTTAAATAATCAATTTAATATTAAAACACTTGTTTAAAATCTTGTTCATATTCGAATTACAAAACATAGTTCCATTTTCATTTGAAGAGACAACCAGGATCCTCCAAAATACAACTCTTTCCTCGGTGTGTACAATCGAACCGTTGCCGTCCCGCGTTACTGTAAGAACCTGAAACAACATAACATAAACAACGTAAGCACGAAGCTTAGTGAGTTCCCCAATATACCTTACGCACATACGCCTTTCCAGGCCCTGACCTTCCGGTCAACTGTACAATGCCTTCCGGCCCATGAGATACTCGCCTTCCGGCCCATAAGATATTTGCCTTCCGGCCCATAAGATAATTGCCTTCCGGCCCATAAGATAATTGCCTTCTGGCCCATAAGATAATTGCCTTCCGGCCCATAAACATATATAACACATAATACAAATACTCTAACACATAAAGCACATATATCATATATCAACCTGCCTTCCGGCCCGTAACATATTCTAACACATAATGCACATTCACCATATAACATACCTGACCTTTCTGTCACATAATACTTTGCCTTCCGGCCCATATATAAGCATGTATATCACGCGTAGCAGCTAACTTTCCATTTATAGCATATAAACATAACACATAATATACTTGACCTTCCGGTCACACAATCAAACCCTTCCGGGTGAAGTATAGTGAGAAGACTCACCTCGCGGACACTGGAAGATAGCAATTCCTGAAATCTCTTGCACTTGATCCTCCGAGCTACAAGCTCCCTGTCGCATCATATATCTCTTTTTAATACTTCTATCTTCCACGTTAACTGACCCTAAAACGTTACACACAGGTCAACTCTGGTCAACGGCCATCTCGACTGGACTCGGCGAGTACCCTGGCGACTCGGCGAGTCTAGTCGTCCTCACCAATTCCTGCATGATCCCTTTCTACTCGTCGAGTATCCCTCTTGACTCGACGAGGTCCTCGTGGAAGAATCGCGGGGCCACCCCGACTCTACTCGCCGAGCCTGAAGAACAAACTCGGCGAGTCCCAGTGAATCTTCAAGCTACTCGCCGAGTCTGATCATCCGACTCGGCGAGTCTACGCCATGCAGTCGATCGAACTGCTTCCTGAGATACATATATTCTCGAATATACAAACATGGGACCTTCTGGACCTCTAAGGGTCCTAATACAAGGTTATAAACGTTGAATAACAACACAACAATCCATCTAGACTCCAAATGGGTTCCATAAACCCTAAATCTATATACACATCGATCACAGGAGAATGTAATCCGAATTATTACCTGGATGATGTACCTTCCATGTCCCCAAACTTCAGAACTCGAACTCCCTGCAGTTCCTTTAGCTAAAACCCCTCTCCTCCTTGCACAACAATTCCTTCAAGGTCACCAATGGCCTTCAAACTTGCTCTAGCCGCCCCAGTCGCCTAGGGTTCTTCCTAATCGATCCAAAGTCGTGAAATGACGGCATAATAACCCTTATATACGACCCAATACTGAACGGCTAGGGTTTCCGCTGAACAGCGTCGACTCGCCGAGTCCATATCTGGACTCGTCGAGTCCAGTCGTGAACCCGCGACCAAACCTGCGACCCTACTCGGCGAGTCTGGCTCCAACTCGTCGAGTCTCCCCTTTAAAACACCCCCAAAATGCAACTTAACAATACTTGAGATTTTGGGCTGTTACAATTCTCCCCCACTAGAATTAGACTTTGCCCTCGAAGTCTCACTCTGAAAATAGTTCTGGCTGCTGCTCCCGCATCTCACGTTTCGGCTTCCCTAGACACTACCGATCTCTCCCGAGGCCACTACTGCACCAATACCAGAGGTACCTCCTTGTTCCTCAGAACCTTGATCCTTCCGATCTCCGACGGCCACTGGCCTCTCGACGTAACCCAGGCTCGCATCCACCTAATCGTTCTCTAGCAGAACCACTGCTGACTCATCCGCTATACGCCTCTTCAATTGCGACACATACCAGTGTCATGGATCCGTCCCCATTCCGTTGATAGCTCCAAACGATAGGCCACCCTTCCTACCTTCGCACCTTCACGAAAAGACCCAACATACCGGGGCCCCCCATTTACCCCTCTTCCTAAATCGAAACACCCCGTCAGAAATACGAAGTCGCCGACCTGAGTCACATGCTCGTAACGGCGTCTGCCTGCATAACTTTCCTGATAACTCTAGACGATCACTAACTCTCTTTAACCTGCTGAGTCTGCTCTGTCAACTAAAGCACGAACTCTGAACTGCTCATCACTCTCTGTAATCGGAAAATACCCAAGATGCACTCTGCTCCAAATCTCAACGATCACTCAACCCATAAGGGTTAGGGAACCCTGAACCATCCTATCCCCGATCCAAGGCCCACTTTGCCCATTCCGGACCGACTGAGAGATCCGTTCTCCCTCTCAGATCAACTCTCATAAGTTCCCTCTTGCCATCACATACACATACTGAACTAGTCCCAACACTTGCAGGTTGAAAAACCCGATTCACTGATGATATCCTCGAACATCTCCCAAGACGAACCACTAATATCCGTCCTATACCCTGATCAGAATCACACTGAGAATTCAAGATTCTCTATTCCCTTGCATCCTTTCTGAGTCTCGTCAGTCATCCCAACCCGGATGGGTTCCTACTTCACTGCCGCAAACACGATGCTCGAAACCATACTTGAAATACTCTAACCATAATTCTGCTCTGCAGCTTTCACTTTCGTGAACTTGCACCCCTTCAGAGTTACACACCTTCCTCTTTTCCTTTTTCCAAGGAACCCTCTTGGCCATAATGCCACTCCAACCGGTGCCGCGGTGCTCGCCCCAAGCGACACCACCCTTTTTGCGTAACCGCTATCCACATACTCTGGTTCCCATTGCAGGGGCTCTCAATCCCATGCACTCTCTCCACTCATCCAAATCACTGCCTCAGCTAAACAAGATCACTAACCCGGGGCCAGACCTTCCAATGCAATCACACTGCAACATACACAATCCGCAATCTCAAACTGATCCAGCAATACCAACAGAGTCTCCAGCATGACTGGACCGACTCTCATAACACATACAAGCCACTCGAGGCTATATCTCTGTGGGTCCGTACACCCAACTCTGCGAACCCTTAGGTTCTAACTCTGGAACCTTCCGGTTCCAGCTCTAGAAACATGCACAACATAATCCCGTGGGATTAATGCAGTACAACCCATCACGTACCTCAAACATACCAACACTCTGATCACATAACCCCGGTTACTTACTCAAGCTTGATCCCGGCCTTCTCTCAGGCCTCCACAATCGAATGCCCTAGGTCTGTATCCCGCCCCGCATACTCGACACTCGCTCTCGTCGGCCTATACTCTGCGCTGACAACCACTGCTGAATCCCAACAGCCAACCACACTCACATACTCATCGATCTCCCGGAGAATTTTCTAATTCTCCCCCACTAACACTGACTAACTGCCACCGATCGTCATTAACGACCTTACAAAACAATCCTGTACAAAGAGAACAATTACACACTGACTGCTTCCCATAAGCACAAGCAACCCTCAGCAAAACACACCTCCTCCCTGATCAACCCACTCACAAGAATCTAGTCCTTCAATCATCCACTCCACGACTGTAGATGCTACCCGACAATCAACCCAGTGCCGCATCTCCCTTAACAACCCCCACGAACGATAACCAAAGGAATCCGCGACAATAACCCATAACCAAACTCACCATCTGCCCAAAGGATGAACACCACATCGAAAACCGCACAAGACTACTGACACTAAAACACCAATTATAACCATACCCAACCATCAGGGAATAACGTATGCCAAAGCGAAAACCTGAAGCACTAATCCATAACCATGCCAGACCCGTGAAACAACGAATACCGCATCGAAATCCATATAAGATACCAGCACAAACAATACGCCAAATCAATGCAAGACAATTAAGACTTCATGAAAGCATCATACCCGCAGCTGCCTCCGGCACTGCTCCGTCTCCCTCTGTCGCACGCAGATAAACACGACCCTAAGCCCTCTGGGGCTCCGCTTCATCCTGTCCTCCTCAAATCCCGAATTGGCACTGACTGCCAACAATCCCGTGCACAGTGCCCCTCCTTTCCGCACTTGCGGCATGCACCACCGGACCCGCAAGCTCCGATGTAACCCCTTTTTACTCGATCATCGACACCTATGGTCTCATGCTTTCCTACTACATCTCTATACTCCACTTATTACTACTCCTGACAATTCTTGCTTTCTGACATACTGCACCTGGTTCTCCCCCACTAGGGTTCGAACCAACACCAATTAGTATACAATCAACCCACGACTATCTTTCACCAGCGAAATCGTACCTGCCCCAGTAGAGTGCTGTGCAACCCCGATAGTCCCTCCCCTTATGAAGTCAATCAACCCCTATACTCTGAACCTCTAGCTAACTCTTCAAGAACTTCTCATCACGGCTGCCTCTAATCGTTCCAAATCCCATACTGATCTAATACTAAGCACCTGCACTGCTCGTTAACATATCTGGCTCGTAGAGTGCACCGCAGCATCATCGTTCCTCTCATCTCAACTCATCAATCCGTATCCAATGCCGGATTTGTCCCAAGAACAGGCACTTACTCTCAACATAGACGACAACTCTCCGCACTGCAAAACTCGTCTGAACTCTTCACTACTACCACTATAACCCAACCTGTTATTCTCAATTAGGTGTGGTGTGGTTCTCGACTACCTCAGCCCCAACTAACTGTCTGTTCACGGTAAATCTCTGTCTCGCGGTACACCCGCTACCTGATGCTCTGAGGGAAGTCACTATCGATAACTACCTGCAGGGTGTACTCCCAAATCCAGAACTGAAACACCAGACCTCTCGCGTCTTGCACACGAGCATAAGTGACACTACCCACCCAAAAGGTGACCTCTCCTCTGTCGTCTGATTGCTCGACCCAACTGAAATTCTCCCCTGTCTTTGACTTTTACCAAAATACTCTGATAGGCACCTGCCTTTTCCCTCGAGGAACGCCTCTCCGTACTCAATCATGGTCTACAGGCCTGAAACCCCTAGCGTCCAATCTCTATCTCATCGGTCATAACCGGATAACAAGATAGCCACAAGCATCATCCACTACGAACCATGGTACTCATCCCATGACATTCCTCCTCAACATGCTTCAGTGTATGGTACCTGAACCATAGCACCACTCCTCAATCTGCTCCAATGTATAGCACTCGGACCACAACATCTATCTCAATCTGTTCCGATGTATGGTGCCCGGACCATAACATCACTCTGTATCTGCTCCGATGTATGGTATCCGAACCATAACATCACCCCTCAATCTGTTCCTTAGGACCTTTAGGATGCCCCCTGTATCAAGTATGGGTCCTCTGCTTTTAGTAGTACGGGCCCATACTACCTGCCACATCTACCCATACTTTCCACACGGACCATCCCAGAGTTCCTAAGTAGCTGATAAACCTGCTCTTTTACCCATCTCATCGCGCGTGCTCGCTTTCCAGCGAAATCCTCTACTCTACCAGCGCACTCATCTGGCTAGGTTTACTCCAGCGAAATCCTCTACTCCAAATGGGTTCCATAAACCCTAAATCTATATACACATCGATCACAGGAGAATGTAATCCGAATTATTACCTGGATGATGTACCTTCCATGTCCCCAAACTTCAGAACTCGAACTCCCTGCAGTTCCTTTAGCTAAAACCCCTCTCCTCCTTGCACAACAATTCCTTCAAGGTCACCAATGGCCTTCAAACTTGCTCTAGCCGCCCCAGTCGCCTAGGGTTCTTCCCAATCGATCCAAAGTCGTGAAATGACGGCATAATAACCCTTATATACGACCCAATACTGAACGGCTAGGGTTTCCGCTGAACAGCGTCGACTCGCCGAGTCCATATCTGGACTCGTCGAGTCCAGTCGTGAACCCGCGACCAAACCTGCGACCCTACTCGGCGAGTCTGGCTCCAACTCGTCGAGTCTCCCCTTTAAAACACCCCCAAAATGCAACTTAACAATACTTGAGATTTTGGGCTGTTACATCAACAACCTCTGTCTGACCTGCTGAATCTGCTCTGTCGTCTAAAGCACGATCTCTGTACTGCCCATCACCCGCTGACCAACCTCTCCCCAACAAATAGGGGTCCGACACCTCCTCCCATACAACAGCTCAAAGGGTGGCATACCAATGCTCGAATGATGGCTGTTGTTGTAGGGAAACTCTGCCAAGGGTAAATACGCATCCCAGCTACCCCCGAAATCCAACACACACGCCCGGAGCATGTCCTCAAGCGTCCGAATCATCCGCTCACTCTAACCGTCTGTCTGGGGATGATATGCGGTACTAAAATGCAGTCTAGTACCCAACTCCTCATGAAATTTCTTCCAGAATCTGGAAGTGAAGTGCACATCACGGTCCGAAACAATCGAGATCGGCACCCCATGCCGAGATACCACTTCCCTCACATACACCTCCGCCAATTTCTCTGCTGAAGAACTCTCACTGATGGCAAGGAAGTGAGCACTCTTCGTCAACCTGTCCACAATCACCCAAATTGCGTCAACTCCTCTGGCAGTCCTCGACAATTTGGTGATGAAATCCGTAGTGATCTGTTCCCACTTCCACTCGGGAACCTCCAATGGCTGCAACTTGCCATGCGACCTCTGATGCTCGGCCTTAATCCTACGGCAGGTCAAGCACCTCTCAACAAACCACGCAACATCCCTCTTCATACAGGGCCACCAATACTCCTTTCTCAAATCCAAATACATCTATGTGGCCCCCGGATGGATCGAAAATTTCGACCGATGAGCCTCCTCCATCAAAGTGGTACGCGTTCCTCCCACAAACGGTACTCAGATACGCCCCATAAATGTCATAAGCCCTCGACCATCGGTAACGAACTCTGAAACCAAACCAGCAACCCGTTCCCTCTTCTGCATCTCAGGTTGCATAGCCTCGGCCTGTTCCCCACGAATGGCGTCCAATACCGGAGCTATCACAGTCAATCTCAAACATACACCCCGTAGTGGAGTGCTCTCCGCCCTGCGGCTCAACGCATCGGCTACCACATTAGCCTTGCCTGGGTGGTATAGGATCTCACAATCATAATCCTAGACCACATCCAACCACCTTCTCTGACGCATATTTAGGTTGGGCTGATCCATCAAATACTTCAAACTCTTATGGTCCGTGTATATCGTACACCGAACCCCATACAAGTAGTGACGCCAAATCTTGAGGGCGAACACCACTGCCCCCAACTCTAGATCATGGGTGGGATATCTCGTCTCATGAGGCTTTACCTGCCTCGATGCATACGCTATCACATGCCCCCTCTGCATCAGCATCGCTCCCAAACCCAAAATCGATGCATCACAGTATACCACAAAGTCCTCCATCCCTTCCGGGAGAGCTAACATCGGGGCTTCGCACAACCTCTGGCGAAGTGTCTCAAAGGAGGCCTGCTGCTCGGGGCCCCATGAAAAAGCAACACCCTTCCGGGTCAATCTGGTGAGTGGCACTGCGATCTTAGAGAAATCCCTGATAAACCTCCGATAATACCCTGCCAACCCTAGGAAACTCCTGATCTCAGAGGGCGACTTCGGCACCTCCCAACTCATCACTGCCTCAACTTTGGCCGGATCGACCAATATCCCTTCCTGGTTAACGAGATGTCCTAAGAACTAAACCTCCCGCAACCAGAAATCACACTTGGAGAATTTGGCATAAAGCCTCTCCAATCTCAGGACTCCGAGAACCTCTCTCGGATGCTCCTCATGCTGCTCTCTAGATCTCGAATATACCAGAATGTTGTCGATAAACACAATCACCGACCAATCCAGCATCGGCCTACACACTCGGTTCATGAGATCCATGAACACTGCCGGGGCATTGGTGAGCCCAAAAGGCATCACCACAAACTCATAATGTCCATAACGCGTCCTGAACGTTGTCTTCTGGACGTCCTCATCCCACACCCTCACCTGATGATATCTAGACCTCAAATCGATCTTGGAGAACCAAGATGCTCCCTGCAACTGATCGAACAAAACGTCGATCCTCGGCAACGGGTAACAGTTCTTGACCGTCAGCTTGTTCAACTCCTGGTAATCAATACACATCCGGTGTGAACCATCCTTCTTCTTGACAAACAGGATAGGCGCTCCCCACGGCGAGCTGCTCGGCCGAATAAACCCCTTCCCCAGTAGCTCCTGAAGCTGTGAGGATAACCCTTGCATCTCTGGAGCTGCAAGGCGATAAGGCACCTTAGCGACATGCGCAACCCCCGGAACCAAATCGATACTGAACTCCACTTGCCTCACAGGAGGCACACCCGGCAACTCCTTGGGAAAAACATCCGGGAACTCACGCACCACTGGAACCTCCTCAACTGAACTCGGCCTCTCGGAAGCCACTCGCGTATCCATCACATACGCCACAAAACCCTTACAGCCCTGCTGAGACACTGCCTTGCTCTAGCGGCCGAACAAAACGCTGATCCTAATCGTGTACCCTCGCCGTATACCGAAAGAAGTCCCCCACTAGGGTCTCGTATGGTCACCAGCTGTCGCTCACAGTCAATAACCGCACCAAATCTGCTCAACCAATCCATGCCCACAATGACACAGACATCACCCATAGCAATAGGAACCAGATCAATCGGGAACTCAACACCGAAAATCTCAACTACGCAACCTCGGAGAACCTCCATGGCATATATCACCCTCTCATCAGCTATAGAAACTCTCAGAGGCTGACTCAACGCCTCACGACTAACACTGATATGCTGACTAAAAGCCAAAGATACAAAAGACCGACTCGTACCCGAGTCAAATAACACCAAGGCAGGTACAAAATTCACAAGAAAAGTACCTACGCATAACATAACATAAGCATAATATCACAAAATCAAAATAAATACATGAAATAATACATACCAGCCACGACACCGGGCGCTGCGCGGACCTCCTCCGCGGTCAGCTGAAAGGCTCTCCCTCGTGCCCTCGGCGCCTCGGCCTTCACCAGCCGACTCTCTGTGGCTCTGATGGCGGCAGGGGCAGATCCCTGAGGTGCTCCCTGAGATGACCCTTGCAGCTGCGGATACTCTGCCTTCCAGTGTCCGGTCTGATTGCAGTGGAAGCACACTGCAAACCCTTTGGGGCAATCCTTGGCCATATGCCCCTCCTTGCCACATTTGTAGCAAGATCCCGCTCTGCAGACTCCATCGTGACCCTTGCCACACTTCCCACAAGTGCGGCCCTTCTGGCTCCCTGGTTTGGGATCAGGGGGCTTGGCCCGCTTGGCTGCCCGCTGAGACTGTGCCGGTCGCCGATCCCTCCCCTGATACTCCGTATCCTCCCTGGCCTGAGTCTCTAGCTCAATCTCCCTCTTCCGGGCATTTGCCTGAAGCTCAGCAAATGTACGGTACGAGGAGTTCGCCGCGAACTCCCGAATGTCTCGCCTCAAAACACTCAAATATCGGCTCATGCATGCTTGCTCAGTGGACACGTGCTCAGGGTAGAACATCGCCATCTCATGGAACATCCTGGTGATCGTTGTAACTGACTCAGTACCCTGCTTGAGGGTTAGAAACTCCTGTGCCAACCACTCCCTCTCCACCTGGGGAACATACTCATCTCGGAACATGACAGTGAACCTCTCCCAGGTCACTGCCGCAAGCTCAGCAGGCGTATAATGCGCCGTCACAAACTTCCACCAGTCCTTCGCTCCCAAGCGAAGCTGGTTCAGCGCGAACCGAACCTTCAAATGCTCAGGAGATGAGCAAGTGAAGAAGCACCCCTCTATATCAGATATCCACCTCATAGCTGCCACCGGATCCTGGGTCCCATCAAACTCTGGTGGTTTTGTGTTGCTGAACTCCCGGAACAGCAATGCATCACCACCTTGCGGCCTCGCGGCAGCAATCGCTGCGGTGGCCGCTGCAACAACAGCCTAAGAAAGAGCGGCATAACGCTCGTCGAAGGTCTCAATCAGCGTGGTCTTAATAGACCCGAACATCTCTGGTATCTCTGCCCTGATGGCCGCAGCCACCTCCTCGTGGATGATCCGGCGGATCTCCTCATCACTGGTATCACTTCTCTCAGGCATCAACGTGTCCTCACCATGATCTACCTCTGAAATACAACATACGAAAATTTAGAACCCCTTCGAGCATACTCACACTCGACAACTCATTCCTCCTTGATCCTTGGTATTCCAAAGATTCTTACTTGGGTTGTACACCGCTCCGGTGCTTTCAGTAGTACGGTCCCAATACTACTGTCCACACCGTATCAGAATACATCCCATGTCCTCCTCTTCGGATCCCAAATTCCAAGTACTCTATCATGCATAGATCACTCTCTAATAGATCTCTCATAAGCCCCTCGCTGCTACCTACTCACTCTCAAGCATCTCATAGCAGCTCACCTCTTCCTAGCCTAAGGCATCACAAATCAGGCCACTCTAGTCCTAATAGGAATACCTAGCCTACTCTAACATGTGAATACATCATATCAATATCAATAGCACATAACATGAGGGTATTTTGGGAAATCATCGTTCGGGCGCGGACTGATCGTACACACAACTCTGCTCTGCGTTTCTTTTCAAAATCTTTTACTCTTTTTGAAAATACTTCTCAAATCCTCAGTTTGAGTTCAAATACGCCCGAAGGTGTACTCGAATCCCTCAAACCAAGGCTCTGATACCAACTTGTAACACCAGGAATTTCAAAATAATTTTTCGCAAATTATAAAAACATTTCTCATTTAATTTTCATAAAAACATTAAGTTTAAATCCCAATTCACATCATACAAAATCCCAAGATCATATATATATATATATATATATATATATATATATATATATATATATATATATATATATATATATATAAAATCCCATGCGTGTGTACAGATCAAGCCGGCGCCTTCCCACGGTCATCGCTAGTACCTGAAACAACAACACTAACACTGTAAGCACAAAGCTTAGTGAGTTCCCCAAAATACCAAATAAACATATATTAGCCACTCGAGGCTATAACTCTATGGGTTCGTGCACCCAAGCTCTGTGAACCCTCAGGTTCTAACTCTAGGAACCTTCCGGTTCCAACTCTATAAACATGCACATCATAAATCACATAGACATCATGCGGTACAACACATAGCATACACATAACATACACATACTCTGACTACCCCTATCAAGTCAACTCTGGTCAACAGTCAACGGTCAACTTTGACCGGACTCAGCGAGTGCACTAGGGCGACTCGGCGAGTCTATACATATTCACCAGCTCTCTATGATTTTTTTTGACACGTCAAGTACTCCCCTGACTCGACGGGTTCCACCTGGCATGAATCACGGGGCCACCATGACTCGACTCGCCGAGTCTCAAGAACAAGTCGGCGAGTCCCATCTCGACTCAGTCTAACTGTCAACCCTCACTAACTCTCCCTGACTCACTGAGTCGACCCTTAACTCGGCAGGACCACTCGCTGAGTGGTTAAGGACAATCTTCATGCTACTCGCCGAGTCTGTTCTTCAGACTCGGCGAGTCCATGCCATGCATCATCTCAAACCAGTTTCTGAGGTCAGATCCACACCATCCACTCATAGATCTGGCCCTCCTAAGCTTATTCATCACGTAAAGTCCATATCTTGGTTACCATACAACACCAACAAGGCTCTTTTTGGAGAAATAACCTCTAAAATGGCAACCCTAGCCTCCAACCCAAAATGGAGGACATAAAGCATGACATTAGGGACTCTCTGGACCTACTAAGGTCCAGATCTAAGCACCATAACCCCATGGGACGTCTCACACTTCCAATACATAGCAAATAAGGCATGAAGAAACCCTATATTTGACCAAATCAACAAAAATACGGAAATGAGCTCTGAATGATACCTCAAGAAGCCTCCTCATATGAAATGAAAGAAGATCCCAGCTCCCCAACTCTTCTAGCTTGACTCTCCTCTTCCTTTCTTGCAAAAACACACAAATTTGGTGAACAATAGCCTCGTATCTCACTCACACGAATCTTTCAGCTGCTTTGGTGCTCTCAAGACCCAGGTAGCCGCAATGAAGGGCCATAAGGTCCTTTAAATAGGGCTTAGGACCGGGAATTTAGGGTTTCATTAAACAGCGAGGACTCACTGAGTCCATTCCTTGGACTCGTCGAGTCCGGGCGCGAACCCGCGTTCTGAACCGCGATCCTACTCGACGAGTTTGAGCTCCAACTCGCCGAGTCCCCTAACAAAACTCCAAAAATATAAGCATAAAAGATACTTGGAGATCCGGGCTGTTACATAGCCTTTGAAAGTTGTTATTAATTAGAGGAATTTATTTTATGTGATTAGGCGAAGGCTAGATCAGTATTTTGAGTTCGAGATTATCCGAGTTACCCGAGGTGAGTCTTCTTACTATACATTAGCTAAAGTGGTATCTATGTGTAGACCGGAGGGTCTTATGTGTATATGTATGTCTGAGATTTATGTGCATTGTGTTATATGTATGCTATGTGTTATATAGACCTGACCAGAGGGCCCAACGACTCATGAGATCATAGGGTCCTCGATTAGATCGGACTGGAGGGTCCAACGATTTAGACCGGACCGAGGGGTCCAATGAGCTAGACCGGACCGGAGGGTCCAACGAGCTACGGTACTGGAGGGTCCCGCTAAGACACATTGACCGGAAAGTCATACCGAGTTATAGCCTCGAGTGGCTTATGTGTTGTATGTGGTATTTTGGGGAACTCACTGAGCTTCGTGTTTACCGTGTTATGTCTTATGTGTTTCAGGTTCTTATCAGGATCGCGGGAAGGCAGCGACTCGATTGTACACGCAAGAGAAAAGAGTTATGAATGAGGATCCTGGATTTTGATAATGTTTTGAAAACTTTGTTGAGTATTAAATGGTGTTTATTTAAAATGACATGGGTTTTATGAAATTAAAAAAGAAAATTTTGGTTTGAAAATTTTATGGTGTTACAAAGACTCTTCAGTTTTATGTAACTTATGTGTTTTAAATGGACATTAAAAGAAAGTGACTTTTGGTTATTCATAACTTGAGAACAAGTTATGGATCCCATTAAACACATAATTGATCAAGAATGAAACATTAAACAATTTATCTAGTAATTCCTAGGATCTAACAATAATTCCTAAGAACATGAATATTCATATCAAAACTTCAAAAACCATATGAACACATATAAACATGGAATTTTGATATTAGCCATTGTAAATGGATTAGCATAACCATAACACCATCTAAAACAAGTTTTAAAACACCAAAACAGTTTTGGGTAATGTTTCTAGTCCATTTGCAGCAGCAAAAGTCGAAAAACTGTAGTCATAGCCTCCTACTCATCGAGTGCAATAACCTACTCGTCGAGTAGGATGAGTGTTACCTTGGACTCGTTGAGTCCCCCCATGGACTCGGCGAGTCCACTGTCCAAATAGCAAGTTTTTCAGCTTTTTCAACAAGTTTGCATCATATATCAAGAAAACAAGCCTAGGCTCTGATACCACTGATGGGTTTTGAGCATTCTAACACTCCTATGGTGTACATGCAACCCTAGAAACCTTGGATCTGTGTTTTCCTATGATACATGCAAATTTGATTTTCCAAGGTTCATAACCTATCTAGCATGCATGGGGAACTTTTAACCATAAAAGCTAGTAAGAAAAAACATACCTCTTGTTGCTCCTTTGAGAACCTTATGAGCCTAGCACCCCAAATGGGATGCCTTAAATGCTTCACACAACACCAAATACACTTGGAATAACTTAGAGAGAAATGCACACACTTAGAAAATCGGCTAGCCCTCATTTGTCTCACTTAGTGGTCGAGTTTGGTCTACAATTTGATGCTTATATACTGTGTCACAATTAGGGTTACACCGTGTAAACCCTAATTGACATGGCTTTTCATTTCCTGGATCCATGGGTTCAAAAACACCATGGAGCATCTTATGGCTTTTAGCCTAACTTGATAAACCATGCAACATTAGCCCACTATACACAAACAACCCACATATTTAATTAGTCTCCTTTTGATCACAAAATTAATTCTAAATGAATTCTAGATCAATACTAATTAAATAATATTATTAATATATTAGAATAATATATTAATTAACCATAAGTGTCCTTTCTCTCATTTTAGTCTACCCAAGTGCATGATGCCATGCAACCCAAATGGACCATGCCAAATCGGGTCCAATACATACCAGAAATAGTTATGGACTTGGACACCTTATCCAACAGATACAAGCATGAAGACACCAATGAAATATGGGACAAAACTTACACATTCTTTAGAAAAACTTGCAACATATAACACTTTATATCGAAGCATGATTGTGTCATTACAATTAACATCTAGCAAACATTATATAATGTTTATTTTTTCTAATTTCCATGGTACCAAGAAAATCCACCAGAACCTCACACGACGGTAATGAATAATATTTTTTGATACCTTTACAGAACTACTACCTTAGGGTAATCGTATCTGTCTAATATAGGTTTCTTTGTGCATGCTTATTCTGATGTAGATCTTGGTGGTTGTGATCTTTATCAAAAGAGTAAAACAAGTGGTTATTGATTCTTAGATGGTAAACTTGTTAGCTGACAATCAAAGAAGCAAACATGTGCTTTGCTTTCAATAGTTGTAGCAAAATACATCATAGTTGTTGCATGTACTTTATAGATTATTTGGATTAATAGCCAGTTGCAAGATTATGCAATAAACATGAAGAATATCCCATTGTAATGTTATTCAGAAAGTGCAATAAGAAAATATCACAATCTAGTACAATTTTCGAAGAAAAAACATACCGTACTCTAATATAATTTTATTAAGGACCATATTAACGATTCAATTGTGGAAACTCATTATGTAAGATAGATGGATCAATTGGTTGATATTTTCACAAAGGCATTACCTAAAGCCACATTTAATCGTATTCTTCAAGGGTTAGGGATGGTGGAGGCTGAATCAGTTCCTCATTTCATCTAGTTTGAAACTAGAAGATGAAGCTATTATTCATTTGTGAAGGGTAACATCACAACCCATCGCAGTTTGTTCATCGATGCACATACACTTTTCTTATTCATTGTGATTTTGCAAAATATAGTTATTGCTCATTTGTTCCAGCCTAAGAGACGTCACGACCTATCTTAGTCAGTTTATTTTTCTCATATCAATTCAAGTGTTTATTGTTCATTTACGACGGCCTGCGAGATGTCACAGCCCATCGTAGGCTTAATTTTTTTATGTTATTTTTCTTTGTTTAAAATTGTCAAAAATCTAAAAATATTTTTCTTTCTTTAAAATTTTCAAATCCACAAAGATTTTGTATTTCTTAAATTTTGAAAAATCCAAAAGTATCTTCTTTTTATTTAAAATTTTTGAAAAACCAAAAATATTTTTTGTTTTTTTAATCAAAATTTCAAAGGAATTGATGGTTTTGCATTCCTATAGGGATAACCCTTGATGTTTTGAGTTTAAATCAACTTGGAATTATGGTTTTACTATAGCAGTTTTTATGATCAAAAGTCACTTTGACGTTGACTTTAGTAAAGAACAATCAACCTAACCATCTTATTATATTCATTTCTTCAAATCAAACCCTTGATATTTCAAGACAATATCATCTTGAAAATATGATTTAAAAATTCTATGTTAATGATCTTGAATCAATGTAAGCATGATTATTATAAAGAACTAACATCTTTTCACATTATGAATTGACAGTGAATTTGGTAACGAAACCTAGAATGGAACTATACAAATTGACAAAAGAAACGAAGTATGATTCTATATATTTCTTTCATTCATATCCCTTTCACAATTTCATTTAAAACCTATGTTGTTGCAAGTTAATTCCAACTTGGAACTTAGGTTTTATAAATTATATGTTGATGATCTTGTCATTTACAACATGGTTAATACGATACACCAACAACCATACCAATCTTCTAATCTCAATTCTCTAGCACACTCACACATTTTCACTTAAAAACCATAGGCTTTCAAGTTTATACCAACTTAAGCTAATGTTTTACAAAGACTATGATCGTTATCATAAGTCATTATTACCATGGTTTATGTGAAATACCTCCAACATTACATATTTCTTACTATATTCTTCTTCGCATAATCACACACATCAAATTAAACGTATAAGATTTGTTGTTCGTACCCATTAAAAATAACGGTTTTACAAACTCTATGCTTATGATTACAATCAATGTTACCATGATTGTTATGAAACATCACAAACTTTACCTACTTATTTCTATTATTCTTTTGCACTACACATAAACACACTTAAAATCCTTGAGGTTTCAACTAAAACAACTCGAAACAAAATTTTACAAATTTTATGTTTATGAATCCAATCATTTTCAACATGGTTGCGATGAGACGCCACAACCTTACCTTGTTACTTGTTATAAAAATGATATACTTTTTTTAACTACAGATTTTCGGCAATTATCCTAATATATTTTAGTAAAAATGTTATATTTAAAGATATATAATACATAAAGTGCTTTGAAATATACAATTATAGTTAAAATAGGAGCTGGTATGGAAAATGAGTATAACAGAGCTAAAAAACATGCAAAAAGGATGTTGCTAGACGAATTTATCTCTCTTTAGTGTTTTGGCCATATTTAATGACTCTTACCTATGGCTGAGTAGATTCAAGATGTTATGAAAACTAGACAAAATTTTGGACGACTTTCTTATTTGTGCGATGTTCGGATTCCCAGTTCTCACATAATGGCAAAGTAATTACCAGGACGTGGTGAATCAAAATTTCATGAATAGTACGATACCCAGCTTCCAGCACGTGAAAAGTCTTTTTCCACACCATGACAACGTTGAAACCTATAAATTAAGCTGAAAATTAACCCTCGTGATATATCCTTCATTCCACATTGACTTGGGCAACAAGGAAACTCAGAGCTATCGTTTTGAGCGTCTAGAAGGCGGTCGGAGGGCAGTTAGGCTGATATGGAGCAGCAATATGAAGGATTAGAGGCTTGATATCATGCCATGAATCATTAGTTTGTTATTTTGAAGACGATTAGTATTCCATGTGATTTTATCTTAGTTTTTCTTTCTGATTTAGGGTTTCAAAACCCTATTACTCTCTGCTAGACTAGATGAATCATTGAGATTACAGATTAATTTGTTATTCGGATTATTTATTCGTATTTAGTTTATTATGTTTTCTTGATAAAAGATCATTATATTTTAAATTTTCAATCTTTTCAGTTTATTGTTGAGTGTCGTTAGCTTTAGATGAATAATCTAGCTTTATGTGCTCCAATCATATTATCTTATGAATTATAAATGTCTATGACTAGTTTTTGATCAAAACCTAGGGTTAAATAGTAGAATTTGTAATTTTAATATGTGAGAATACATATAATAGCCAATCATTTGTAGTAGCTTCATGATCTATGATGCTAATAATTCAAGTCTCTCATAATATGAACTAAACAATGATTTTAGGATAATTAGTTCACTCGATCACTGTAATTAGAATTCTCAAAAATCAAAGGATTAGTAGTCTAATCCCGGATACTAGTGAATTTAGAAATCGATGAATAAAGAATTAATGTCCATTGCACTAATAACAAATTTAACCATGATTTTGAGAATTAATCGAAACAAAACCAAACTACTTGAAGTGATTCATTTTTACTCAGTTTATCTACTAGTTTAGTTATTGTTTTGTTTGTGATTTAATAATTAAACTCCTTTTTTACGACTTTCTTTTATTAGTATATCCTATAAACATATAGTCTGATATTAATTCACTACCGTTTCCTTTGAGTTCGACACCCTTGCTTGTCCAAACTGTATTATACTCCATCGGGTTCACTGCTTGTAACTCGTGGTTTAGATGTAATGCAATTGGAATTACAAATTTAAAACTAGTGCATTAAAAATACACATCGAGTTTTTAATGCCATTTTCGGTGAATAGTTTTCAATTAATTTAGTTTATTTCATTATTCGTTATTTATTTTTGCATTTATGTTCTAGTTTTATTTTCTTTGATAACATGTTACCTGTCGGGAATGTCTTTGTTGTTATGTGCTACAATTCATGGATCATACACATTGTTTGGTATTACTTTTTGCATGGGTTTTGAGATTGCATGAAATTAGGGAATTCTTGACTTTTTTAACCTACAACATTGGTGATTTGTCCATCTCAATCCTCGCGGTGTAGTCTAGTAAGATGTAATGCGGTGGTTAAGCCGAAGACAGAACTCTTGCTACTCTTGACTAGTTGGGTCAATTTTTATTCTACTTTTTAGTTATTGGTGCAACGAAAACATAGGAAATAGCCAAATGGGTCCCAGATATTTCATTTTCACAAACCACTTCATGCATGCAAAGGATTTAATCAATAATTATTGCATGATTCTGACGAAGTCGAGTAGTCATGATATCCTTTTTAGTTATTTTGGTTTAATAGTTTTTTATTTTAGTTATTTTTGTGTGCTTTTATTTTTATCTTTAGTTTGTTTGATTTTTATTTTCCATGTTGATGTTCCTGATGTTTTAGATCATTGCGTAATTATATTTCCCTTTGAATGCTTTCATTAATTTCAACAATTAGGATTGAGTGTGATTTAGCCATGAGAGAAGTTTCACGAGAAGCATTGCATCAAATAAGTGTGGGGTGACTTACCCACATGAGAGAGGGATTGAGACATCATTAAAGTCCATTATTAGAGGGACGATGTCACACCCTGCTAAAGCGAAAACATGAGGTGCAACAGTACAAAAGGGTTACATAGCCAAACATAAAGACAACACCAACTATAGTATTACTATAAGCATCACAATTTACAATGAGCTTGAACAAATTTTAAAAGAAATTACAATGTATTCGAAAAAAACACATGCGAATGCTCGTACAAGTGATGTGTCTCTATGTGCCATCTTACTAGATGATTCCTGAAAAAGCATGTAAAATGAGTCGTCAACTACCGAAATAGTTGGTGAGTGCATATGTTTATAGGATAACATAGTTTTAAATCATGAAAATCTGAATATTGATAAAAGTTTCCATAAATGGAAGTTTGTTGCTAAATTGAGTAACAAGTTTGCATAACAATAGTTCATTGCTAAAAGCAGAAAACAAGTGTATATGTATAATAAACAAACAAGTTTGTTGCTATAATGAGTAACTAAGTTTGTCACTATAATGAGTAAACAAGTTTCTTGTAATAGATGTTTGTTATTATAATGATTAAATGAGCGTGTATAAGTATAATGAATCAAAAAATGAGTTTTCAACCAAGCCTATGACAGACGCCCTATAAAGATCTATGCTTATCGTTCCATAGATGGACTTGGTAAAATGCACTGCACAATCGGGTGAGTGAGGATTTGTAAATTTCATAATAGTGTTATCCATATTAACCATTGGCTCACAGAGTTAATGGTTGAAGTAAAGTGTAAAAGACTTAGTCGATATGGTCTCATGTTTCAAGTTCCATACACATACATAGGAAAATATGGAAATTACGTTTGATACAAGTCAAATTGAATAGAACGAACAATAAATAGTTTTTGGACATGCTTTTCCACCCTAAAACGTAAAACCGAAAATTAGGGTCATGAATACTCACGACATATTTCGCAATAATGCTAACGATGCCTTGAACTATGTTCCACCTGTAAAACTACTGATGTCCTAGAATAATGGTATAAACTAGTGAATCTCTAATGGAAATCTAATACTAGCATACTTAACTTTTATAGTTGAGCAATGCTAATATTGCATCAAAATTTTGATGTTGCTATGTTACAAATATTTTTCTGTGAAATCTAGATTCCCATGAATCAATTTGTTTAAAAACAGACTTAAATGGAAAATCCCATTTTGCAATGTTAATTGTGATGTGCTTATAACATTTTAAAAGATGTTTCAAATGATTAAATATTCAAAACTAAATCAAATCGGTTATAAATATTTTTAAACTTTATATTTCAGTTCTAATTGTAACAAAAGACCTCCAGATAAAGTTTCATGAGTTTTTGATATGCCAAAGTATTTTTCACCATTTAACTCCTTGAATAATCATAAAATCATGGAAAAACAATTAATGATCATGAAAAAAATCTTGGAATTTTGTGTAACTGTTTCACAACATCCCTAAATTCGGAAAAATATTAAATCACACTTTTGATTAATAAAAACCAGTTTTTATAATTTAAGTGTGTTTTATACCAAAAAAATCTAATTAAATAGTAAACAGTAAGTAAAAATCATCAATTTTTTTATTTGTGATCCACATGTAGTCAAACAGTTCCAGATAAGTTTTAATGAACTTTAGATACGTCTATCTATTTTTCCTATAATTAATCACTTGAATCAATTCAAATTTATGGTAAAATAGTGAACAGTTAAGCAGATGTCCCAATCTCTTTGTATAACCGATATACAATGTATATGAGCTGAGACAAATGTGAAAAGTTGTTTCTAAATAGCAGAGTCGGATTTTATTATTCATGTGTGTTTAATCTAAAGAAAATTGAAATAAATTGTAAATAGTTAAGATAAAACCTCAAAAATTTTGGTTAATTTATTTATAGTATTTTGAAGCTAGAAAAAAATGATCAATGAACTTTGTAAACTGTAAAACCCATTTTTATGATTTAAGATGTGTTTAATGCCAAGAAATTCGTAACAATAGTAAACAGTGTGTAGAAATAATCAAGCTTTTTAATGTTGGTTAAACTATAACCAAAGACGTTTCGAACAGTTTTCATGATTTTTAGAATGATTTGACTATTTTTTTCTCATTTAGTCCTTTAAATAAACATTTAAATCATGAAAAATAGTAAACGGTAGGGCAAAATCACTAAAATTTTATTTTGTATCCTACTATAATAGAAGAGGTCTTTGTAATTTTTCATGATTTATGCGACAATGTAACTATTTTTCCCCGATTTAGTCTATTCCATACACAAAAATCATAGAAATATGGAAATAGGTTATGAAAAATTCAAAAAATATTTATCTGAGTGTTATACGAGATCTAAAAGCTGCAAAAATTGTTATATGTTCATTTCATATCTCGCAACTTGGTTTTATGGTTTATTTTAGTTGAACACAAAGAAAATTAAAAATCATAAAAAAAAAAAACAATAACAAAAATATTAAACTTCATGTAACATGTTTATTTGCTTTTGGGTCATCCAAGAATTTTTATAGGTTTTATAGACCTCAGAAAGTATTTTATGTAACTTACTTCTCTATTTTTTCACAAAAATTACAATAATTAGTGAAAAATGAATTATTTTTTGAAAATTATTTACAGATCTTCTTATTTGATTGTTGGTATTCTGAGAAAAAACGGATTTGGGTTAATAATGTGTTTTCGATAGTTTAGTAGATTAAAAACTTTCACGCATAAAATTTGAAGCTTTTAACAACATACTTTGGTCATCAAACATCTAGGCTTGAAGATCGACACTTGCATGTTGATTTAAGGCCATGTATGGGTTTGAAAATTTTAAAAATTCATTTTTGAAATTAATCATCGGTTCATATTCTGATTTCTCCACCAAAGCTAGCATAAAAGTAGTTTATTTTGATTTTGACGTAAGTTCAGGTCATGGGATTTCACCATTTGCAACATGCATATTGTATTTGGGTGAAATCCTACCACCATTATCATCAAGACCATGAGTATGAATTCATGTATATGAACAATCATGAAGAAACGTGTGGAAGGAGAAAAAGATGCAAGAAATAGTGAAACTTTGAATGTGAAGAGTTAGATTTTCGAGTTTACCTCATAAACTCCACTTGATGAAGAAGGCTTTTGAGTGTATGGTAAGGGTGTTGGTCGGATAAACTTTTTGGGTTTGGGTACTTCAGGTCGGGTAATTAGGATTTTTCATTTTAAAAAGATACTCATTACCCGACCCGAACTAAATTCGGGTAGTTGGTCCGGTTTGGGTAAATCAGGTATTACCCGAAAATAAATGTAATGAAGTAAATATTTTATGCTTTGTTAGTCTTATTCATATAATCAAACGAGACATAAACGATGTTACTCAAACTTTGAACATTGAGAGTTCTAGTCAATAATACTTGATAAATCAAGTAATCTTTCACAAAAGCAATACCATTTACAAGAAACCAAAATGCAGGAAGCCAATACCCTATTTTCAAAATCATTTACATTAAAATTACTTATGTTGAAGTTCAAAGTCTAAATCGGCGAGTGTTGGTGACGACTTGATGATTTGTTACAACAAGCTGAGTTAAGTTTGAAGTCTCCAGGAGATGACTCTTTGTTTTCGTAGGTTTTGATACTTCAACGGAGGACTCAAGAAATAGACAAAGGTTTTTTAATGATGAAGAATGAGGGTAAATTTGAAAAGGACATATGGATAATGTGGAAATTACCCAAAGGGTGCTTTATTTTTTAAATAAATCGAGTATTTCAGGTGTACCCGGAACCCTATACATATACCTAATCCCCAGTTTTAAAAAATTGGGTAACCCGAATACCCAAAACTATATATCCGATACCTGATTTACCCGACGCTATTTACTCGAATACAAAACGGGTTGGGTCGGGTAATCAGGTATTGGGTATTTTTTGACATCCCAAATTTCACGACCAGAAAAGACCGATTTGTTTATGTTTTATTTGAAAATTAGAGTATATTTTTAAAGAAATATATTGCGGAATTTGTTCCCAAAAAAGATGATAAATATATTATCAAAGCATTTTCGAAGAAATGTATTTTGTTCATATTAAAACTTTGGGATGTTATCGTCAATACTGAAACATAAACATAAACAGACCTTACATTTATTTACACTAGTGATCTAGATCTCCTTTAATCTCTCAGTGTAAAGTAGCGTCGTATCGATACCTATGATACAAATAAGCTGAGTGGGCCAGGTTGGGACATCTGATGAGTACATCGGGATTTCAATCCCACGATGTTATATATATATATATATATATATATATATATATATATATATATATATATATATATATATATATATATATTAGAACTCACAAAATAAATAATTTCACCATATATATATATATATATATATATATATATATATATATATATATTAGAACTCGCAAAATATATAATCTTACAAGGACACGATCTATACTCTCGGATCTAAAATTTACCACATTACCTAATCCATACTCCCGAATCTAAACTTTACCTCTTTAGATAATCTATACTCCTTGATCTAAACTTTACCTATTTACCTAATCCATACTCTCGGATCGGGTATGTCTGATCCATACTCCCTTATCTAAACTTTACCTCTTTACCTAATCCATACTCCCGAATGGGGTATGTCTAATCCATACTTTTAGATCTATAACTATACCCAATCCATACTCTCAAACTAAGGGACAGTTAACTATGTCTTAATCCATACTCCTGGATTAATGACAAATAACTATGTCTTATCCATACTCTCAAACTAACGACAATTGACAAATCTAATCCATCCTATCGGATCAATGACAAAATTTAAAGTTCTACCTTTCATGTATATCTCACTTGTACTCTTAAGGAGATACTACCCAATATTCTTATAAAACTACGTATACAGTTTAAATCAAGTAAAACATGTATAAATCGTTCATCTAGCATAGAGATCAGGAACAAATATAATAAGCACACACAAACATATATTTAATAGTTTAATCAATACTTGTATTAAAATCATGTTCATGAAAGGGACTATGCACTCACATTAGTAGCGTGATTTGATATAATCTAACTAGAAACGGTCAGCGGTTTATGATCGTCAGGCTCGGCACACGAAATTCCGTCAGCAAACGAGAGAGAGAAAGAGAGAGAGAGAGAGAAAATAATTTGGTGTAAGGAAGCTTAGGGTCGAAATGGCTATTTATAGGCTGAATTTTGGCCTCTCACATCGTGATACATACATGCTCAGGTCGTGAGCTCGATCTTGCTCACCTCATAGATCCGCCATTTGCGTTTATTACTGCGAAAGGTGCCCAGATGACTTCTCACGTCGTGAGAATGACATGCTCACGTCGTGAGCTTCCTAGAATCATCCTGTATACTTACCATGTGTTTTCTAGGCTAGATTAGTGTCCGTTTAACTCCTCACATCATGAGAATTAATGTTCACATCGTGAGTCCAGCCAGATTAGGGTTTCTGACACATGTCATGCTCTCATACAACTGCATCTTCGGAAGGTCATAACTTTTGCATACGAGCTCCATTTTTGACGTTATTTATATCCATCCGTAGGTGGAGTCGTACTCTACAACTATTATTTAGACCCCAAAGGCTAAAAAGTAATTTATCGTACAATCAATTTTTATGGTTCCCAGTGTCGTGTCGGTTTTGTCGCGAAACTTTGACAGGTCATAACTTCTTCATTATAACTCGAATTTCAGCTTTCATTATGTGTATGGAAACCTTATGACATATAATAAAACTTAGTTAAGATTATTTATTCTAAACAATCATCTATAAAACAAGTCATTTTTGATGCTTATCGTCTCTTAATTGACTAGTCTGAATCTGTGTGCGCTACAATTTTCATTAGGCCTAGACTGTATAGATGTGTTCTTATCTAGAAATCTTTTATAAAAATATAGAATGATAGAGAATGGAAGAGTGGCTGAATTTAAGGGAGTAAGAGAGGGTTTCCCTCTCTTCCATTTTTAGAAAATACAAATCTTTTATAAAAATATATTTTTGTTTTATAAAATGCACCATAACCTACTTTTTATTCATAAAACCTTGATTTTTGACTTAAAAATTAAGGGTAAAGGTTGATGACTTAAATTTCATTTTCCATTCATTATCTTTTCTTGAATTTAATTATTTTAAATATATATTATATGGTCTATAACAAAATTTATGGAATTTTAGGTGTTAAGTTTATAAGTTTGAGTTTTTAGGGTTTTTTAGGGTTTTGGAATTTAATGAATCTTTGGACATCAAAATAATTTGAATTTTTGAGTCCTCAAAATGTTTTAGGGTTTCATAACAATTTCCAGTTAAAATAATGTTTGAAATTTGTTTTTGTCAATTTATTGACATTTCTATGTAGTGATTCTGAGATTCAAGTGAAATTGAAGAATCAAGTATACAAGTCCTAGTTTTTGATTTTGACTTAAGTTCCTATGAGACTCTGACCTAATTTCTATGGTTAGGTTAAGTACATGATGTGTTTACATGATTCATGCAAATATGTTCAAGTCAAAGAATGACCTGAATTTGGATAGTTGTTACAATTAAAGGTAGCTATAGAAGTAAAGTATCAATGTGAAATCTAAGTACACTATCGCTCGTTTCTAATTGTTTCCACGTTTCTAATAGGTTATAACTTTGCTTCTTGTTAATAAGTCTAGAATGTTTCGTGCTTACCTGAGCAACTAAGTTTATTCACATCTAGAACATACTCAAATTTTGGCAGTTGTCACCAAGGTTCTAAATGTTGCAAGGCATGGCTTGGCGGAAAGGTCAAGCCTTAAGCTTGATGAGTTATGGAATTTTTCAAGGCGTGATGTAAGGCGGAGATCTTGTATTAATTTATAATTATATTACCACATAAATATAAATTTTTATTAAATATAAATACTTTTTAGAAGTGTTATATCAATAACTAATAACAAAAAGTTAAAAAAAACACACAATACTTGTACCCCGATGAGAAAAGACATAACAAAGTGCAAAAAAATGTTTCTTAAGCCAAAAAACATGTTTCATAACATGCCATAACGCGCCATGGCACGCCATATCACGCCTTGCACGCACCACGCCTAATAACAACGTTATGAGGCTTTTCGTAATGATGAAGTCACGTCTCATGCCATGGCACGCCTTGGCGAGCGCCATGGCGCGCCTTTTAGAACACTGGTTGCCACAGAAGAGCATATACGAGAGACAAGAGGAGTGTTAGGTCGACACAATTTGAGTTCATTTTTAGTTGCGAAACATTTTCTGATATTCTGTTTCCACCATGTGGCATGTACATAACTACAACATGGTGTCATCCTCTTACACAATGAAAATTTCCAAGAAACTATTCCTAAAATTTACATTTTTTCTGTTATATGATGTTTTCGCCAATCGTTTTGTGCACCAAGTCACAAAATGAGCAGAAAAGTACAACAGTTCCAATTTTTAGTTTTCAACAAATTCCGAAGAATAATCTTTCTAGCAAACATTTTGATACCACCCACTATATTCGATTTTATTCTCACTACTACATAACCAAGATGAGTTTGTTCCTTTTCTCCATATTTTATTTTATAAGCTTCAATTGTTATTATATACATCTACGACATTATATAATTTAAGTGTGTGGTATGGGGATTGGAAAAAGGACAACAAGAATGCTAGATTTAAAAAAGTATGTTGGATTTAAAAAAATCGAAAATAAAGACTTGAAAATGGTCATCAAAATTCAAGTAATTTTTGTTTTGATATTATTGCGTTAGAACTAAGTTATATAGTCTTATGTGGGACAAATTGAAGATAATTCTAAGATCTAGTTCATCCAATATGTTAAAATATATTTGTAGCTTCCCAGTGCTAATGAAATCATGAAACAAAAAACGTGAACTTGTGTAGTTTGAGGGACATAATATATTTTACATAGTGTACTAAAATATATATCTAGGAAAGTTTATATATTCATTGCACTCTAGAATAATGTCTTCAACCTATAAAGGTTGAGGTCAAGTTCCCTTGTTTAAGCATATGTTTTTCTATCAGGTTTTTAGTTGCGAAAAAAACTAAGTTATGAAAAAATAAAATTAAAGTTAAAAAAAGTGAAAAACGAAAAAAAATAGAAAAAAATAGAAAACATAAAAAAGTTGTAAAAGTTGTTGAGTGAATAAAAGCTATGAAAGTATGAAGATCTTGAAAAAGTGAAGAAATAAGGCAAATTGCCAAAAGCGAAGGGTTTAGTAGTTAGTGTTGTAAGTTTTCTTTCTAGGTTATTTGATCGTATGTATGCTTCGGATCTTAGCAAAAGTACAATGAGATTAAAAAAAAGACAAAATTGCAAAAATGGTCCCTATGGTATGCAAAATTTTGGGGTTTTAGTCCAAACCACAAGTTTTTTTTGGATCCATAGCCCTGTTAGAGTGGTTTCTATGTGGTTTTGGTCCCTAGACTTAACTCCCGTTAAGTTGGATCTGTTAAGCCCCCTCACATGCCTCACACGTGAGGGTAATTTCATCATTTCATATGTTAGGGACCATTTTTACATAAATGTTTTTTGGATTAATTCCTTCTAAATACCCCCACTTCCTGCGATCTTCTTCTCCTAACGTCTCATTTCTTCTACCCTTCTTCTTCTTCATCTCTGCTACAACAAAAATGGTGCTATGTTTTTGTGGAAAAGTTGTTGTGGTGAAAACGTCTTGGACCACTCTGAATCCAGGAGGGAGATTTTTTGCATGCCCTATGAATGATACCGTTTGTGGGTTTATTGGGTGGCTTGATCCCCCAATGTGTGCTAGGGCTAAAGCCATCATACCTGGTCTGCTAAGAAATTTGAATTTAGTGCAGGAACGATGCATTGAGTTGGTTAGAAGTATGATCATGCTACAAGATCAATGCAATGGACTGATATGCAGGAACAACATGTTGGTGCCAAATGTCAAAGCATTGAAGTATGACAATTTGAAGCTGAAAATGTACATGTTTAGAAGTTGGTTTTTGTTTGTGATTGTATTCTTCTGTATTTGGTTTGTGTAGGGGTATACTCTGAAGGTTGTTTTGGTCATTTTGTTGTAATTTTATGTGACCATGTTTGTAGTGACTTATGATGATAATGATATATGTACAATTTTATGATGCAAGTGTAAGGAATGTTTTACTAAAATGGTATGAATGTATAAGAATTAACAAATGAATAGAAATGGTATGAATGTATTACCAAAATGTATATATTAGAACCAAATGTACATAACCAAAATGCACATTTCATTAAGATTTGTAATATAACTACCAAAGTTTGTAAACATAACAACCAAAGATTCTAAACATTACCAAAAGGGACACATTACTAAACCTAAAATAACAACCAAGTTTTCATAACAACCAACCAAAAACTTTCAACAAAATATTGTAAGCATAGCAAAAAAGTTTTCATAACCAACCAAAATCACAGAAAACCCCATGCATGCATGACACATTACTTCTTGGACTGATTCCCACCTTGCCTTTTACATGTCTTAGAGTTGTGTCCCTTGTTCTTGCATTTGCTACAAGTAACACTGATATGCTTCCTTGATAGCTTCTGCACTCCATCATTTGTTGGTTTTTGGGAACCTCCTTCTTGTGTAGCATTCACTCCATCACCTTGACTTGCCTTCTGGTTTTTGCTTAACCTTTCACCCTCACTTTGTCTTCTCTTTTTCTTAGGCCTTCCCACTTGAGTGCGATGTGGAAGAGGGATTAGCTTTGTGGGACATTCACTTTTGGGCCACATGGATCTACCCTTAATTGGCTCCACCTTAAAAGAATAAGCTTTTTTCCATGTCTCTATAAAATACACCTTGTGAACCCATTTGTAAATGTCAAGCTCAACCTCTGGGTCTTTACTCATCTCATTAAGAGTTGCAAGTACATGTCTGCATGGAATTCTAATTAATTCCCATTTTCTGCAAGTGCATGTTTTGTTCCTAACATCAACCACATGTTGATCATGCAAAGCTCCTGTGACTGGATACTTGTCCGCCCCATTCCACCTAGAAATGTATTGTGAAGCAACTATTTTTCTTGCAGCTAGGATATCTGTTGCTGTGGGTGCTAGTGGACCTTTATCCTTTTTTATTTCCTTCATGACATTGCATATCCTCTTCATTAGATACTCCCTTATGTATTCTGAACATCCAATGACAGGTTTATCCCTTACTTTCTCTATCTTCCCATTAAACACTTCACACATGTTTGATATCAACACATCAGAAGCTGCTCTTCCTTTGTGTACATTACAATTAAAAACATTTAATACAATTCACATCTAAGTAAAACAGGTCACAAAGTGGTCGGAAATTGGAATATATAGATTTACCTAAAAAATGACTCCTTGCCCAATGTTTAGGAGGAATTTGCTTCAACCATTCACATGCCTCCTTATCATATTGTCTAAACTCCTTCATCAAATGTTCAAACTCAGGAATGGTGGTAGCTGATGCACACATCCATAAGTGGTCCCTGTACTCTGTTTGCCTCCATCTTTTCGTCATATTGTCATGAATATGTCTGATACAATATCTATGCTCAACATTGGGAAACAATTGCTCAACTGCAGTATGTAAAACCTGCAAGAATCAATTGTCAATCATTAGAATTAACTTAAAACCACACTTTAAATGACCAAATGTATAAAAACCACTTCCAGCTTTACCTTTTTCCTATCACTTATGAAAGTAAAATTTGAGTTTCTTCCATGGTCCAAGTCATCCCCAAGGTTATCTAAAAACCATTTCCAGCTTTCTGTGTTTTCAGACTCAACAATCCCATATGCTAATGGGTAAATTCCATTATTGGAATCAAGACCAACTGCTGAAAGGACCTGCCCAGGTAATGGTCCTTTCATGAAGGCACCATCAAAACCTAATAAGTCCCTAAGGCATTCCTTGAACCCTTTTTTCAGTGGACCCAAACAAACATAAATTCTTCTAAACTGCCTGGTTGGGGAACCAGGGTTAGGCTCAGAACATACATTTATTTTCATTGTGGTGTCTGGGTTGGTGGCTTGAAGTTCGAGAACATTTTCCCTCAACAGTTCATACTGCTTTGTGTAGTCCCTAGTTATATGCTTTCTTGCCTTATCCTTTGCCCTGAACACCTTGTCCATAGTAAACACCCACTTGGTAAGTCTTTTGAAAGTGATATGGTGTGGCTCTCAAAGGTATTATGGATTTGCCTCAACTTGATCAAAGATTTTCTTACTGATTAAAGAAGCAGTACAAGCCTTGAGTTTCCTTGTTTGCAAACATGTGTGAGTTTGGTTTAAGGTCCTTATAAACCATTCAGATTCAAGATTTGACCTAGATGCATGAATGTACCAACCACATCTTACTTTTTGTGTCTTAAATTCTTTACCCTTTCTTTTTGAAGTGGTAGCTTGACTACCCACTTGGCCTTTATTGGTGACAGGTACAACACCTCTACACTGTTCCCTAAGCCTTACATTTTCATTTTTTTAAAAGAAAAGATTCCTTCTTGATTCTAGTGCATGCAAATCAATTACCTCCTTTAATTCTTTTTTACTATTAAATTTATCTCCAACTACAAATGATTGTTTATGTACTGCCCCAAGACTGCACCTTTTTGCTTTTCTCAAATTCTTAATAAGAGCTCTTCTCTCTCTGTCTTGGTCAGATCCTTCATCCAAAGATTCAAATTCCTCATTGTTGATAACTTCCATATCTTCAGGTTAATGCCCATGAACAACATTTATACAAGAACCTTCCACATCACTTTCATCATTGAGAGTGAAGTCTCCCATGTCCACATCCACATCCTGTATATTGTTGTCAACATCCATTATGTCATCCACATGATCTTCATCTTCTATTTGTCTCTCATCTTCTTCATACTTTGGATCACTATTTTCAGATTCATCATACTCTTCAAAATTTGGATCACTTTCTTGAGATTCATCTTCCTCTTCATACTCTTGATTACCCTCTTCATATTCTCCATCCCCTTCATACACTGCATTATCATCATCACTCCCAATCAATTTTTCCATAAGGTTATCAAATAACTCATTCAATTGTTCATCAACATCATTAACAGGGGGTGTTATAGCATCCTTCATCAACAATTGATGCCTCTTGAACAATAGTTGCAACTTCCTTAACACCATCCATCTCATCAATATGAACACAAGTTGCTGCCTTCCTAACATTAGTTGAACCATCCTGATCATCATTCTTTTCCTTTGAAATGTGAATACCCTCATCAATATAATCTAAATTAAGCCTCTTGCTACAACAACTTTCACCTATTTTGGAATTCTTAACCCTACCCCTTCTATACTCTGGTGAGAAACTATCATTCTTACTCCCAAAAAGAATCAGAGACATGAACTCACCAATAGGCTCACCATTACCATGGTTCACATTTTTCATTGGAGAATCTGCATGAACTTGAACCTCAACTTCAACCCCTTGATCATCATTTTCTGGTAATTCCTTAATGACAACTTTACACTTCGCATTTGGTGACATGAAGTAAGTAAATAAATTTGTCTTTCCATGATCTGTGTAGACCTTAATCATCTTGTTATGTGCAATGTATTTAGAAAGGTTGATCACATCCTGATCATTCCCTAAAGCTCTAAGAACAAATTAAAAGTCACAATTGGCTATCCTAAAATGGTAGTATATAACTGGGGATTAATCAGCGAATTCAGAATTCTGTGGGTCTGGGTAACCTAGGTCAAGCATTATGGCATCATGTTCATGCACATAAAACTCATCAATGTCCACATAATCAACATAATGCACTTCACCTCCAATGTAATTTATACCAGGTAATTTAGTAAATTTCCCAGCGTGATGAAGCTTAATACTAAACCATGTGGGTGCACTAGCTAAAAATCAAAATTGTACATATTAACAAAGTCAAAATTTTGCATTTTTTTTGTTCTAAATCAATAAGAAAATGCAAAGTATAAAAGTTAAAGAAAACAGAGCAACTTACCATATACATTTGATACATCAACAACTTCGTATTTTGGTCTGATATGCCACATTACGAACACCATTTCATATTAAACGTACCCTTGTATGTGTAGTGTCAATTATCTTGTTTGGATAAGCAACGAGGGTTTTTTGCAGGTTCAATGCAGCAGAAGCAAGAAGGAGGGAGTTCGGGAGTTGACGAGTGTTGGGGAAAATAAATGAGGGGTAAATGTCAATTAATCCAAAAAAATGTTTATGTAAAAATGGTCCCTAACATATGAAACGACGAAATTACCCTCACATGTGAGGCATATGAAGGGCTTAACAGATCCAACTTAACGGGAGTTAAGTCCAATGACCAAAACCACATAGAAAGCACTCCAAAAGGACCATGGATCCAAAAAGCTTGTGGTTTGGACTAAAACCCCAAAATTTTGCATACCACAGGGACCATTTTTGCAATTTTGTCTAAAAAAAATTATGAGGATGTATTTAGAGGGATGCAAAAATGAATGTTATTCAAAATAAGTGGGGAACGTTTATGGGGATTGTTACGATTTAGAGCTTGGGAAGTAATTACGATTTAGACACAAATATATAAGTTAAGGTGACATATAATTTAGAATTCAAGTTAGATTATTCTATAATATGTTGGTGAACAAGTTTTGATGTAGTGGTATTAAAATGAAACTGTAATGAGTCTTGTTTTCTTGGAGAGTAGCAAAAATAGTGTGGGGTATTTTGATATGTTTTTATTTAACTACATATTTTAGGCCATTAACCTAATATACTTGAGTAAAAATATTATATTTTAAGATATATGATACTTAATATGTTTTGAAATGGTCAATTACAGTTAAAATGGGAGTTGGGATGAAAAATGAGAACAGAGTTGAAAAAGACACAAAAATGATGTTGCTGGGCAGATTGACCTCCCTTCATTTTTTTGGCTTATATCTAATGAATCGTAACACCAATTGAGGAGATTCAAGATGTATTCAAAACTACACAAAATTTAGTGCGACTTTTGTGCTTGTTCCAAATTCGGATTCACAGTTCCTACACTATAGCAAAGCCATTACCATGAAGTGGTTAATCAAAAATTTGTGCACATTATGGAATCCATCTCCCATGATGTGGCAAGTCTTTCATTCTACTTTGACTTAGGCGATTAATACATATATATATATATATATATATATATATATATATATATATATACACTAGTTTTAATCCTAACTAACTTAGATAAAAGTCAACACACGATAGGAAGTGTACCTAATTAAATAGTAGTTTAGTGCAGGTAAGGTATCGAACATAGGAAGCAATAATAAAAATAAAAACTACTACTAATGTTAACTAATTTAAAAAATAATTAAAAAGGGATTTTTCTCTGGTTTTACAAGACTATAAACTTAAATAATCACTTAACACTTATCTAAGAAATAATTAACAACTAATTAAAGAAAAAAAGATGACTTGAATCAAGAATATTAAGGAGACTTTTGTTTAGATACGAGTCACTTACTCTTATGATTGATTTCGTGGAAAGTGCTATGGATTAATATGTCATCAATTATTAATTTCTGATGTGATTAGATTCATGTTCACTAATACTAATCATTTAGCAAAAAAAATCAATTCAAATACTGATGAGTTGAATAAATTAATAAGTTTACTAGTATTAAGTTTGAATCATGCAAAACTTGTAATAATGATTAATTCAATTGGTTGATTAAATTAATTCATATATGCTTGGTAATCATATATAGCTCACACATCAATTTACTTATTCTCTTACTAGTCCTAGGTTTTGTTCAAAACACTAGTCTTACAATCTTGATGGTTACAAAACTATAAGATACAAGCAATCAAGAAAGATGTTCATACAATCTCAATTAACTTAGTAATTAACAGAAAATAATTCTCATGAACATATAAGGTTCGTTTATTAAGCTTAGCATGATAAATAATCAAATCAACATAATCTAAAACCACTAAACCAATACATAGTCATAATTTCCTCTACCCTAAACGGAAGCAGGGTTTTTAGCTCATGACTTTGGCAAATATAAACATAAAAACAAAACTCAACACATAGTCATAATGTCCTCTACTCTAAAAGGAACTAAGAAAAGTAATGATGATTTGCCTTTGATCTCTTCAAACACAAGCTTCTAGTCAAATTCTGTAATCCACAGCTCTTAAGGGAGGTCTCTAGCCTCAAAACGTTGATAAAAACCTCCAACATAAGTTAGGGTCTTGAAGAGAAACAATCCGCATATAGATTCTGAAAAACAGTGCAACACGACGTGTTTTAGGAGCCACCACGCCGTGTTCTTCATTAAAAATGCATATCAAGCAAGGCAAGTTCCATCACCATTTTCCAATACAACACATCGTGTTTGATGATAACATGTCATATTCTCCTTAAATTTCTTCTTCTTCTTGAAAATCCAAGATCCGAGCTTCCATTTCCAATTCCGCTACCTTTTCCTTCTGAGTATGTCTTTATTGTTGCAAAAGAGATTTTCAACTAATTGAGTACATTTTGTTCAATAATTGAAACAAATGCAACATAAAATATTAAGATAATTCATGAATTATATGATTAAATATGCCAATATCAACGACAAGAAAACTCAAATTTGTCGTTTTGAGTGTCTAAAAGGAGGTAAGATGGCCGTTAAGCTAGTATAGAGAGAAGATATGAAGGATACGAGAGCTGATTCATGACATGAATCATTTCATTTTTTGTTTTGACCATGATTAGCATTCCATGTGATTCTGTCTTTGTTTTACTTTCTGATTTAGGGCTTCAAAACCCTATTGCTTTGTATTAGACTAGATAAATCATTGAAATTATGGATTAATTTGTTATTCGAATTATTTGTTCTTATTTAATTTATCATGTTTACATGATAAATGATCCTTATGTTTTAAAGTTTTAAACTTTTATGTTTATTGCTGAGTATTGTTATGTTTAGATGAACAATCCAGCTTGATGTGCTTGAATCATATGATTTTATGAATTATAAATTTGTATGACTAGTCTTTGGTATAACGAATGGTTAAATAGTAATGTTTGTAATTTTAATGTGTAAGAATACATATTTTCACACCCTCGGCTGGGGCGGCAGAAAATGTTGGGTTGTGCGACTAGGTTCATGGATCACAGGTAAACTGAATATATAGCACAAGTACAACAATAAACCAAAGAGCATTCATGTTCCATCTTGATATTTGAATGCAAGTTTTTCTAGATAATAATAGTACATGAATTGCCTTAACAGATAGGCAGATATTATAATAGCTAGTAAACTGGGTCACCTACAATCCAATCTGTCTTGAATGTCTATTTAGTGATTTCCTTAGAATACATGTAGTTTTGAAGGTCAACACTAGGTTGGGGAGAGTTACAAGTTTTCTGCTAACAGCAGTAACACTTTTAAAATATTTAAAGAGTATTTTCTTTGTATGTATAACACTAGTTAAAACTATGTTTTCAAAGAGTGTTTGAAAGCCAAAATATATCTTTGTACAAGTAAATCCATACTTAAAACTATGTTTGTAATGAATCCTTGAAAGCCAAAATGTATCGTTGTTTAAGTAAATCCATACATAAAACTGTGTTTGTAAAGGATCCTTGAATATACTTGAAAACCAAATTATACTGTTACGTAAGTGATTCCATACTTAATATAGTTTTGAAAGAAAATAAGCCCATGGTTTATAGTGAGAGAGAGAGAGAGAGAGATTCCGATTAATGCTTATAATGAGTCCTATAACTGAGATATGTGACTGAATGTACTTGTAACACCCATAAAAATCATGATAAATTTAAACTTTTAATTACAACCCAAATACATAAAATTTTTAGAAAATAGTTTTCAAACATTTTCCAATATCAGAGTCTCCTAAAAGCATAAGTCATAATAAGAGGAAGTGTAGTATCAGGCCTTCACCTTCCCGCGGTCATCCGAAGTACATGAAACATAACCCAAAACTGTAAGCCAACGCTTAGTGAGATCCCATAAAGTACCAACACATAACCAAATAACAACATGTAGTTGGTCCATAGCGAAATTATTGGATTATCTCTAAGCCCACAACATAAGTCGGGCTTGCCCTCGAACCCACAACTTTTGTCTGGCTTGCTTCCTGACCAGATCATTCATCACACTGAAATACCATCAAGCCCTTAGTACGAGTCTAGCATACCGCCTAGACCTCAACTCGTATCTGGAATGCTCATAAGCCCTCAGTATGAGTCTGGTATGTCGTACCCGGCCTTCAACTCATTTTTGGAATACTCCAGGCTTTGTTGGCTATAATATGGAGCAGTACAAACTTCAACCCTACACAATATGTCGAAATAAAAAAAAATAATAAACACATACAGATAATCATGCATACATAATCACAAGTAGTCCTACAGATCTACAAGACTAGCATATTAATAACTAGCATAATAATATATATTTATTCCATACTCAACATATTAGTGAATATCAGGATATTAAACCAATGGGCTGGCCTTGGTGCCTTCGACCAGAAAGTGTAGTGAGGAAACTCACCTCACAAACTAGACAAAAGTTGATGAGGTCTCGACTCTGAATCTCAGTTATACCCGTATCGTATTCCAAGTAAATGAGTCAACCCAACCGAGTCAACCCAACCAACTCAACTATTCCAACCAAATGACCAATCTCATACAAAATCCCAAAATACCCTTGAGATCAAACTTGGTCAAAGTCAAAGTCAAATTAGTCAAAACCAACTAAGTCAACTGAGTCAACACAACCGAATCAACCCAACCGAGTCAACTCAGCCGAATCGACTCATTGTGAGTACGCGGGGCGCACTCCAATTGTACTTTGGGCGTACTCGCGTCCTCGCATGTTGACCACCATCGGGGTGATAAACCTCGTATTCGGTGTACTCCGAATATGCAGGGGGTACTCCTATAAGCCCAAAACGTCCATTAAGACCTTAATGGGTAAAGCTCTTACATCCTTACTTCAGATCCATGGATAAAATACTCTTAGGATTCATAAAGTCTCCGAATTTAGGACTTTGCATGTCCAATAAGTGCCTAACTCAAGGTCTTAATCCATTAAGACCTTCTAAATGATGCATGGAGCAAAAAGAACCATTTGAGACCCATTTTTATGACTCAAGACCCTTCAAAAGGTCTGAAAGGAAGACTTAATGGGTCAAGAACATGCTTTGTTCATGAATCATCATTTTGGGACCAAAAAGTAACTTAATGGCATAGTTTGGGTAGCGATGAAACAAGCGATAAAATGGGTGTCGTTATTTAGAGTGATGGTAGGTAATCAGTTTATGAGGTAAGTGGCGGTGGTAAATGCAAAAGTCCAGATTTTCATACGTAGTTTTGCATGAGCCATTAAAGAAAGACCCGTTTCGACTATATGATGGTGGCGTCATTCGGCATAGCCATTATGTTCGGGAGTGTGAGGTGGAGAGGTTATATGGGAGATGTCACAAGAAGTAAGTTGTCAGGTTGATTGGATGTATTATTCATCGTTATTAGAAAAAAAAAGTTTTTATTTTGCATTGAAAATGGTTTTCAATGAGGTTTTGAAATCGAATGAAAGTATTAAGAGAGTCAGATTTATGTTTTAAAGGGTAAATCAAAATGTGTTATGTGAAATGTTCAGCAAATATTACGTAATATTTGAATCCATCAAACGACGTTACCGATGATGACCATACATCAGAAAATAAGATTTGTAAGGGTGTACTAGAAGGAATGGAAGAATCACTGAAATGGAGTTTGTGACTTTTACTTATGCAACATGAATTACAATGATCTTGAAAATGTTTGATGGAAGGAAAAGAAGAAGATAAAAATTTCAAGACTTTGAAGTTTGGAAGCCCAAGACGATGGTTGCAAAAGGAATCCTTATTGGTTTGCATGTGAAAAGCATATGGTGGTGGTGAGGATGAATGAAGAACGTAGATTCCACGACTAGTGGTTCCTTGAAGGAGTGGTGTTTGGGTTCGGACGTCCTTGATAACAAAACTAAAAGAAAAGAATTCAATTAGTGTGTAGTTATCAAAACATAAACATGAGATAGAAATAATGTTGCGTGAAAGAGAGAGAACACATAGAACATTTTTGTAACGTAAAAGTGAGATTTGAAAATGAGAGATTAAGAGATCCAATATGAGTTATACTAAATGACGAACCATCACCGATGATTAGCTCCTTGTTACCGTCATAAGAAGTATGGAAGGAAAATGCATTGAGGTCGTTGGTGATGTGATGAGAGGTGCTATTGTCAAATAACCAAGCTGAGTTGGATGTGTTGTGACCGGTAGCACCCATCATATGTGCCTCCTGCTAATGAGTGTTTGTATTTTGATAAGTGGTGAGGGTGATATGTGCGTGTTGCCTTTTGAATACAAGACACGATATAAGAGAGTGCCCTTTAGTACAGCACCATCGACACTTTCCTAAAAATGGTTTAGAGACATTGCAGGGTGAGGGGGTGGGTAGTAATCCATGAACATGCGAAGGGGGCGATTAGTCCAAGGTTTAGGGGAGGAACAAGTGTGGGCAGCTGTCACACCCTGAAAACCAAAGGCGGAAACATTTCCGGGGCGGACTCCACGTTTAGTATCAAATCCAATGCATATAGTAAGCAAAGTAAACAACCATTTCATTACATATAAAAGTTTACATTTGTTCAAAAGTAAATTGTACAAGTGTGATACATAGTATATCTGAACAAAAGTAAGACGTGTCTTCTACGCGCTCCGTCTTCGCCAAAAGGGATCATCGGGTACCTGTCTAATGCGGACCTGAGAATACAAGCTGGTGAGTTCATATGATGTTAATTTTCTGAAAACTGTACCAGTTTCCTTTAGTTTTCTGAAAAGGTTTGTTATCCAAGAAAATCCCATATTTTTTTTATGTAAAACAGTTTAATTATCATTTGTTACCAATTCGATTACGTGTTGTATGTTACCCCAGGAAAATCCCATATTTTCCTAATAGTTTAGTTATCCATTCGTTTCTTAATTCATTTACGAGTTGTTATGTTATCCCAGAAAAATATGATATTTTCCTAAGTGTAAGTTTGGTTGAATATCACAGTGTATAGTTTAATACATAAAACTATATATTGAAAATCATGCGATTACTATCATCAACTAGATACAAGATAGTTTGATATACACAAAATTTGTAGATAGATATAGTTTGAAAACCATGGGACTACCATCCCGTACTAGATATAAGATAGTTTGATATACATGAAACTATAGATAGATATAGATTGAAAACCATGGGACTATCATCCCGTAATTGATATAGATTGAAAACCATGGGACTACCATCCCGTAATAGATATAGATTCTAACCATGGGACTACCATCCCATACTAGATATAAGATAGTTTGATATACATGAAACTATAGATAGATATAGATTGAAAACCATGGGACTATCATCCCGTACTTGATATATATTGAAAACCATGGGACTATCATCCTGTGCTAGATATAGATTGAAAATCATGGGATTACCATCCCGTACTAGATATAGATTCTAACCATGGGACTACCATCCCGCACTAGATATGTAACATGTATATATACTGAAAACCATAGGAATAACATCCCGCACTAGATACAAAATCTATAGACTGAAAACCATGGGACTATCATCCCGTACTAGATCTAGGAACTATAGATAGAAAATAGATATAAAATCAAATCAAAAACCATGAATAAACTTATATTAATACGTATTGTGAGCCTAGTAACCATGATGATACAACAACGTGACCTCCTTGACGTTCGTCAGACGTCGGACGATATCCAGTATTTGTCACCCCAGGCGTGCCCGCCTAACTGTAGCTAGCAGTTAAGGTGTGTGATTGTCAATCCCGAATAGATCTATTCACAAATTCCACGCTCTCCCTCCAGGAGACTCTGATTACACTTCTGGGGAGGATTTACTGATAACCCAAAGGGTAATGACAAATCTCACAAGCTAGTATTACATTATTCATGGTGTTTTCAAACGATATCAAACATACTAAATGTTATGAAAGATAATACAGTGAATACAGTTATATACAATGAAATTATCTGGCAATACATTCTAAATGAAACAGAGATAAACTGAATCATACATAGTTTATCTATTAACATTACTTGAAATCTGAATTCATAAAACGAGTACTTGAATATCCCGAATTATTCCCATAATAATTTGATTAGTTTGATTGTTTCTTTTACTGAAATCTATGTAGTTATAATTGATAAAACATCCCTTATGCTCAGCATAGTACATAAGGGGTAAAGATATCTATGAGTTCATACCCCTAACATTTTTCAATTTTTTTCAATGTTTTCTTGTATTCCCCACCTGAAAACATTGAAAAACATTGAAAAATGGTAGGGGTATGAACTCACCGGTCGAGGAATGTGTCTGTTTGGATCCTAAACGTCAGTTCTGGGTTTGAAAACACACGAGGTTCCTATGGATTATGAAAAGATACACATTTGTATCTAATTAGGACTTGAATCATTTATTAGTTAGGGACAAACACTTCTAGTTGCGGAAACACACCATTACCAGTGTTTGAAAGGATCCTGGTGGCATTTAAGGACACATAAAGCTTAGATATGGAGTTTACTCTTAAAGAGTAAACTCACACAAGAGTTTTCAGCCCTAATGTACCATTCCCCATGAGTTTATGGCCGTAAACTCATGGTAGGGTGTTTTATGATGCCAAATGGCCTTATATCACTTGGGAAAATTAGCTAGGATCAAATCTAGGGCCTTGGAATTGGTGAAACTCACTTATGGACCATTTATTAGAGTTTACAGCAGTAAACTAGGAGTTTACGGCCATAAACTCCCCCACACCCATTCCTTTGATGTTTTGGTGGTTGAAAGTCAAGCATACTAAGTTCTAGACCCATTTCTAAACCAAACAAGGTGTTAAGGGCATTTAAACACCCATTGGATGAGTTTAAGGTCTAAGGAGATGAGTTTACGGTCCAAGAATGTTCTTGGGCCGTAAAATCAAGCTTTTCCCATTTGTGTAAGATTTGGTGCATTTCTTGAAGGATTATAGGGTTCTAAACGCTCATGGAAGCTTGTTGGAGGTGTTTAGTGGCAAACTAACACCTAAAATTGAGTTTACTCCCCAAGATTAGGTGTTTATGGTCCAAGCATGGGCTTGGGCCATAAACTCATGTTCATGCCCTAAATGAAGAGTTTAAGGTGTTCTAAATCCATGCATGCAAGTCCTTTAGGCATATCTAGGCTCCAAATGAAGTTATGAAGGGTTTTATGGCCCAAAAACCCTTTTTATGTGAGTTCACGGCCTAGGGATGTTCTAGGACCGTAAACTCATGCTAATGGTCCTATTTCTCATATAATCCACGAATTTGAAGGCCAAAGGTGTTATACTAGGAGTTAGAATAGTTACCTTGGTGATTTGGAGCTTCTTTTGGATGATTTTTGGCTTGATTTCGAGTTTTAGAGAGAGAAAGTAGAGAGAGAGTATAGAGAGTGGAAAGGCTTCAAATGAGGCTCTCTCAACTTTATATATGCTCAAAGTTTGGGACACGGTGGAATTCTACCCGATACTGACGCTAGACGAAGCTTTTGGTCGCACCCGATTAATTTACCATAATTACGACTTAGATGCAACTAAATATTTTCTAAATGAAAATAGAAAATATTTTAATGAATTTAAAATGTATCCCAACACTTATGAAATTTAAATAGAAGTCGTAAATAAATTAAATTAAAACAAAGTTAACGGAAAATTTTGGAATGTAACGGCTTTATTAACGGAACCGGCTTACGATAACGGAACGAACTTCGGGTTGTCACATTATCCCCCCGTTAGAGGGAATTTCGTCCTGAAATTCAAAATTTAGTTGCGACTCTCGGATTTGGAAAGAGAATACGGCTACTTCTGTTCTATTGGATCATCATGCTTCCAAGTGAATTCGGATTCTCGCATGGCATTCCAGTGAACCTTCACTTTTGGGATACGGTTTTGTTTCGTACGTTTAACCTTTTGATCTATGATTTCGATTGGTTCTACCATGAAGCTCAGACTTTCCTTGATTCCGGTCTCATCAAGGGGATTACTATGGTTTCATCGGGTAGGTACTTCTTTAGGATAGATACGTGAAGTACCAAATGGATGTTACTAAGTTCTGAAGGTAGTCAGATTTTGAAGGTTACGGAATCGATCCTAACGAGGATCTCGAAGGGTCAAATGTATCACGAGTGAAGTATTTCCCACTTCTCAAAGCATATCATGCTTTTCTGGGATAAGGCCTTCAACAGGACACATGCTCCAACAGGAAGGCACATCTTCATGTGGCAGATTAGCTAAGGGTCTGATGATTCTAAAGGAAATTTCTAGGTGGTTCTGTGATAATAGTCGGCGGTACCCAAGAATTGACGGGTTTCTATAGGTACCTCCGGTGCCGACTAATTCCCTATTGCCTTAGTTTTTGGAAAGGTCCACGGTTTTGACTGCTTTACTTATCTACATGACCAGGGAAAATGGTTTGACCGAAGGGCACCACCACTAAACCGTAGTGATCATATCAAGCCTTGGTCACTCTCTTGGACGTCATCCTTACTGAGGTTTGGTTACGAGGTAGTTCCAGGGATTAGGCCGGTGCGAGACTTGACTAGACATTCGGGAGGAATTCTCGGAAATCCTTCGGGAAAGACATTAGGGAAAGAGTTGCAGACTTCCCATTTCTCGATGATCACACGGACGAGGTATGCATGGCACTCTTATCGGGAAATTTTTTTAAGCCTTGATGCATGAAATGATGCGAAAATGGGATTTAGGTTTAATGTCGAAGATCACGAGAGTCGGGTTAGGGGAAAGATTTAGACGGGCGACCCTTTCAAAACCAAGAATAACAACATGAATGAGACTCGGTCATTACATGCCAAGATAAATAGCATCAAAGCATTTCATGAAAAGTTTGCCATTAAATCGAATGGAATAGAATAGTCGTTCGGGATTAAGGATACAATCTATGGGTATGACGTTAGCGTTCTCTTTCTCACTGGTTAACCATCTTGATGGTACACATTTTCGATTACTAACGAAGGATTGAGTTTAGAAAGATGTTTGAATGGATAGATAACATGTTTCTCTTTTAGCATTAGAATCGAAAAGAATTGCAGGCATAAGAGTTGTCAAAGAGGAATATACCTGCGATGACAGTGGGATCAGCGGTTGTCTCCTCTCGTCCTATTGCTAGAACTCTTCCAGTGTTGCCAGTTGTTGCTGCCTTGGGGCAGTTCCTCTTGAAGTGTCCAACTTCACCACAATTATTATAGGCCTGACCGACGCCCGCTTCGGAAGATTGATTTGTTGATTTGGCTAGTTTTCTGCAGGTTCGAGCAAGGTGGCTCTTCTTGCCACAGTTGTCGTAGAATCTTTCACGACATGGTCCGGGAGTACGGTGATGGTAGCTGCACTTACTGCACCGAGGAAGGGTACCAATGTATCCACTGGTAGGAGTTTAGGTCGTGGATCCGATAGAAGAAACAACAACATGGGCAGTAGCAGCATGGACTGCTATTGTTTGCTGTTTCTTAGAGGACCCTTGTGATCCTTGGGCCTTCCGTTTGTTCCAAAATTTCTTTTTACTTCCACCTCTACTTTCGGCCGGCTCCGGAGTGGTATCCTCCTCATCAGGGTTGTCTCCGTGATCAATCAAACTTTGCGCCAGACATTTAGCGCTATCATATGTATCCGGCCTCGCAGCTAACACATTCCCTTTTGTTTGCTGGGTTAACCCCCAGATGAACCTCTCAATCTTTTTACTCTCCGGGGTAACGATTCTCGGACAGAGTAACGCCAGGTCATCGAATCTTGAAGTATAAGCGACTATGTCAAAACCCTTCATCTTCAGGTTCCAGAGTTCGTGTTCTAGCTTCTGCATTTCGCCCCGAGGGCAATACTCTGCAAGCAGAAGCTCCTTCATAACTTCCCAACCCATAGCATTTGCTACAGGTAGAGTTAAGGATTTGAATCGGCCGTTCCACCAAGTCAGGGCTTTGTCAAGGAAGGTGCAGGCGGAAAACTTTACTTTGTCAGATTCCGAACAGGCAAATATTTCAAAGATTGATTCGATTTTCTCGAACCATCGGGTGAGGGAAATGACACCTCCAGTGCCATCAAAGGATGTGGGTTTTGCGTTCATGAAGTCTTTATAGGAACCCTCTTTTCGGTGTCCCTGACTACTTTCTTGGTTTTGGGTTTGGGTACCACCTCCCGAACCACCAGAACCATCAGAGTTCCTTTAATACATAGCAGCTACCACCGCGGCATTGACAGCTGCCTGGAACATCACAGGGTCAAATTCAGGAGGAGGTGGTGGCGGAGGGTTGTTGGTCTCTGAGCTGGGTCTCTTTCTTGGAGGCATCTTGATCTAAAAAGATCAGAAAATAGAGGATGATAAATCCTCTGAATTGAATCAAGAGATATCACAGGTATATATGTTCTCATTAAGAGATAAAGCATGAAAGAGTTATCAAAGCATATAATTTATCGCTAGAGGAATGATCAGGGAACGACGCTTGAATGAGGATTTGTACAAAGGATTGACTTAAGAAATACTCCCAATTGTATTTCATGGTTCGCTACGACACTGGTTCGATGTTTGTGGTATTTGGGTATGATTTAGGCATGTCGCATACCACAGTTACTCCCAAGCACATGTTGGTCGTGTCTCGAATGAATATAGTTGGCCAGGCTATATTGATCCTAGACACGACTACATAACTGCCCAGGTTTAACCGCAGTGTACAACACGCATTTACTTATGTTTTGTTCTACTTGTAGTCACGGATCTCGACGGTTCGGTATACTTGTATACTTTTGAAAATACTTATATTTTAAAGGATACTTTTAGTTTAGAGCACTTAGGCCCTTTATTGTTTATAGTCTTATACCATGTAAGGTTTGGTATACTCAGTTCACTATAAACAAGGGCTCTGATACCAATTTGTCACACCCCGAAAACCAAAGGCAGAAACATTTCCAGGGCGGACTCCACGTTGAGTATCAAATCCAATGCACATAGTAAGCAAAGTAAACAACCATTACATTACATATAAAAGTTTACATTTGTTCAAAAGTAAACTGTACAAGTGTGATACATAGTATATATGAACAAAAGTAAAACGTGTCTTCTACGCGCTCCGTCTTCGCCAAAAGGGATCATCGGGTACCTGTCTAATGTGGACCTGAGAATACAAGCAGTTTGAAAATCAGCATAAAGGTGGGGAGTTCATAAGATGTTTGTTTACTGAAAAATGTACCAGTTTCCTTTAGTTTTCTGAAAAGGTTTGTTATCCAAGAAAATCCCATATTTTCTTATGTAAAACAGTTTAATTATCATTTGTTACCAATTCGATTACGTGTTGTATGTTACCCCAGGAAAATCCCACATTTTCCTAATAGTTTAGTTATCCATTCGTTTCTTAATATGTATATATACTGAAAACCATGGGACTACCATCCCGCACTAGATATGTAATATGTATATATACTGAAAACCATAGGAATAACATCCCGCACTAGATACCAAATCTATAGACTGAAAACCATGGGACTATCATCCCGTATTAGATATAGGAACTATAGATAGAAAATAGATATAAAATCAAATAAAAAACCGTGAATAAACTTATATTAATACGTATTGTGAGTCGGGTAACCATGCTGATACGACAACGAGACCTCCTTGACGTTCATCAGACGTCGGACGATATCCAGAATTTGTCACACCAGGCGTGCCCGCCTAATTGTAGCTAGCAGTTAAGGTGTGTGATTGTCAGTCCCGAATAGATCTATTCACAAATTCCACGCTCTCCCTCCAGGAGACTCTGGTTACACTTTCGGGGAGGATTTACTGATAACTTAAAGGGTAATGACAAATCTCACAAGCTAGTATTACATTATTCACGGTGTTTTCAAACGATATCAAACATACTAAATGTTATGAAATATAATACAGTGAATACAGTTATATACAATGAAATTATCTGGCAATACATTCTAAATGAAACAGAGATAAACTGAATCAGACATAGTTTATCTATTAACATTACTTGAAATCTGAATTCATAAATCGAGTACTTGAAGATCCCAAATTATTCCGATAATAATTTGATTAGTTTGTTTGTTTCTTTTACTGAAATCTATGTAGCTATAATTGATAAAACATCCCTTATGCTCAGCATAGTACATAAGGGGTTAAGATATCAATGAGTTAGCCAGATATTTATAGTAATACATCAGTTTTAGTTTTGAAAACATTTATAGTTTGCTTGTATTCGCCCTATGAAAACATTGAAAAATGGTACGGGTATGAACTCACTGGACGCGGAATGTGTCTGCTTTGATCCTAAACGTCAGTTTTGGGTTTGCAAACGCACGAGGTTCCTATGGATTATGAAAAGATACACATTTGTATCTAATTAGGACTTGAATCATTTATTAGTTACAGACAAACACTTCTAGTTGCGAAAACACTCCATTACCAGTGTTTGAAAGGACCCGGGTGACATTTAAGGACACATAAAGCTCGGATATGGAGTTTACTCGTCAAGAGTAAACTCACACAAGAGTTTTCAGCCCTAATGTACCATTCCCCATGAGTTTATGGCCGTAAACTCATGGTGGGGTGTTTTATGATGCTAAATGGCCTTATATCACTTGGGAAAATTAGCTAGGATCAAATCTAGGGCCTTGGAATGGATTAAACTCACTTATGGACCATTTATTGGTGTTTACGGCAACAAACTAGGAGTTTATGGCCATAAACTCCCCCACACCCATTCCTTTGATATTTTGGTGGTTGAAAGTCAAGCATACTAAATTCTAAACCCATTTCTAAACCAAACAAGGTGTTAAGGGCATTTAAACACCCATTAGATGAGTTTAAGGTCTAAGGAGATGAGTTTATGGTCCAAGAATGCTCTTGGGCCGTAAACTCAAGCTTGTCCCATTTTTGTAAGATTTGGTGCATTTCTTGAAGGATTATAGGGTTCTAAACTCTCATGGAAGCTTGTTGGAGGTGTTTAGGGGAAAACTAACACCTAAAATTGAGTTTACTCCCCAAGAATAGGTGTTTACAGTCCAAGCATGTGCTTGGGTCGTCAACTCATGTTCATGCCCTAAATGAAGAGTTTAAGGTGTTCTAAATCCATGCATGCAAGTCCCTTAGGAAGGGTTTTATGGCCCAAAAACCCGACAACTAAAGGTGAAGCGTTAGATCAAAATTAACTCATTAAGGGCTTGATCGTCAGCTTACCAATCTTATTTAATGTTTGATTTTTTGTATTATTGGAAATATTAATAAAAATATCTAAAAATTAGCATAATAAAGCGATTTTTTGGATTTAAAAAAAAATAATAATATTTGAATTTTTAAAAATATACAGATTTTTTAAATTTTTTTAGAAAAAAAAAAAGAAATTTAAAAAAAATTAAATTTTTTTTTGACAAAACTGCAATTTTTTTGAAAACAATAAAATTTAAAAAATCAATAAATTAAAAAAAAAAAAAAAAACAGGAATACTTAACAAAAAAAGCTATAATTTTTTAACAAAAAAATCAACGTTTAAGTGCATAAATTCATATTTCTTTTACTATAGTATTTCTAAATAAATCTAAAAAAAACATTTTTATTTACTAATCTAGAAACACAATAGTCCAAGTAGATTAAAAATACAAAATAAGATATAAAAAACAAAAAATTCTACATATTTTCTAACCGTTTTCATGTCTTCATGTCAAGATTTTAATATTTTCTTCAATTTATAACTTTTCATCTCTTCAATATTTTCCACAAAATCTTCCAATCTACAAGAAAATTAAAAAAAAAATGATTAATGCAAGAACATTCACAAAAATACATATGTATATATCATGTAAAATTCAGATGTGATTATATAATATGATATTAACACGTTATTGTGTCACACCCCGAAAACCGAAGACGGAAACATTTCTGGGGTTGACTCCACGTTGAGTATGAAATCCAATGCACATAGTAAGTAAAGTAAAACAACCATTACATTACATATAGAAAAGTTTTTACAATTGTTTCAAAAGTAAAGTTGTACATGTGATACATAGTATATATATAAACAAAATGGAACGGTTCTTCTGCGCACTCCGTCTTCAAACAAAAGGATCTTTGGGTACCTGTCTAACGTTGACGTGAGAATACAAGCGGTTTGAAAATCAGCATAATGCTGGTGAGTTCATAAGCGGTTTTGTTTGGTGAAAAATGTATAAGTTTCCTTTCCGTTTCTGAAAATGTTACACACACACCAAGAAAATCCCATATTTTCGTAAAAGGTTAGATATTGATTCCCGAAAGTGTAATGTAAAGTTGTACACTGAAAAACATGTTTACTCTTATTAATGTAACTTATCTGGTTTCTTACTCTTTTCTGGTTATGTACGAATGTTCCCCAGGAAAATCCCATATTTTCCTGAATGGTGGTTACCAAATGTGAAAGATGTATACTGAAAAACATGGTTATCTTGTGAAATGTATTAGTTTTAACACGCATATAAAACTAATATTTACAAAGTAAATTAATTACTTTATTTATTATTACTATTATGTAAATCTCTGTTATCCTAATTGCGAGTTCCATAACCATACAATAGACTAGATATGGCAATAAGTAGTCCACATCACCTTATGACTTTCGTCGCCCTTGAACCATTTTCATTCGGCTGTAGCTAGTAGCCAAGTGTGGGGTAGTCAGCCCCGTATAGATCTATACACTAAAGTCACGCTCCCTATCTAAGAGATTCTGGTTACGGATGTGGTCCTCCACACGCGTATCTCTGTGGAGTGTTCACCGAGGACGTGTCTCCAATTATATAGGACTAACAAATTTACTAGTAATAATATGATAATCCTCCACTCGCGTATCTCTGTGGAGTGTTACCGAGGACAAAACAGTGTACAAAGTTTTATGTTCAAAGGTTCTAAAGTTATGCTTTTAACTGATAAAATGTGGAAGACCATTTGTGAAATAAATAAAACATAACAGTTTACAACTAATTTCACAAATAATGTATTTGATTACCCTGCAAGTTTCAAACAATTATCGGTTGTGGTTATCAGCGTTAAAAGCATATGAGATATGAAACACACACATGTAAAGCAAGTTTTGAGTACAAGTAATCCCTTGTACTTTCGTTGTATCCCCCCCCCCCCCCCCGCGTGAAAACAGTGAAAAAGGGTAGGGGTATGAACTCACCAGACGAGAAGGCGCGACTGTTTCGGACACTAAACGTTGGTTCGGGGCTTGATTACATGTGAGGTTCCTATGTAATATGAAATAATATCCAAATGTATCTAATTAGATTTAAAAATACTAATTAGATGGAATATTACACTCCAATGAACTAAAACACTTGGAAACAAGTGTTTGGAGTGACCCAGGTGACATCTACGGACGTGTAATAATGTGTGGGACTTGGGAATTGAGTTTACTCTTCAAGATTAAACTCCTTAGGGAGTTTTCGGCCACATACCCATACATACATGAGTTCACGGTTGTGAACTCATGATTGGGTGTTTTGAGGTGCTAAATGGCTAAAATGCACATGGTAAATGTTGGAATGGATTTTTCTAAAGCCTTGGAATGGATTGTACTAACATATATATTATTTATGGGAGTTCACGACAGTAAACTTGGAGTTTACGGCCGTAAACTCCCCCCAAGATCAAACCACAATTATTTTGGAAGGCTAGGACAATAACATGTGATTCTAAGTAATTTTCCAAGCCTTGGTATGAGTTTTGGGCATCATTTGACACCTATAGAGGAGTTTACGGCCCTGGGACTTGTCCTTGGGGTGTCATGGCCGTAAACTATCATTTGGAGGGTGTTTGATATGCTTAAAGTCCCCAAACAATTTTTACTAGCCTTGGTATGAATTTAGGGCACCTTTAACATGTTTTTATGAGTTTACGGCCCTGGAACTATTTCTTGGGAAGCATTGGCCGTAAAATCCTAAATGGAGGGTGTTTGACATGTTTAAGGACTCCAAACTATTTTTAGATGATTCTAGGATTTATTCCAAGGCTATTGGTGGAGTTGTATGGCTTTTAAACATGTTTAAATGAGTTTACTCCCCATGTTTGAGGGGTTTACGGTCCAAGCATATTCCTTGGCTGTAAACTCTTATTTGCTCCTCAAAATTCATGTTTAGGGTGTTCTAAGTCCGGATTTGTAAGCTATATAGTCATATCTAAGTCCCAAAATTGGTTTGGAGGGGTTAAATTGCTTAAAACCCAAGTTTTTAGGTGTTTACGACCCAAGCATGCTCCTTGGCCGTAAACACATGTTCCAGGTCCAAATTGATAGATTAAACATGAATTTGAAGGCGTAAGAGGTTAAACAACAAGTTGGGGATGTTACCTCAAAGATTTGGAGCCTTAATTCAATGTTTTGGACCTTGAAACTTTGGTTGAGGAGAGAGGTTAGAGAGAGAGTAGTGAGATGAAGTAAAAGCTTCAAATGGAAGCTTAGAACACTTTAAATAGTGTTCGGGATTTGGACATGGTGGAATTCTACCCGATACCAGCTTTAGACGGGGCTTTTGGTCGCACCTGACCAAGTTGCCGTAACCCGATATGGTTGATTCTATAAATGTTCCGATTACTAATACGGGGTGTTAAAATGAGTTCTAAATGTACTAGGACACCCATTAAGTCATTTTAGATAATTTCAATTTAATGACTTAATTAAATGACTAAACCAGAAATGAATTTGAAAACGACGATTGGTTGATCGAAATGGATTACAAAAAGGGTTACAAGCAATGATACGAAATTTCGGGCTGTTACATTATCCCCCCGTTAGAGGGAATTTCGTCCCGAAATTCAAAATTAAGATACAAGTCAAGATACAAATCATGGATCTGGAAAGAGATGCGGATAATGTTGTTTCATCGAGTCTTCACGCTCCCAAGTGAACTCTGGTCCCCGCTTGGCATTCCAGCGAACCTTCAATATCGGGATGCGGCTTTGCTTTGTATGTTTGACTTCTCAATTCATGATTTCGATCGGTTCCTCCACGAAGTTGAGGTTTTCATTGATCTCGATCTCGTCTAAAGGAATCACTAGGGTTTCATCGGATAAGCACCTCTTGAGATTTGAAACATGGAAGACGGGATGGATGTTACTGAGCTCATGGGGTAAACAAAGTTTATAGGTACCGGACCGATCCTGGCGAAGATCTCGAAGGGTCCAATGTACATCCGGTTAAGTTTCCCACGCTTTCCAAAGTATAACGTGCCTTTCTAGGGCGAGACTTTCAATAGGACACGGTCTCCAACCTGGAATTCCAGAGGTTTCCGACGGTTGTCAGCGTAACTCTTTTGGCGATCTCGTGAAGCTTTCAATCGTTCCCGGATTTGCATGATCTTCTCAGTGGTTTCGGGGATGATTTCAGGACCAGTGAGAGCATTGTCGGGGACTTGACTCTTCGCTAGCTGTGTGTCCCCCAACTCGGCCCAGCACAGAGGGGATCTGCACTTACGACTGTATAGGGCTTCAAACGGGGCAGCCCTGATGCTGGTGTGGTAACTATTGTTGTACGAGAACTCGATCAAAGGTAGATGTGTGTCCCACGACTTTCCAAAATCAATGACACGTGCTCTAAGCATGTCTTCCAGGGTTTGGATTGTTTTCTCACTTTGTCCATCGGTCTGAGGATGATACGCCGTGCTCATATCTAGTTTGGTTCCAAGAGCTTTCTGGAGAGACTGCCAGAATCTGGAGGTAAACCTGCTATCTCGATCGGAGATAATGGACGCAGGTACACCGTGCAGTCAGACTACCTCTTGGATGTAAATTCGCGCGAGTCTTTCCATCTTGTATGATTCTTTGATCAGAATGAAGTGAGCGGACTTTGTCAAACGATCGACAATCACCCAAATGGTATCTTACCCACTCGGACACTTGGGTAGTTTGGTGATGAAATCCATGGTAATCATCTCCCATTTCCATTCAGGTATCTCGGGCTGCTGGAGCAGACCCGAGGGTTTCTGGTACTCGACTTTCACCTTGGTGCAAGTCAGACACTTGCCCACGAACGTAGCTATCTCAGCTTTAATGTTTGTCCACTAGTATTGTTTCTTGAGATCCAGGTACATCTTATCCGAATCCAGGTGAACAGAGTATCTGGTCTTGTGCGCTTCCTCCATGACAATCTCCATGAATCCTCCGGACTTTGGAATCCAGATTCGATCCATGAAGCAGTAGACTTCATCACCTCTGATCTCAAGTTTCTTTTCCATTCCTCTCAAGGATTCGATCAACACGTTCTCGGGTTTGAGGGCTTCTAATTGGGCTTCTCGGATTTGCATGGATAAGTTGGAATGGATGGTCATCGTCTGGTTCTTCACTTTTCGGCTTGTACTCTCCTTTCGGCTAAGGGCATCTGCTACCACATTGGCCTTTCCGGGATGGTAACAGATTTCACACTCATAATCACTGAGTAGTTCTACCCATCGCCGTTGCCTCATGTTCAAGTCTTTATGGTCAAAGATGTGCTGCAGGCTCTTATGGTCAGTGAATATCGTACACTTGGTTCCGTAGAGGTAATGTCTCCAAATCTTCAGTGCAAAGACTACGGCTCCTAATTCCAAGTCATGTGTGGTATAGTTGACCTCGTGTGCTTTCAGGTGTCTAGAGGCATAAGCAATTACTTTTCCTCTTTGCATAAGCACATAGCTTAAGCCTTGATTAGATGCATCGCAATAGACAACAAAGTCCTCTGTCCCTTCGGGTAGGGACAGAAATGGCGCGCTGCACAAGGCTTTCTTCAACGTCTGGAATGCGGTTTCTTGTTTTTCACTCCAACAAAAGGGTACACCTTTCTGTGTTAGAGTGGTTAAGGGTTTGGGGATTCTGGAAAAGTTATGGATGAATCTCCAATAATAGCCGGCGAGACCCAAGAATTGCCGGATTTCTGTGGGTGTCTTCGGTGCCGACCAATTTTCTATCGCTTTAATCTTGGAAGGATCTACATGAATACCCTCCTCGCTTACAACATGACCGAGGAAATTTACCTTCCGAATCCAGAACTCACACTTGGAAAATTTCGCGTACAACTTTTCGGATCTAAGAGTTTCCAACACCAGCCTCAAGTGTTGTTTATGGTCTTCTTCGCTTCTGGAATAGACAAGTATGTCATCAATGAATAAAATGATGAACTTATCCAGATAAGGAAGACACACCCGGTTCATCAGGTCCATGAACACCGTCGGTGCGTTGCTTAGACCGAAGGGCATTACTACGAACTCGTAGTGTCCATACCGAGTCATGAAAGCTGTTTTAGAAACATCACTCTCATGAACTCGTAGCTGATGGTACCCTGACCGAAGGTCTATCTTGGAGAAGTAACTGGCTCCCTGGAGTTGATCGAAGAGGTCATCTATTCGCGGAAGAGGATATCGATTTTTGACGGTCAACTTGTTCAGCTCGCGATAATCGATACACATCCGAAAGGATCCATCTTTCTTCTTGACAAACAATACCGGAGCTCCCCAGGGTGAAGAAATCGGTCTAATGAATCCCTTACCGAGCAATTCATTGATTTGACTGGATAACTCCTGCATTTCTGCTGGAGCTAAATGATACGGAGATTTCGCTATGGGAGTAGCTCCAGAAATTAGGTCAATACGGAACTCGACCATACGCTCGGGAAGGATTCCTGGAAGCTCTTCGGGAAATACATCAGGAAAGTTACAAACTTCGGGGATGCTCGCGAGGTCCTTAACTTCCTGCTTCTCATTGATTACATGGGCTAAGAATGCAATGCACTCCTTTCGCAGGAGCTTTTGAGCTTTGATGCAGGAAATGATGCGAAGATTGGAACTGAGTTTATCACCATAGATTACGAGAGTTTGTCCCGAACGAAGATTGAGACGGATGGATTTTTCGAAACAAAGGATATCTGCATGATTGGGACTAAACCAATCCATGCCAATGATGACATCAAAGCTCTTTATGGAAACCGGCATGAGATCGATAGGAAATGAATGGTCATTTAGGGTAAGGGTACAATCTACGAACACCTCGCTGGCGCTTTCTTTCTCACCGTTAGCCATCTCGACGGTAAACGTTTCAGTTAAAGGTTGAGGATTATGTTTGAACGAATGACTAACAAAACTTCTTTCAGCACCCGAATCGAAAAGAATACTAGCATATGACTTGTCGAGAAGAAACGTACCCGAGACAACAGTGGGATCGACGACTGCTTCCTCCCGTCCTATAGCTAGGACTCTCCCGATATTATCAGCTGTTGACTTCTTGGGGCAATTCCTTTTAAAATGTCCAACCTCTCCACAGCTATTGCAGGCTTGACCAACGCCTGCTCCAGATGATTGATTTTCCGATTGGGTCGGAGCTTTGCAGAATTGGACTGTATGCCCCTTCTTACAACAATTGGTGCAAGATAATTCTCGGCAGGGGCCGGGGTTGTGGTGGTACTTGCACTTGTCACACAGAGGAAGATTACCAACATATATGCTAGTAGGAGTTGGAGCTGTGGATCCCACAACAGAAATAGCAGCAACAGGAGTAGTAGCAGGATGGATTGCTACAGTCTGCTGTCTCTTGGAGGATCCTTGGGAAGATTGACCCTTCTTCTTCTTCCAAAACTTTCTCTTCTCACCACTCCTTTTAGTCGGCTCAGGAGTGGTAGTGGTTTCCTCAACATCATTGCTATGATCAATCAAGGTCTGGGCTAATCTCTTGGCACTATCATAGGTATCCGGACGTGCAGCCAAAACATTTCCTTTGGTTGATTGTGTCAGCCCCCAAATAAACCTCTCGATCTTCTTACTTTCAGGAGTGACCAATCCCGGACAGAGAAGTGCAAGATCATCGAATCGGGAAGTGTATGCAGCAATATCGGAACCCTTCATCTTTAGGTTCCAGAGCTCGTGCTCTAATTTCTGCATTTCACCATGGGGATAGTACTCAACAATGAGGAGTTTTTTCATGGCTTCCCAGCCCATGGCATTGGCTACGGGTAGGGTCAGAGATTTGACTCGGCCATTCCACCAAGTCAAGGCTTTATCAATGAAGGTACAGGCTGCGAACTTGACCTTATCAGATTCCGCACAGGCACAGATTTCAAAGATGGATTTGATTTTCTCGAACCATCGGGATAAGGAAATGACACCTCCAGTGCCATCGAAGGATGCTGGTTTTGCATTCATGAAGTCCTTATAGGAACCATCCTTTTGGTGTCCCTGATTACTTCCTTGATCCTGAGTTTGATTGCCACCACCTGAACCACCGGAACCACCGGTGTTTAGTTGAGACATAGCAGCTGCCCCCGTGGCGGTAACAGCTGCCTGGAATACCATGGGGTCAATTTCAGGAGGAGGTGACGGCGGAGGGTTGTTGTAGCTGGGTCTCTTTCTAGGAGGCATCTTGATCTAATAATATCAAGAAAGAGAGAGGATGGTAAGTCCTCTGAATCGAATCAAGAGATATCACAGATATACAAATATTCCGAATAAGCGATAAAACATGAAAGAGTTATCAAAGCAGATAAGTTATCGCTAACAGAATGATCAAACAACAACGAATGAACGAGGATTTCTACAAATAATTGGCTCGAGAAATACTCCCATAGTATTTCATGATTTGTTACGACATTGGTTCGATGTTTGTGGTATTAGGGTAAGTTTTAGGCATGCTGCATACCACAGTCACTCCCAAGCACATGTTGGCCGTGTCTTGAATGAATATAGTTGGCCATGCTATATTGATCCTAGACACGACTACATAACTGCCCAGGTTTAAGCGCAGTACACAACACCCATTTACTTATGTTTTGTTCTACTTGTAGTTCCGGATCTCAACGGTTCGGTATACTTGTATACTTTTGAAAATACTTATATTTTGAAGATACTTTTAATTCAGAGCACTTAGGCCCTTTAGTGTTTATAGTTTTATACCATGTAAGGTTTGGTATACTTTATTCACTATAAACAAGGGCTCTGATACCAATCTGTCACACCTCAAAAACCAAAGGCGGAAACATTTTCGGGGTTGACTCCACGTTGAGTATCAAATCCAATGCACATAGTAAGTAAAGAAAAACAAGCATTACATTACATATAGAAAATTTTTTACAATTGTTTCAAAAGTAAAGTTGTACATGTGATACATAGTATATATATATATATATATATATATATATATATATATATATATATATATATATATATATATATATATATAAACAAAATGGAACGGTTCTTCTGCGCACTCCGTCTTCAAACAAAAGGATCTTCGGGTACCTGTCTAACGCTGACCTGAGAATACAAGCGGTTTGAAAATCAGCATAATGCTCATGAGTTCATAAGCGGTTTTGTTTGGTGAAAAATGTATAAGTTTCCTTTCCGTTTCTGAAATGTTACACACACACCAAGAAAATCTCATATTTTCTTAAAAGGTTAGATATTGATTCCCGAAAGTGTAATGTAAAGCTGTACACTGAAAAACATGTTTACTCTTATTAATGTAAGTTATCTGGTTTGTTACTCTTTTCTGGTTATGTATGAATGTTCCCCAAGAAAATCCCATATTTTCCTAAATGGTGGTTACCAAATGTGAAATTTGTATACTGAAAAACATGGTTGTCTTGTGAAATGTATTAGTTTTAACACGTATATAAAACTAATATTTACAAAGTAAATTAATTACTTTATTTATTATTACTATTATGTAAATCTCTGTTATCCTAATTGCGAGTTCCATAACCATACAATAGACTAGATATGGCAATAAGTAGTCCACATCACCTTATGACTTTCGTCACCCTTGAACCATTTCAGTTCGGCTGTAGCTAGCAACCAGGTGTGGGGTACTCAGCCCCGTATAGATCTATACACTCAAGTCACGCTCCCTATCTAAGAGATTCTGGTTACGGATGTGGTCCTCCACTCGCGTATCTCTGTGGAGTGTTCACCGAGGACGTTTCTCCAATTATATAGGACTAACAAATTTACTAGTAATAATATGATAATCCTCCACTCGCGTATCTCTGTGGAGTGTTACCGAGGACAAAACAGTGTACAAAGTTTTATGTTCAAAGGTTCTAAAGTTATGCTGTTAACTGATAAAATGTGGAAGACCATTTGTGAACTAAATAAAACATAATAGTTTACAACTAATTTCACAAATAATGTATTTGATTACCCTGCAAGTTTCAAACAGTTATCGGTTGTGGTTATTAGTGTTAAAAGCATATGAGATATGAAACACACACACGTAAAACAAGTTTTGAGTACAAGTAATCCCTTGTAGTTTGCTTGTATTCCCCCCTGAAAACAGTGAAAACAGTGAAAAAGGGTAGGGGTATGAACTCACCAGACAAGAAGGCGTGACTGTTTCGGACACTAAACGTTGGTTCGGGACTTGATTACACGCGAGGTTCCTATGTAGTATGAAATAATATCCAAATGTTGGAATGGGTTTTTCTAAAGCCTTGGAATGGATTGTACTAACATATATATTATTTATGGGAGTTCACGGCAGTAAACTTGGAGTTTACGGCCGTAAACTCCCCCCAAGCTCAAAGCATAATTATTTTGGAAGGCTAGGGCAATCACATGTGATTCTAACTAATTTTCCAAGCCTTGGTATGAGTTTTGGGCATCATTTGACACCTATAGAGGAGTTTACGGCCCTGGGACTTGTCCTTGGGGTGTCATGGCCGTAAACTCTCATTTGGAGGGTGTTTGATATGCTTAAAGTCCCTAAACAATTTTTACTAGCCTTGGTATGAATTTAGGGCACCTTTAACATGTTTTTATGAGTTTACGGCCTTGAAACTATTTCTTGGAATGCTTTGGCCGTAAACTCCTAAATGGAGGGTGTTTCACATGTTTAAGGTCCCCAAACTATTTTTAGATGATTCTATGATTTATTCCAAGGCTATTGGTGGAGTTATATGGCTTTTAAACATGTTTAAATGAGTTTACTCCCCATGTTTGAGGGGTTTACGGCCCAAGCATATTCCTTGGCCCTAAACTCTTATTTGATCCTCAAAATTCATGTTTAGGGTGTTCTAAGTCTGGATTTGTAAGCCATATAGTCGTATCTAAGTCCCAAAATTGGTTTGGAGGGGTTAAATTGCTTAAAACCCAAGTTTTTAGGTGTTTACGGCCCAAGCATGCTCCTTGGCCGTAAACACATGTTCCAGGTCCAAATTAATAGATTAAACACGAATTTGAAGGCCTAAGAGGTTAAACATCAAGTTGGGGATGTTACCTTAAAGATTTGGAGCCTTAATTCAATGTTTTGGACCTTGAATCTTTGGTTGAGGAGAGAGGTTAGAGAGAGAGTAGTGAGATGAAGAAAAAGCTTCAAATGGAAGCTTAGAACACTTTAAATAGTGTTCAGGATTTGGACACGGTGGAATTCTACCCGATACCAGCTTTAGACAGGGCTTTTGGTCGCACCCGACCAAGTTGCCGTTACCCGATATGGCTGATTCTATAAATGTTCCGATTACTAATACAGGGTGTTAAAATGAGTTCTAAATGTACTAGGACACCCATTAAGTCATTTTAGATAATTTCAATTTAATGACTTAATTAAATGACTAAACCGGAAACGAATTTGAAAACGACGATAGGTTGATCGAAATGGATTACGAAAAGGGTTACAAGCAATGATACGAAATTTTGGGTTGTTACTTATTGTTTCTTTTAAGATTCATACGTGAATTACATGTGATTTTTATGTGAATCACATGTAATTCTTATGTGATCGACTTGTGATTTACATGTGAATCACATGTGATTCATATGTAAATTACATGTGATTCACATGTAAATCACATGTAACTTACATATGAATCACATTCACATGTAAAACACATGTGATTCATATGTAAATTACATGTGATTTACATGTGAATTACATATGAATCACATATAATTCATATGTGATTCACTTGTGATTTACATGTGAATGTGATTCATATGTGAAGCACGTGTAATTCATATGTGATTTATATGTGATTTACATGTGAATCACATATAATTTACATTTGATTCATTTGTGATTAACTTATGATTCATATGTGATTCACATGTGATTTACATGTGAATCACATGTAAACATATGAATCACATCCAAATTAATTCACATGTGACATCATCCATTTTTACCAATTAAAAATATATCTAAACAAAAATCATATTGTAATTTTCAAAAAAAAAATATACTAGTGAAATTGTAATAATTTAGTCATATACCATGGAAATCTTGGCAAAAATATCCTTGACAACATTGTGAATAATTCCCGGATCATTTTCATTGCCTACTGAATATACATGTATGGCTGAGTGAAAGAATGTTAACAATCAATCAAGAAATTGTAATCCATTTGTAGAGTGTTTCAAGCCATGTTGAGAGAAGTACTCTAGTTTGGACAACAGGGAACCTCTAGAAATCATCAAACAGAAATATTCATAAGGGACTACGGACCTATAGCTCCAAATAGGTGCAGATATTTAGAAATCTAGAAAATGACAAACTCATTCATTGAGAAACTGGGACAAGGAGGCTATGTAAGTGTCTACAAAGGACAATTGCCTGATAGGCAACTAGTTGTAGTAAAGCTCTTGGACAAAGGTATGGGAGATGAAGAAGATTTCATTAATGAAATCGGTAGCATTGGTAAAACTTCTCATGTAAACATAGACTCGCTCTTAGGTTTCTGCTTTGATGGAAACAAAAGAGCTTTAATATATGAGTTCATGCCAAATGGATCCTTGGATAAGTGTCTACGTCGTGATGAATCTCATCTAGACTGGAACACATTATTTAGAATTGCAAAAGGGATTGCACGAGGTTTGCAATACCTACATTAACATTGTAACTCAATAATAGTCTACTTCGACATAAAGCCTAAAACCATTCCATTGGAGGAAGAGTTTGCCCGAAAAATATCTAACCAAGAATCCTCTGCATCACCCACACTGGATTCCAGTCATGAAAGAGTATTAAAAATAGTTACGCAGGAAGACATGGCTACTTATTTGTTAGTTATGAAAGTTTTAATGTTATAAGCTTAATTTACCTGGTTAATTAACCATGATCGATGTTAATTATAAGCACTCCACTTGTTTTAAACGTGACATATATTCATGTGGGGCTGATTTTTCCATAAAAAAATACCCTCATTTTAATCATACCTTTTTATTTTTTTGCAAACCTGAACCCAACACTCCGCCATTAACATAGATCTAATTTGGATTTTCATGTAAAACGTGTTTATGAGTCTTTACTCCAACCATCTCAAAGTACCAGTACTTCTTCACTTGAATAAAATCATAGATTCTAAATGTTTACATCCAATTCTATTAGAATCAATGGAAAATTGGAATATAAAACTAACAGTATTTCAATTTCTAAAATCAAAGGTGCAATAATAGTTTCCATTCATACACTTATATGATCAATAAAAATGAAGCAAGAAATAGTAACCAAGCAACAAAATAATGGGTTCATTCAGCAGCCAAACAAGAATATGATTGAAAAAGTACAAGAAACTAAAATAGAAAAAGTGACCTGAATCATGTTCACAATCTCTGTCAAAGACCATATGAAACAAATGGAGCAAGTTTAGACAGAGGAAAAGTAAGGGCAATGGATTCAGGTCTTCCATATCAATGATTCCATTCGCGAAAAGAACCCACAAACAGGGACATCATCGGAAATAAATCATTGATGGTGTAAATGGAGCTGATGAATTGTTCCCTTTCCCTTGACTCCCTCCCATGGCTCCATTTCTTTAAGGTCTATTTCATTTCCCATTGATATCAGAATTGTACAATTCCACACTCCACATCAGTGGTGTTTTGATCAAAGACAGAGTTTACAGAAAAACTCATATAGGTTTTCCATGGCATATGTAAAACCAATAACATTTAAATCGTGAAGGGGTCGATGATTGATTTCAGAGTATTTCTAGTTATTGTTGTTTCATCAAATAAGAGAATGAGGGAAAAAATTTACAGTGATTTGAACCTTAATGGAAAAGATATATATGTGTGTGCGTATGTGTGAGTGAGAAAGAGGGAGGGAGAGGGGAGTGGATGAGCTTTGAAAAAAAAAGATGGATATCTCTTTTACTTAGAGAACCCAACAACTAAAGGTGGAGAGTTAGATCAAAATTAACTCATTAAGGGATTGATCGTAATCTTACCAATCTTATTTAATGTTTGATTTTTGGTGTTATTGGAAATATTAATAAAAATGTCTAAAAATTATCATAATAAATCAATTTTTTGGATTTTTTTAGAATAATTGGGAACCAAGCTTACAAGCTCGAATTATATTCATAACACTTTCCATGAGTGTTATTTGACGAAGTTCACAGGAGAAGTTCCTGACATAATTCCAATTTCTAAATTAAAATTAGATGAAAGCAAGAGGTTAATCGAAGAACTTGAGGCAATCATTGACCGAAAGACTAAGAAATTACGACGCAAGATGGTCGAATTAGTGCTTGTCCGATGGAAACACACGAATGGGCCAAATCCTACCTAGGAAACGGAGAGTAACATGTTGAATTGCTATTGGTATTTGTTTGTTGATGTGTGATTCAGGGGACGGAATCATCCTAAGGGGGAGAGAATTGTAATGCCCGCATTTCTAGGCTAGGAATTATTATTGATGTAAGAGTGTAGGTTAACCTTTGTAACTCTTTTTGAAGTATTAATGATGGAATATTTGAGTATTATGTGAATTATGTGTTTATTTTCTTAATTATTATAATTTAATGAATTAAGAATAAAATAAGCATCAAAATTAAAGTGTGAGATAAGCCCGATATCTTTGAATGAAGATGTAGTGGTTGAAACAAGGATTCCGAAGATATAAAGAATGTCGAAATCCGAGTTATAATGAAGAAGTGATGACTTGTCGAAGTTTCGCGACAGAACCGGCACGAGGCTAAATGACGTAAAAAGTGAATTTATGTTAAAGCAATATTTAGCCTTTGCGATCTAAACGAAATTCGTAGAGTTTGTTAAACCATGAGCGTGCATAAAAAGAACGACCAAATCTGACTTCGTATGAGGAAGTTATGATTTTTCTAAGTTTCAGCTTAGCGGTATGCAGCCTGAATACTCGATTTGAGATCGAGCAGTTTTTAGCCGAAACAATCTAAACGAGAATGGAAGATCCCGTTAATAGTAGTGAAACGATAAAAAGACAGGCGAAAACGGACGCCAGATGAACAAGTTATGAATTTATAACGGAGTTTTCATGTCCCGACCTACTAAAAATAAATAATAAAAATAAATTCAATATTAGTCGATAGAATCTAAATGAAAGTTTTAGATCGTAGTCTCACCTACGCGGGGATATAAAGAACGTCGAGAATGGAGCCGGTATGAGGAAGATATGAATTTTTGAAGTTTATTAAATAATTTAAATATTAAATTTAAATATAAATGTATGATATTATCCGAAGGGGGGGAGTCACCGGCCTTATCCGGGTTACGCCATGCGTAACTTGAGGATGACGCCCAGCGTAATCGAAGGTTCCAGCCCCTATAAAATGAAGTCAAAGTTGGCGAGTTTTTTTGCTCATTTTCTTTCATTCTCTCACGTTTTTACATCGTTTTGCGTGCAAGAAATATCAAGAAGCCCCGGTATCATCCGCAAGACCCGAACCAAGTCCTGAAGCCCCGAAGATCCCGAGAAGTAGAGTTCCCAAGCCGATGCTCTGCCCGCGAGAAGCCAATTTTTTTGTGAAGATCTTCCAGATCTACCAAAGAATACTACTTCTACAAGCAGTAGTGTTGTCCGATCATCTTCTGATCAAATGAGTGTGTGGTTACTTTCTTCTAACACATAAATATGAAGTATTTACTTTGAAATATGTGTTATGTGTGTGTGTATATATATATATATATATATATATATATATATATATATATATATATATATATATATTGTTGTTTATTTGAAGTGAGTGTATCTTCCTTTTCTTCTAACACACTAATACAAGTATTCAATATAAAATACATGTTATATGTTTATACATTATTTGTTTATTTGAAATAAGTGTTGATTAAATGTTTTATACAAGTTTTAAACTGTATATGTATTTTTATCTACAAAAGTGTTGGGTAAAGCATGGGTAGATAGTTGATGTGTGTTAAAATGAAGAGATGCCTCGATGTTGTTTTTGATTTAGTCATCTAGCGGAGTTTAGATGACGACCATAGACTTTTCTAGACAGTCCTGCGAAAAGCTAGCAGACTCGCCACCTGTAGCTGTTGATGAACTTGGGTGTTCATTCGTTGTACTCTATCCCCCTCATGGTTGCCTTATTTGACATATATTACGGGGAAACCCCCAAAGCATGTGTTGTCGCCCCGATGAAATATTCTTAGACTAGGTCCCTTGTGTTAGTTGTTTTAGGGACGTAAAGTGAGAATAACGGGAATGGGTAATTGGGTTATTGTCGGTTGATGAAAATTAATTTAATTATTTATTGTGGGTTGAAAACCCTATATGCTCACCAGGCTCCTAAGCCTGACCCACTCAGTTTTTTTTGTATTAAAGGTAGTGGCGCCAGATCATAAGTTGGATGATTTGTCAGGATATTTTGGATTATAGACCTGTTGTTGTAAATAATTGTTATAAGGTCTGTATTGAAATGTTTATTCTCTTGGTTTGTTTATCGGAACATGACATCCTGAGTTTTGTTATAGAATGAAAAATACATTTCTTTAAGAAATGCTTTGGCAAATCTTATTTTTATCATATTTTGTTTTGGGAGCAAATTCCGCAACTCTTTTTATCAAAGGATTACTTTGAAATTATTTTAAAAGCATAAATTAAACCGGTCTTTTCTGGTCGTGATTTTGGGGATGTCACATATCTTTGACAACTTTGTGAATAATTCTCGAATCATTCTCATTGCCTACTGAATATACATGTATGGCTGAGTGAAAGGACCTTAACAATCAATCAAGAAATTGTAATCCTTTTGCAAAGCGTGTCAAGCCATGTTGAGAGAGGTACTCCGGGTTACAAAACTTGCACAAATGCCTCATCCCACCATCACACAAAATTGTTACAATCGTATGACCTGGACCCAACAATTTAGCCACTCTCATAGCTCCAACATAGTTCATTGCTGAAGAACTTCCAACAAATAGCCCATCATTCTTTAAAAGGAATATGATGATAAAAAAAGGAACAAACAAATCGTATTACAACTCACAAAAACAAAATAATTTTGACAAACTTTCAATCGTACATTGACATATCCACAACCTCAATATCAGTACCCCTAAAAGCTACATCAAGTCGAGCCATATTGAAATTATCAGTCAATCTGTTGATCCCTATTCCTTCAGTGACAATATCAAATTGGTTCTTTAACCTCTTCCCTTCAGCCTCTTCTCTTTTATACATCACTCCTCTTGTAACTTTGTTAAACAATCCAGAACCAAGAGGATCCACAAGATAACACTTTATCCTTGGATCATTTTCCTTTAGAAATTAAGAAACACCAGCGATAGTGCTACATGTCCCTGCAGCTGAAACAAAAGCATGTAATTCGCCTCCTATCTCTCCTATATCTCAGGCTCGGTTCCTTCATGATGAGATCTATAGTTTGCCATAACATAAACGGACTCATTTCCTATCCCAAAAATTATAACTTCTCTTGCAAAGTATTCAACATTAGTCAACGTATTAGTCACAGATTTCAAAACAGTCCGCCTCACTTAATCTTGAAAAAACCCATTGTTCCATGTGGTATTCCCACAAACAACATTGTCATTAGGTCCATAATACTCATCAAAGAAACTATAATTCAGGAATCCCCTAAAATAGCCATCGAGATAAACCGTAGCAACAGTATAAGAAAAGCAACGGGATACAAGATAATGTGTTGAATCATAGCTGATGATGCAATCGCTTGTAGAAAAGTCACCATAGCATTGAGAAAGCCCAAAATTAGCATCGGGTCATGTGCCTGAATTTGTTGTTCCAAGAAGAGAAGATTGTACTTGGGTGCCAATTTGTTAGGTTGTTTGGGTGAAGTTTGAACTGAACAGTATTGGGTTATTTTCTGTCAGATTATTGCATGATAACTGGCTCATTTGGTTTCTTGGAACACCCTCTGATGTAGTTACTATAAGTAAAAGTATGATAAAGTTGAGAAGAATATATTCCATTTCTATCGATTTCTTCAAAGCTGAAGTAAATTGAACTTGTTGATGTGGGTTGACTGTGAGAATATGCTATATGGTTCGCTTCCTTCTTCATTTGCTGACGGAATTGTTAAAATAGCTTTTCTTCAGGTAGTGAGGCTGTTGAACAATCAATTGTAAATTAGGTAAATTCTTTGAGTTGAAGCAAAGATAAAGATGATGCTATTATACACCATATTTAGAGAAAGAGACATGTTAGAACCCCTAAATTTGATAGAGAAGATCGACCTAACCTTTTCAATTATTTTAAGAGCGACTCTGTCTTTAACACTTCCTCCAGGATTCAAAAATTCTGCTTTCGCAAGAATCTGCTTAACAAGGAATTATAAAGGCATGATTACCATCGGCAAAAACCATAACACAAACTAATGTATGTAAAATGAAAAATAGACGAGATTACTTCTCTCCAAGTCGTATCGGAAAGACTAGTAATCCGAATGAGAGGGGTGCTGCCAATCACACTGACGAATCCAGTTCTCTTAAACTTCTTCTTGGTTTGGGTTTTTCCTCTCGAATGAGTCGTAGCACAATGTTTATTGGATATAACGTAAAGAGAACATAGGAAAACATAGGGTTATGCTATCTCGCAGTGGTCAGAGAACTCTAATGAAGATTAGTTTTTGATATAATGGATCTTCGGTGGTGGTGTTTGGCGGTGGTAATTAGGGAGGAAATCAATGATTGAGAGATAGAGAGAGCAGATATATTAGGTTGGCGTAGTGGTGGTCGATGAAGGAAATAGTGGTAAGCCATCGAAGGCATTGGTTGTTAACAGAGGTAAGTTGGTTGTTAGAGGGCGGACGGAGGCGGTCGACATAGATGGGATGATGTGGGCTGAAGTGTTCATTCCCAGAAGTTGAATGAAGATCAAAGGGAGGCCGGATAAAGAGAGCGAGAGAGATAGGGCAGATGCTGACGTGATTGAATCACTGGGTATGGATTATGTTATTCTTTTCTTTATTCCTAAATGTCGTGATTCTTTTTCAAGAAAATTCCCCTGTGTCGTTTCTTTTCTATGTATTTACAAAAATACCATAAAGCATCATAACCATCATATATTTTGATCTAACGATCATCGTTTGGTTCTCAGGTTCTCGAGAATATATAAGTTTTCAAATGATCCATCCTATATATATATATATATATATATATATATATATATATATATATACACACACACACACACATTTATATTTATATTTTAGTGGATATATATAAAAAATGGAGTTGAAGAATCAACCCCTATTGTGATATGTCGGAGATGGTAGGATGGAGATCAAGGGTAGGTGTTGAGCTGGTTCCTTCTCCTAGTATCACAGTACAAAAAAAAAAATGATCGTTAGACAACGTCCGAGAGTGGTTCCCAGGACGAAGCTCCGACAACGAATTTAGAATTAGATCTGAGAGAGGATAGAGAATGTCTAAGAGAAAAAGAGTCTATTCCTCTTCTCCATGGGGAAGAAGGGTTCTTTTATACCTGATCGAGATGCATGTACCTCCTAACTGATTTTGTTGAGCCTTCCCTCATGAGACGAGATGTGGCGGATCTGTATCGAAGGATCCCCCATCACGTTTTTCTATATCATTCCCCCATTGGCTAGAGGGGAATCTTCGATAAAATGATGACCGTGGTTATCGTCAGATACACAAGTGGAGCTCTCTGATTGGCTCCACATTTTCTGGGGTATTTCTCCTGGGGAGAAGAGGGTAAGCCACAGTTCAGCCCCTTACCTGCCATACCAGGGAGTCCATGCAGGCGGAGGCCCGACCCTGGCCTCAGACTGGATATGACCAGACTCTAACTAGACCAAGCTTGGCACTAGTTTAACTTTTCTACTTTAACTTTTTTCCTGAGGGATAGGTTAACAAGTACCTTAGGCTTGTAGGCATGCGTTAGCTTGGTAGTGTCACCGTTCGAGCCTACATTACAACACGTGTATGTCAGAGATTATTTATGGCATTCAACAGAGTTAGACAACATCGTCAATATGTGTCATATCTATCATGAGACAGTTTGTGACACTAGTTTTATCTTTAAAATCCCCCCTTTACTCAAGACTTGTCACCCTTGCCTTATTTTCTTGCTTTCGTTGTAGCGAATCAGTCATTTTGTGTTTTTTTTTCTTTTTCATCATTCATCCGTTCTTAATGATGGATCATTACGTAAGAGTCCCCACTATAGTGGAATTTTGACTACCACAAGAACAATTTGGTTTCTTGCTAGAGCATGGTGTGATGATTCCGGTGAAGGGATCATCGATCTATGACTACTCTCGAGGGAAAGTGGAGGTTCCTGTTCCTTTGTTTGAAGTAGTGTTACGCCTACCAACGTCTGACTTCTTTGATATGATTGTTCACCACTACGACTTTTCTGTTGACGAACTAACCCTAAGTGCCGTCAATAAGATCGTGGGGTTCAAATTGATATGTCGGTCTCTGGGTTGTATACCCACTTTTTGTGTCTTTAGTTACTTCTTTTGTGCGTCTACCAAATTTGGAGTCCGCACACTGGCGAAAAGGTGGGTCATGCGTCAGTTGATCATTGAGCAAGATAATCCGAAGAAAATTTGGCAGAGACAATGGCTCTGGGTCAACCAAAACCTTACGGGGCAGGGGTTTCATAGGACCCGAGACTTTCCCGACCATCTCTCCAAGCTATTCGGGGATAACCTAGTTCTTGGCAAATGATTGGGAAACATTACTGTCGTCGAGGAGAACTGGAAGGATTTCATCCTTGTCGCAGCCGGCATGAGTGTTGCCTGGAGGGCGCATGGGAAGATGGCGCAATTATTCTTCGTGAGAGATGGTATTTGTTCACCCACCTTTTTTTTACAAGAATAAGAACAAAGTATTTTATTGGTCTATCAGTTCTCATTCTTGGTGTTTGTGTTTGCAGGTGCCGAAGCCAAGATTTCCTTGGAGATGGCCTAGTGTGTCCATTATCGAGGTAAGCTTTGTCACCGTGAGGTTGACCTTGTGAAGACTCTTCCCCCTCCCGTATCTGAAAAACATATCTGGGAGCTTGATGGATTGCTCCCGGAAAAAGGGGGAAATGTTGGTTCTAGCGGACCTGCCTTGTCTTCTCAACCGGGTGTTGGGGCAACTTTCCTAGCCCGTTCTCTGGCCTCTGCTTCTACCGATATTCTTGTGGTCGGTCAAGCAGGAAAATGTACTACTCTTATCCAGAGAAAACGAAGTGTGCGCATGGTGCTGTCGTCGGACGAAGAGACCGAATCCGATGACATAGGCCTCCGTCCTCGTAAGAGGCAAAACACAGTGTTTGCGCCCAAGCTTCTTGGTGGTATTGGGGGTGTTCTTGGCGATGGGTTTTCTGTGCTCGGGAGGAAAGAGATAATAGTTGTGCCCACTTCTTCAAATACACTGCCTTCTCTGTTTCACATCTGATCCCGGTGCCTGTTCTGTCCTTGAAGGTGCATTGGGCATGTCAGGAGGCTTTCCTTCATCGGATATACCTTACATGGTTGAAAAAATGAGGGTTGCGTCCCATCCCTTGTCTTCTGAAGCTTACGTTCCAAGCTGGGCGGTTATTAAAGACTCATTATTTTCGGAAGACAATGATGCTCAAGAGTGGAGTTACTGTGCTCATCCTCCGGCTACAATGAAGTTGCTTGCGGCCCAATCGGCAGCACACATGGCTGACAGCCTTCGGTACGCAGCTGCTCAAACTTTTTCCCTTATGGTTGCTGCCATTGACCGGGTTTGCTTCCATTGCATAAATGAAACTCAGCTGAAAACATTGCAAGATGTTGTTGCTAGCTTAAGGGGGGGGGGGGGGGGGGAGGGGGACTCCGTGATTCAGAGGCAGAACATTGGAGGCTATCAGAACAACATTGCATAGTGGCCGGTGAGAAGGCTGCTTTGGAAGATCATGTGGCCACTCTGGAAGACCAAGCGGAGTGACTTGAACTAGCCTGTGCCCGGGTTGACGGTGTTGTTGCTCGTGGCAACTTTCAATGGGTGTTGGAAAAAGGTGTGGTCCAAGTAATCGATACGGTTATAGGAAGTGCGGAATTTGTCAGTGGGATCCAAGGCTTACAACAGGCGTGTGAGGCCCTTGGACTGGAAAAAGGGAAACAGTTGGCCCGTCCTCCGACGACTTCTAGTGAATTTGTAACGCCCGTAGATCCGGGCTAGTCAATTTAGAGATAATAGGGATCAAAAAAGACTATTCAAAAAAATATTACTTAGAATAAATAATCTTAAACGAGTTGTAGAATATGTCTCAAGGGTTCTGTACATATAAAGAACGCCGAAATCCGAGTTATAACGAAGAAGTTATGGTCCGTCGAAGTTTTACGGCAAAACTGGCACGACACCGGGAGATGTAAATAGTGAATTTTTGATAAACGACTTTTTAGCCTATTAGATCTAAACAAAAGTTGTAGTATATGTTAAACCGAGAGCATACAAAAAAAGAACGTCCAAATCTGACTTCGTATGAGGAAGTTATGAATTTTCTAAGATTTGGCATAACAGTACACGGCCCGAAACTAGAATTTTAGTTCGAGTGGTTTTTGGCCTACGCGACCTACATGACAATTTAAGATCTCTTTAATAGGAACTCAACGGTAAAAAGACAGACGAAGATAGAGTCCGTATGTAGAAGTTATGAATTTTACGTGGACATTTAGCATTATAATCTTGTCGTACTATTAAATTTAAGATCGGTCGAGAATTAGCCGATGGAGTCAAAATGCAAGTAGTAGATCTTATTTTTACCCACGTGTGGATATAAAGAACGTGAGAAAAAGAGATTGTATGTGAAAGTTACGAATTTTAGAAGTCGGAAGTGTGATGTGCGAAAATGGGTGATATGGCACAATCTTGGCCATTGCTTTCTTCCAAAGTCTTGCCACTAGATGGTGACATGTGGCACCAATTTCAACTATTTTAACCCTATAAATAGAACCTCTCCCACCCTCATTTTCTTCACACCTTTCCTATTCTTTCTTCTCTTTACTCTCTCTCTCTAGAACCTCTCTCTAGCCTCGAAACCCCTCGAAAAGCCTAGGGAACCTCCCTAGCACGAGGTGGAAGCCCCGGAGTGCTCAATGGCTCCGAGAAGAATAGTTTTTCTACTCTGGAACGCTGATCCAAGCATATCCCGGTTTTCTATAAAACCCATTGTAAGTGAACTACGCCTATGCTATTTTTAATATAGCTTTTATTTAATCATAGTAACGTTATTAGGAACTTATAATAAGTACTTGGGCTATTATTATGGGTTATATAAGTATTGTTTAACGCTTATATAATAGTAATATAGCTAGACTATTAATTAGTCTCGACGAATAATAGACTAAACTCTAGTGGTAATAATACTAGGTTTCGTTGAATCACACCTTAGATGGAAGGTAGAAGAAGAATCGCCATTAGAAGCTCTGTAGAATGCTTCACATGTATCTGGAACAGAAGTGAGAAGAGTGTTCATCTTATTTCCCTTTTTTAGATATTTAATCCCTCTAATTTCTCGTTTTTGTCAAAAATGGTCCATTCTTCTAATATATGTGACTTTTCTTTGAGAATAGACATCCTAAGTCCCTCTCCATACTTTCCATAACTTTTTTTATTCACTTCCATTAGTTGAGTCAACCCTTGCTCCAACATTCTCTGCCAAATTGACACTTTTGGTCCCTAAACTATGAATTGTTAACATTTCAACCTTTAACTTTCTAAACTTTATATCAATTAATGATATAATTAACATTTAAGTGACTTAATTATGTAAATCATCCTTTTTTAATTACTTAATTAATTTAAGAAGCTTATATTAAATTTTAGGATGTTACAATTATCTACCCCTTAAAAGGATTCCGTCCTCGAAATCATATTGCAAGCCATCTCATTAGATTTCCGTCCCATCACTTTCTTAGTTCTTCGATGTCCACGTCCCCTTGGTCGTTATCATTGTTATAACTCATTATAATAATCAATATTACATCATTAGGGGTTATTAACTCTCTTGGACACTTTTACACTTTTGTCCTTTTTTGAACTTTTAACACATCATGCAATAAGGTTATCCAACCTTAAGTCAACATTTGTCTATTTCTATACTTAGGTCCTAATTTTCCTAAGTATCTCCCATCATGCTCAAGCATGTCACCAATATTCCAACCTTTACTAATTCCATCAGTAAATCATTTCTCAAACTTAGCTCCAAAAATATCTTTTCAACTTGCTCTTTTTAACTTTCTCTAGTATCAAAGTCTTAAACTTAACATAGTGTCGTCAACTTGGCTTAAATGCCTACTAGATCACGATTTGCAAGGTCAATATGCTCACATCTTTTATGGTGTACATATCAAAACACATTATGGTAACCATAACTTTTCATTTCAATAATTTATTTTCTATACTTCTCATTCTCAGTTCATTGCACTCCACTAAGACCTTACTCATAAAACATGATATTTATACAACAGTGCATTACACATTCTAATTTTAAGTTTAATTTTAAGCTTTAATTCATTATATTTTATCACTTAGGTCCCACCAATACTTTTACTCCAATTCCCAAAGGTCTTACTGTAAAGTCACAAAAAAAACTAACACTTTACCCTCAACAAGATTTGCAAATCAATTCATACCTACGATACTTTCCTTCGGCGTTATCCAGAAGATAACCTAATATGTATATCATTCTTTGTATACTACTTGTGTACCAATGAGTATCATGCCATCCAGGTATAAATTTACTTCATGAACCTTGTCCTTGTCCCTTTTCATTCACTTTATTTGACGTGTCAAAACCAAAATCTAATTTCATGGGTTAGCGCACTCTTTAGGCCTACAATCCCTAACACACCATGATAAGAAAATCTGAAGCACATGGTGTTGTTTCAACTCACTTTCAGAATCTTGTTAGGTCCAGATTGTCTCGTTACTTGTAACTTGATTCTACCTCATCATGTAGCAAGATGTTTCATTTATTTCTTCACATAAACTCGTTGCCTCACATTTACTCCTTATTAACCTCGAATACTCGATTCTTCCATTTAGCACTTCGTCATTTTAACTTTAAAGTATCATCATATTTTTACTATTTTTTTCCTATTTGTTTTTTCCTTCCTTATGAATACATAACCAAACTTTATATCAATTGATTTCTACTTCCTTTGGTCACAGTTCAAGTGACCCATAGTTCTCTAAGGCAAAGTCATGTCTTCTATATTTACTCATAATAAAAGCACTCATTATCATAAATCTATCTGCTCTTTGCCTGGTTATCGATTCCGTTAGCAGCAATACTCAAACCTTATGCTAAATTGTAGATGAGTGTGCGTGGTCTGCATCATTAGGCATCATAACTTGGAATGTCTAAATCAGGTATCCTTGGTTCATTCATGTCATCCATAATTATATGCTCTACATGTTACTCTTACTTGGCCTCTAAAGTGTTGTGAGCTCTTGTATCATCACATCACCATGCTTTCATATTTTTCTTACCATCTAACTCTTAAAAGAAATGAGGTCATTTCTTCTAAGGTCCAAGTCACCCTTTGATTCTCACGTAGTAGTAGTTTTTTTTCTGACTTATTCATGGAAATTTCAAAGATTTCCATTGCTCAAAATCTTCTTATTGACAACCCTTTTCAATAAACTTCAAGTGTTTATTCTTGTCCACACATTGTTAGTACTATAAAAATTTTGATGTCTAATTTGCATTCTTCTATATTCCATCATGTGAAATTGTCTTCCTACTTCTCGATCATTAACACCTTCTAGATACTACTGCATCATCATCAACCTATCACACTTTGGAATCTTATTTCTTTTCGCACCCTCATCATGTTCCATGTGTAATCTTAACCTTTTATCACAATTCATAGAGCTTGTAAGAAGGGCTTACAAAGTTCCGACCGTTAAGTTTTTCATCACAATAGTTTCCATTATCTTTACAATCTGAGGTAGTCTTCAAGTTGTTTATCTACTTTCAAGATCAAGAAAATACCCTCATGAATTTCAGAATATTTTTTTTGTGGTGACATCACTTATCAGTTTAGTCCATTAGTTTAATTCACCTTTTCTTTCATTTACTAGTGTCTTGTTTTCACAAGAACACATTTCTTCCATATCTGCCATCACACTCGGCACCTGATATTGTTGTCATTTAGTTTCCAACTCCTTAGGATCCCAAAAGATCTTAGTATCATGCTCCTTCAAAGCTGTCCTGATCGTGCTTTCTTAAACCGTCTCGCTTTCATCATCATATCACCCTTTCGCCAAATTAGCCATTGGTTCTCCTTCCTATGTCAACCATCAAATTTTCAATACATTATCTTTCATCTAAAGATGGAATTCATAATTCCATTCCATTGCTTTCTCAATCAACTTACTTTTAGCTTGAAGTTATCACTCTTATGTTGTAACATAAGCTCGTCCCTAATTACCAACTCCAACTAATTTTTCTTAATCATGACTTTGGATTTTCAGTTCTTGTTCCATTTTAGACTTTTTTCCAAAAGTCAACAATGTTCCTTTTTAGCTAACTATTTACTAACAGCTTTAACATCTCAAATTTGTTTCATTTCATGTTTTTTTCTAACTCACTAATAATAATACTTAATGGATAACAACTCAATTTCCAACATGTATCAAATATATCCCAAGTAATTTCTCATTTTCATACTAGTTGTTTGACTCTGACAGAAAAGTCAAAGCTATCAAAAATTTCCCATTATCCATTAATTATGTTTTAGACTCCTTCACGACTCTTATCTAACACAAGATATGCATTCAGGAAGTCCTCAACTCTCTCGAATCCTTACAATATTTCACAAAACCCACTCATGTTTCAACCAGGTTTGTGGATGCATCATGTGTGTATAATAGTATGGGCCTTATACTATTATACCCACATCATACATAATCAACCTTGGCTTCACCACTAAAAGGTTTTGATCCGCTGGTTTAGATTATCCATACACTAGTCTTACTTCCATTACTCACAATAGAATCACTCAATTTAGCATTCTGCGATTTCATCTAGGCTTACCCATAGTGTCATAAGCATCTAACTGAGGCAATTCTTATCATCACTCATTGCATAGGATACTAAGTACATTAAGATATAACAAGCCTATGTATCATTCACACTTTTCATAACCAAAGTCTAAGCCTAGGAGTGGAATGATCCAATCCTAATTCGCTAAAACTATGGCTCTGTTACCAAACAAATTGTAACACCCCAAATTTCTCAAAACCATTTCAAATGCTATGGTTATAAAAAAACACTTGGGTATTAACTCCCATTTAACATAATACCGGTCCCACAAAAACAATTACAGCTAAAAACTTGGGTGTTACCATTAAGCATCATGCAACCGTAGTCAATAAATACGAATTACATCAATAACATTAAATAAGGAACTCAACAACTTCCACTCCATTCTATATCTCTTAATCTTCTAACTTCCATCTATCAGTTTTCTCCTTAATGGCAACTTGGAGTACATGGCATTAAAAAGAGAAACGTAACACAAAAATGTCTCGTGAGCTACGTGGGTTTGTGACCCAAAACATTTATCACTTTTTCATCAAAAACATTTAATCTTTGCAAAACAAAGTTTTAGACCATAAAATATTTTCAAGGATTTTCAAGGAAAATTTATTTCATACATGTCATAAATATCGTATCATTTCATTTCAAAAGCCATATTTCCATATTTCGTTTTCATTTATTATTAAGGGCTAATTTTGGTATTAAACCGTAGCCATTTTTATACTTAGGGTCTACGTCTAATAAAGGAAGGCGCCACCCAGATAGATTCCTCCAAGGCCTCTTACGAGGTATCATGGCCCGGGCAGTTTTCATTTGATTACTTTCAAATTCCTTTAATTACTTTCCATTCCTTTTAATTACTTTACATTTCTTTTCATTACTTTCCATCCTTTACACATTTCATACATTAATATCATAAAATCATTTCAAAAGTAAAGCATCTATATTTCAAACATTTCAATCATATTTTCAAAACATTCGATCTTCCAAAACGTTCTTTTCTTTCAAAAACATTATTGCCTTCAGGGCACTCTTTCAAAATACCCTTACCAAAAACATTTTACACTTTCATTTCAAAACCTTTCATATATCAAAGAATTTCATTTCATTATCATAAAATCATTTTGCCACGTACCCCAAAGTGGGAAAAATGCCAACATGTACTCACCTAGTACTCCAATGTAAATTAACTAGACATCTTCTAGTTCCTTTGCTTAGATCCACACGTCTCAAGCACCACCTATATAACATAAATGTGAAGGTTAACAAAATGACCAAAATATCCTTCTAAGATTTTAACATTTAGATATTCCCCATAAACTTATTTACTTCCTATTAGCTTATATATAAAGTTTGAGGGCAATCGTTGGTCATTTAATAGGTTTTCCACGAAAAAACCTACATTTCACAGAACATTTTTCACGGTCCATGTCATTTTGACACGCCCCCGTGTCAAAACCGCGGTTCACTATTTTGAGCAGTATTTTGCTAAAAGCTTTTTCAACTTGTTCCCTATACCTCCAATGGCTTCCAAACTTTACCAAATGTTTATTAAATAGTAAATGAAGGTTTTCAACTTCTTAAATACTCAATTAACCCTTATCCCCATGATGACTTAATCATTAAGACCTTTATCAAAATGTTAAGTTCATAATGCTTTACAAACACTAAAATGATAGGGTTAAGAGTTCAAGCTAATCAACAACACAATTTAATCAATATTATTCATTCCCAAATCATTTAATACATCATTGGGTGTTTTCAAGTAGATAAAACCACCGTTAATCTCATTACAAGTACTTAAACTAACCTTGGAATCCTCAATTCCATTCCATTTTTACCAAATTGCCCTTTAAGCTAAAACAATCACTAGAATCACTTATAGATCAATATATTCTTCATGTTTATGTTCTAATTCCATCTCTCAAGTGTCAATTCATATCCATGAATTTTACTCACCTCTTAGATATCAATCACCATGTAGTTATCCTTAGATTTCCCAAAATATCCTTGTGGCCAATTATTCCATAAACTCAAATATAGACCACTCAATTCTTCATTTTATTGCATTAAAATCATATTGTTAGTATAAGCTCATGATTATAAGTATCATTTACTCATCATATGATCACATTCGAAGAATTTCGTTGTATTCATCACAATTTCTCACATAACTATCTAAAACCAATCTTTATGCTTGATTCTACCATCATTGATGAATTTGAGCATTCTAATTGGTTTTATTGCTATCAAATATCATCTAGGTCATAGAATCCAATCTCATTTCATCATCAATTACAATATCGCCAATTTGGGTTTTCTAGGGTTCATGGAGCTTTTTACCCAAATCCTCTAATCCATCAATAGGATGATTGGATTGAGATTATGATCATCAAAACAACTCAAGGGAGGTTAGTAACCAAAACCCAAATCACTAAACCTAATCAAATTCGACATTGGGGTTCATCCCCTTCATAAATTCGAATTTTAAGCTAAATAGGGAGGAGACTTCTACCTTCCAAGCCTTGAATCCTTCTCTCCTTTGCTTGGTTGCTTAATTCCCCTTAGATGGAAGGTAGAAGAAGAATTGCCATTGGAAGCTCTCTAGAATGCTTCACACCTATCTGGAAGAGAAGTGAGAAGAGTGTTCATCTTATTTGCTTCTTTTTGATATTTAGTCCCTCTAATTTCTTGTTTTTGTCAAAAAATTGTCCATTCTTCCAATATATGTGACTTTTCTTTGAGAATAGACATCCTAAGTCCCTTTCCATACTTTACATAACTTTTGTAGTCACTTCCATTAGTTGAGTCAACCCTTGGTCCAACATACTTTGCCAGATTGACACTTTCAGTCCCTTAACTATGAAATGTTAACATTTCAACCTTTAACTTTCTAAGCTTTATATCAGTTAATGATATAATTATCATTTAAGTGATTTAATTACGTAAATCATCCTTTATTTATTTAATTAATTAATTTAAGAAGCTTATCTTAAATTTTAGGATGTTACAAATATACTTCCACTAGCTTTGACATATACACAAGATTCTTCATTACTTCTAGAGAACCTAAACTCTTTGACTTTCTCTTGGAGGAAAACTTTCTAACTTCAAGATGCTTGTTTCAATCCATACATGGATTTATCAAGCTTACACACCCTATCTGGAAATTTGGCATGCACAAAACTCTCTAACTGACTCATGTAGATGTCCTTATATAAATTTCCATTAGGGAAAGCGGTTTTAACATCCATTTGTCAAATTTCATAAACATGAAATGCAGTTATAGCAAGCATAATCCTGATAGACTTTATCTTAACTATTGGTGAAAAGGTTTCATCATAGTCAATCCCTTAGGTTTAAGTAAAGACCTTTGCAACCAACCTAGCTTTATAGGTGCACACCTTCCCATCCATGTCAGTTTTCTTCTTGAAGATCCATTTTCACCTAACTGTCTTTCGACCAGGTACATGATCAACCAAGTCCCATACTTAGTTATAATACAAGGATTAAATCTCATTGTCCATTGCCTCCTTCCATTTAGCAACTTCATTTCCAGCCATTGCTTCCTTGTAGATAGCAGGTTCATCTACATTTACTAGTGTTCCATCACTGATAAACATACCACCATCTGACGTAATATGCAAGGCATAGAATGCAGGTGGCATATTAACCCTACTAGAACGACAAAGGGGTGATGAGTTGTCAACTGGCTCAACTGTAATTTATTCCTCATGTTGAGTGCTAGTGTTATCTAGGTTCCTTGATTGGATGACTCTTGAAATTCTCTAAGATCAATAGCACACCCACTTTCCTCTTTGAATATGAGCTCTCGCTCACGACAGACTAATCTTCGAGCTACGAAGACCATGTTCTCACTAGGTCTGTAGAACAAGTATCCGAAGGTCTTTTGTGGGTAACCAATGAAATAACACTTCTCAGCTTTGGGTTGAAGCTTGTCATGCGTCTCTTGTAACAACCCGAAGTTATTCATCGCCGAAAACCCATTCTACCCATATAACTCGCCGTAAATCGATTCGTTCAGATGTCGTTTTTGGGTTAAATTAATTAAATTTATATGTTTAATTGATGCTAATGAGTGTCCAAACCTCTTAGGAACTCACGAAATTAGCCCAAAATACTTATTCCAAAAATTTTAGAAACATTCCTGCTGAGTCACGGAAACTTAATCGGGTGCGACCAAAAGCCGCGTTTAGTGCCGGTATTGGGTAGAATTCCATCGTGTCCAAGTTTGGGACCTATTTAAAAGTGTTCAAGCTTTCAATTGAAGCTTTTGCTTCATTTCACAACCATCTCCCTCTAACCTCTCTCCTAAATCCAAGTTTAAGGGTCAAAATCATCAATTTAAGGCTTCAAATCTTTGAGGTAACTACCCTAACATGCTATACAACCTCTTTAGCCTTCAAATTCGAGTACAAACTATGGATTAGGACCATTATGATGTGTTTACGGCCCTAGAACTATCCTTGGCCGTAAACTAATATAAATGGGGTTTTTGGAGCAACAAAACCCTTCCAAACCACAATTAGACCTTAGATATGGCTAGATGACTTTATGGAATGTGCTTAGAATGCCTTGAAACATGATTTAGAGCCTTGTTTAAGAGTTTACGGCCCTGGAAGGTGCCTAGGCCGTAAACACTAATTTAGAAGGTTTTTAAGCCCTTAAACCCTTCCTAGACTCAAACAAGGCTTAGATATGGATTATAGAATAATGGTATTTGCCTTCGAACATTTCAAACATATTTTTTGAGGAGTAAATAGGAGTTTACGGCCAAGGTTCATGCTTGGGCCATAAACACCTCAAAAATGGAGAGTAAACTCCTTTTCACATGTCCAAATGCCTTCAAACATAACCAATAGCCTTATGGTAAATCCTAGAACCATCTAAAAATAGTTTGGAGGTCTTAAACATATCAAAATGCAATATATAAGAGTTTACGGCCATAGATCATGCCCTTAGGCCATAAACTCCCAAATATGTGTTAAATGATGCCATTAAATCATAACAAGGCTTGGAAAATTGACTAGAATCACATGTGATTGTCCTAAGTGCCTTAAATCAATTACTCATGAACATGGGAGAGTTTACGGCCGTAAACTCCAAGTTTACAGCCGTGAACTCCTTTAAACATGGTATAAGTCCCCTTACTTTAATCCAAGGCATTTTAAGAAGTCCATTCCAACATTTCCTAAGTCCAAACAAGCCATTAAGTACTCAAAATCACACCAACATGAGTTTACGGCCTTGAACTCATGTATGTATGTGTTTTATGGATGTAAACTCCTTAAAATGTTTACCCTTGGGGAGTAAACTCAAATCCCAAGTCCCTCGTGCCATTACACGTCCGTAGATGTCACCCAGGTCACTCCAAACACTCGTTTTGAGGTGTATAATCTCATCGGAGTATAATGTTCCATATAATTAGTGATTGTAAATCTAATTAGATATGTATGGACATTATTTCATTTTACATAGGGACATCGCGACTAATCAGGACCCGAACCGACGTTTAGTGTCCAAAATCGTCGCATTTCCGAGTCCGGTGAGTTCATACCCCTACCCTTTTTCCGTGTTTTCAATGGTTTTTCAATGTTTTCAGGGGGGGGAATACAAGCAAAAAGTACAAGTGTATTTTGTACTTAAACTGTTTTTCAACTCAATGGTTTTACTTACTAGATGTCTTGATTTCCAAAGATTTATGGTAACTGACGTTTCGAATTGCAGGTTAAACATAGATTTCTTTTAAAAGTGTTATAAATACATTCTCTTTGAATAAGAAATCATACTAATCATATTTAAGATCAACAAATGTAATCTAGTACGAATACGAATACGAATACGGGTATGAATACGAATAAGGATACGAATACGAATACGAATACGAATACAAATACGAATACGAATACGAATACGAATACGACTACGAATGCGAATACGACTACGAATGCGAAATGACGCCTTTGGTTGACACTAAGACTTCGAATATACAGTTAGTGTACTTCTTGAGTGTCACCAGAGTTTCATATCTAATACGAAAATACGCCTCTGGACCTCTACTGAGTTCCAAATATATCCGCCTTAGAATGTCTACAGAGCTTCGAATACACAACTAATATAGTCTTTTGGAACTCAGCAGAACTTCGAAAATATTGTAATGTACGCTTCTTTGTGATTCCAAATATTCGAAAATACAACTAAGTTAGTAGATTATAGTCATCCGAATGTAGAATAACTAAGGGTTTAGAACACATAACTAATACTACTCACATGGTAATTACTAGTACTTCGAAATCAGACTTAAGAACCAACCACCACACATAGGAAAATATGGGATTTTCCTGGGATAACATTACAATCAGTAACGAACCTAGATACAAATAGACAACTCTACACATAGGAAAATATGGGATTTTCCTGGGTAGCACAACAACACATAAACGGATAAAGTAACAAACGAATAACTAAAACTATAAGGAAAATATGGGGTATTCCAGGAACGATATAACCAACCGTTTTCGAAATTGTAACAAAGGATAACCAAATCGTTTTCATAAGAAAATATGGGATTTTCTTAATCAACAACTTTTTCAGAAAGTAAAGGAACTCGTTCTTTTGAAAACTAAACCGCTTATGAACTCACCAGCTTTATGCTGGTTTTCAAACCGCTTGTATTCTCAGGTCAGCATTAGACAGGTACACCGCCACCTTTTGGAGAAGACAGAGCGTCCCGAAGACACGTCTTTACTTTTGTTTATATTACATATGTAAAACACTTATACAACTTTACTTTCAAACAGATGTAAACAATATTATGTAATGTAATGTAATGTTTTTTGATTACTGCTTTACTATGTGCATTGGATTTGATACTCAACGTGGAGTCAACCTCGGAAATGTTTCCGCCTTTGGTTTTCGGGGTGTGACAGATTGCTATCACAGCCCTTGTTTATAGTGAACTGGTATACCAAAGCTTACATGGTATAAGACTATAAACATTAAAGGGGCCTAAGTGCTCTGAACTAAAAGTATACTCTACGAATATAAGTATTTTCTAAAGTATACAAGTATGCCGACCGTCGACATCCGTAACTACAAGTAGATCAAAATATAAGTAAATGGGTGTTGTACACTGCGGTTAAACCTGGGCAGTTATGTAGTCGTGTCTAGGATCAATATAGCCTGGCCAACTATATTCATTCAAGACACGGCCAACATGTGCTTGGGAGTGACTGTGGTACGCAGCATACCTAAAATATACCTAATATCCCAAACAACGAGTCGTCGCTGCAATGAACCATGAAATACTATGGGAGTATTTCTCGAGCCGATCCTTTGTAGAAATCCTCGTATACGTGTTGTTCCTTAATCATTCCTTTAGCGATAAAATTTTCTGCCTTGATCACTCTTTCCTGCTTTATCGCTTAGTATAATGTTATATCTGTCTTGATGAGATATCCCCTGATCCATATCTCATGATTCAATTTAGAGGACTTATGATCCTCCCTTTCCTGATCTTTTTAGATCAAGATGCCTCCGAGGAAAAGACCCAGCTCAAAGAACACCAACAACCCTCCGCCGCCACCACCTCCTCTTCAAATCGATCTAGAAGCACTTCAAGCAACCATTTCTGCCACCATATCAGCTCTCCTACCTCAACTAAACCCCAATGGTTCAGGAGGTGGTTCCCAAAACCAAAACCAAGAAGGTAATCAAGGACACCGGAAGGAGTGTTCCTATAAAGACTTCATGAACTCAAAACCGACATTCTTCGATGGCACAGGGGGTGTCATTGCTCTAACTCGGTGGTTAGAGAGAATCAAATCTATCTTTGAGATTTACGCCTGTTTGGAATCTGATAAGGTGAAATTTGCCGCCTATACGCTCACTGATAAGGCTTTGACTTGGTGGAACGGCTGAGTCAAATCCCTGACTTTACCTATAGCAAATGCAATGGAATGGGAAATTATGAAGGAACTACTACGCGCGGAGTATTGCCCTCGGGGTGAAATCCAAAAGCTGGAACATGAGCTATGGAACCTGAAGATGAAAGGTTCCGATATCGCCGCTTACACTTCAAGTTTGACGACTTGGCACTTCTCTGTCCGGGAATGGTTACCCCGGAGAGCAAAAAGGTAGAAAGGTTCATCTGGGGATTAACTCAGCCGACCAAAGGGAATGTTATAGCAGCGAAGCCGGATACCTATGACAACGCCAAGTGTCTGGATCAAACATTGGTCGATCACAATGATGATCAAGAGGAAGCAGGCACCACTCCCGAGCCAACAGAAAAGAGTGGCGAGAAAAGAAAGTTTTGGAGAAAAAAGAAGAAGAGTCAGTCTTCCTCAGAACCCTCGAAGAAACAGCAAATAGTGGCAGTCCACGCTGCCACTATTCCTGCTGTTGTTTCTGTTGTCAATTCCACATCCCAAGTACCTGTTACCGGATATGTCGGTACCCTCCCGTGGTGTGACCGATGTAACTACCACCATTGCATCCCTGGTCCTTGTCGTGCAAAGTTATGTAGAAGTTATGGCCAGGAAGGTCATCTCGCACGAACCTGCAAAACCCCAACCCCGTTAACTAGTCAAGCTTCCGGAGCTGGTATCGGTTAAACCTGCTACAGTTGTGGAGAGATCGGGCACTATAAGCGAAACTGTCCAAAAAACAGTAACGTCTGGCAACACCGGAAGAGTCCTAACTATGGGGCAAGAAATGACAGCCGCCGATCCCACCGTTGCCACAGGTATGCTTCTTTTCGATAAATCTTGTGTCTGTAATCCTTTTCGATTCTAATGATGAAAGGATTTGTTAACTATTCATTCAAATATCTTTTTAAATTAAATCCTTTGTTAATAATCGAAATGTGCACCGTCGAGATGACCAACCAGTGAGAAAGAAAGCGTTAACGTCATACCCTTAGATCGTATCCTCAATTCGGATGGTTATCCCTTTCCATTTGGACAAAAGGTAAACCTTTCATAGAAAAGTTTGATGCAAACTAGGCATGGAATAACTTAGTCTCATTCATGGGGTTAGTCTTGTCTTCGAAAGCTTAGAAAGTTTTTCCATACATTCCCCGTCCGTATGATATTCGGGAAAGCGGGAAGTCTGTAACTTTTTCCCTGATGCCTTTCCATGAATCCTCCAGAATTCTTTTCCGAACGTCTAGTCAAGTCTCATACTAATCTAGTTCATGGAGCTACCTCGTAGCCGAACCTCTGGAAGATGATGTATCCAATACAGCGACCAGGACCTGATGTGATCACCACGAGTTCGTAGTGGTACCCTTCAGTCAAACCATTTTCCTTGATCTTGTAGTAAACAAAGCAACCATACCGTGGGCCCATAACCCACAGGTCCCAGAAATCTCTGTCAGGATCTTCAAACCCTTAGTTACTCTGCCACATCAAGATGTACCTCCTTGTTGGAATTTGTTTCTGTTGGAAGCTTTATCCCAGGGAAAACATGGAATGCTTTAGAAAAGCGAAATACTTCTCTCGTGATATAGTAGACCCTTCGAGACCCTTGTGAAATCGATTCCGTAACTTTCAAACTTCGATTGACCTAGGAACTCAGTAGCACCCATCTGATACTTCATGTCTCAGTCTTTGAGAAGTATCTACCTAACGAAATCAAGATGCGTCCCGATAGTGAGGGTTCGCTGAGACGTCAAGCGGAGACCCGATGTCACTTGGGAGCGCAAAAACCCGAAGCAGCAAATCCACCCGTATCTCATTAAAGTTCATGACTTGTATCGTAATCATTGAATTTCGGGACGAAATTCCCTCTAACGGGGGGATAATGTAACAATCCGAAGTTATTCATCGCCGAAAAGCCATTCTACTCGTATAACTCGCCGTAAATCGATTCGTTCTGATATCGTTTTTGGGTTTAATTAATTAAATTTATATGTTTGATTGATGCTAATGAGTGTCCGAACCTCTTAGGAACTCACGAAATTAGCCCAAAATACTTATTCCAAAAATTTTAGAAACATTCCTGCCGAGTCACGGAAACTTAATCGAGTGCGACCAAAAGCCCCGTTTAGTGCCGGTATCGGGTAGAATTCCATCGTGTCCAAGTTTGGGACCTATTTAAATGTGTTCAAGCTTTCATTTGAAGCTTTTGCTTCATTTCACAACCATCTCTCTCTAACCTCTCTCCTAAATCCAAGTTTAAGGGTCCAAATCATCAATTTAAGGCTTCAAATCTTTGAGGTAACTTCCCTAACATGCTATACAACCTCTTTAGCCTTCAAATTCGAGTATAAACTATGGATTAGGACCATTATCATGTGTTTACGGCCCTAGAACTATCCTAGGCCGTAAACTCATATAAATGGGGTTTTTGGAGCAACAAAACCCTTCCAAACCACAATTAGACCTTAGATATGGCTAGATGACGTTATGGAATGAGCTTCGAATGCCTTGAAACATGATTTAGAGCCTTGTTTAAGAGTTTATGGCCCTGGAAGGTGCCTAGGCCGTAAACACTAATTTAGAAAGTTTTTAAGCCCTTTAACCCTTCCTAGACTCAAAAAAGGCTTAGATATGGATTATAGAATAATGGTATTTGCCTTAGAACATTTCAAACATAATTTTTGAGGAGTAAATAGGAGTTTACGGCCAAGGTTCATGCTTGGGCCGTAAACCCCTCAAAAATGGAGAGTAAACTCCTATTCACATGTCCAAATGCCTTCAAACTTAACCAATAGCCTTGTGGTAAATCCTAGAACCATCTAAAAATAGTTTGGAGGTCTTAAACATATCAAAATGCAACATATAAGGGTTTATGGCCATAGATCACGCCCTTAGGCCGTAAACTCCCAAATATGTGTTAAATGATGCCATTAAATCATAACAAGGCTTGGAAAATTAACTAGAATCACATGTGATTGTCCTAAGTGCCTTAAATCAATTACACATGACCATGGGAGAGTTTACGGCCGTAAACTCCAAGTTTATAGCCATAAACTCCCTTAAACATTGGTATAAGTCCCCTTAATTTAATCCAAGGCATTTTAAGAAGTCCATTCCAACATTTCTTAAGTCCAAACAAGCCATTAAGTACTCAAAATCACACCAACATGAGTTCACGGCCGTGAACTCATGTATGTATGTGTTTTATGGATGTAAACTCCTTAAAATGTTTACCCTTGGGGAGTAAACTCAAATCCCAAGTCCCTCGTGCCATTACACGTCCGTAGATGTCACCCGGGTCACTCTAAACACTCGTTTTGAGGTGTATAATCTCATTGGAGTATAATGCTCCATATAATTAGTGATTGTAAATCTAATTAGATATATATGGACATTATTTCATTTTACATAGGGACATCGCGAGTAATCAGGCCCCGAACCGACGTTTAGTGTCCGAAATCGTCGCATTTACGAGTCTGGTGTGTTCATACCCCTACCCTTTTTCCGTGTTTTCAATGGTTTTTCAATGTGTTCAGGGGGGAATAGAAGAAAAAAGTACAAGTGTATTTTGTACTTAAACTAATTTTCAACTCAATGGTTTTACTTACTAGATGTCTTGATTTCCAAAGATTTATGGTAGCTGACGTTTCGAATTGCAGGTTAAATATAGATTTCCTTTAAAAGTGTTATAAATACATTTTCTTTGAATAAGAAATCATACTAATCATATTTAATATCAAAGAATGTAATCTAGTATGAATACGAATACGGGTACGAATACGAATACGAATACGACTAAGAATGCGAATACGACTACGAATGCGAAATGACGCCTTTGGTTGACACTATGACTTCGAATATATAGTTAGTGTACTCCTTGAGTGTCACTAGAGTTTCAAATCTAATACGGAAATACGCCTGTGGACCTCTTTTGAGTTTCAAATATATCCGCCTCAGAATGTCGACAGAGCTTCGAATACACAACTAATATACTCTTTTGGAACTCAGTAGAACTTCGAAAATACTGTAATGTACGCTTCTGTGTGATTCCAAATATTCGAAAATACAACTAAGTTAGTAGATTATAGTCATCCGAATGTAGAATAACTAAGGGTTTAGAACACATAACTAATACTACTCACATGGTAATTACTAGTACTTCGAAATCAGACTTAAGAACCAACCACCACACATAGGAAAATATGGGATTTTCCTGGGATAACATTACAATCAGTAACGAACCTAGATACAAATATACAACTCAACACATAGGAAAATATGGGATTTTCCTGGGTAGCACAACAGCACATAAACAGATAAAGTAACAAACGAATAACTAAAACTATAAGGAAAATATGGGATTTTCCTGGAACGATATAACCAACCGTTTTCGAAATTGTAACAAAGGATAACCAAACCGTTTTCATAAGAAAATATGGGATTTTCTTAATCAACAACTTTTTCAGAAAGTAAAGGAACTCGTTCTTTTCAAAACTAAATTGCTTATGAACTCACCAGCTTTATGCTGATTTTCAAATTGCTTGTATTCTCAGGTCAGCATTAGACAGGTACACCGCCACCTTTTAGAGAAGACGGAGCGTCCCGAAGACTCGTCTTTACTTTTGTTTATATTACATATGTAAAACACTTGTACAACTTTACTTTCAAACAGATGTAAACAATATTATGTAATGTAATGTTTTGTTATTACTACATTACTATGTGCATTGGATTTGATACTCAACGTGTGGTCAACCCCGGAAATGTTTCCGCCTTTGGTTTTCGGGGTGTGACATCTCTCGTCTTACGAGTGCTTTACAACCCCAAACCTTGATATGTACAAGTGAGGGAGCCTTCCATGTCCACATTTCATGAGGCTTTTTAGCAACCTTCTTTGTTGGAACAAGATTCATGATATGGGAGAATGTCTCTAAGTCATACCCCCATAAATGTAAAGGAATGGAAACTCGACTCATCATGGAACGAACCATATCTAGTAAGGTTCAATTACGCCTCTCAGCCACAACATTAAGTTGTAGTGTTCTGGGAGGATTCAATTGTGAAACGATTCCACATTCCATAAGATAGTCATGGAACTTCATACTAAGATACTCACCACGTCTATCATATCCAAACATATTTATCTTCCTACCTAATTGATTCTCGACTTCGTGCTTAAACTATTTGAACTTTTCAAAGGTTTTTGATTTATGTTTAATTAATTAGAAGAAATCATATATGTTATAATCATCTATAAATGTCATGTAATATCAATTAGAATCCTTTGTGGTGGATATGAATGGGCCACAAACATCCATATGGATTAGGTCTAATAATCCTTCACCTCTTTCACATGATCAAATGAAAGTTGATTTTGTCATCTTGCTTAACAGACAAGATTCACATTCATCATCTGTCCTAAGATCAATTTATTCCAACACTCCATCTTTGTTGGAGCTGGGCAATGTGTTTTTTGTTTATGTACCCAAGACGAAAATGCCACAAACGTGCCTTGTCCAAACCATTGGACGAATCAATATGAAACACATTATTTCCTAGGTTATCAATACAAATCACAATTTATACACAACATTACAAGGTAAAGCTTTAAACATAAAATCACCCTTATGAAATGAAGAAATAGATCCAATATCATTATCAAATGAATATCTAAAACCTTTTCTGAAAAATTCATGAATCGTGTCATATCCGACGAATAACAACAATTAATCAAATTAACCCTAACACCGCTATGTAGCATAAGTTTATAAGTCTGAATCTTGGTAACATATGAAGATCACATATTCCCCATGATCAGGTCCAACTTTCCATGCTCCACTTCCTCACTTTCTCTTAGTCCCTGCAAATCAGAAAAAGTGTGGAAACCATATCTTTTATCAAGCACCCAAGAATGAGAAGGTTGTGGGTTATCAACTTGAATAATGTAAATACCTTTAGAGGATGCCTGGATTTTACCATCCTTCAAGTCTTGTAAGTGTTTTTGGCAAATTCTTCTCTAATGACCTTTTCGCCACAATGGAAGAAATTAGCCTCTTTTAGATCATTGATCACGAGGAAGTCAAAGTTGGGCTTCGACTGGAACCCACTGTGAAACATCCCGAAATATGGTCCAAAAAATTTCATTATTTTACGATAAAAAAAATAGTATGTTCGAATATCAACCACACATAACCAAGAAAATCCAGGATCCAATGCTATAAAATCTTGGTAAAATATCATATGTAGTAATCCCCATGGTGTGTGCAATGCAATCAAACCGAGCCCTCCTTTTTGCAACCAGAAGTACCTGAAACACAAACTAAAACTATAAGTTCAAAGCTTAGTGAGTTCCCCATATGACCATACACGATACATAACAATTCACATACTGGGCCCCCGCCCAACATCGGGCCTCACCCGGTATCAGGCCACACCCAACATTGAGCCTCGCTCAATACACACGTTTGTTATACTCATGTCTTGCCCGCTATATACACACTATAAATATCACAAAATCATGGAAACATATAAGAAGATCACAAAACTAGCATATATTATAATCTTTAGGCATCACCTGGTATTGGGCCTCGCCCATCATAACAATCCACGACCCATATTGGGACTACATAGACTCCTAGTATACTAACATACTCAAATAGGTCCGGTATTGGTGCTTTAGACCCACTTAACCCAGTGAGGAAACTCACCTCATATGCAGAACCTCATAGAAAGAAATCCCTAGACGCTCCCCTGACAACTCCTCGATCTATCAGATTAAAGTAACATCACATCAATATCTAATAGACCATACTTGGAAAAAATGACCATTTAACCCTTGACCTAAATTATCCTAAAATATCTTTTCAACTTGCTCTTTTTGACTTTCTCTAGTATCAAAGTGTTAAACTTAACATAGTGTCTTCAACTTGGCTTAAATTCCTACTAGATCACGATTTGCAAGGTCAATATGCTAACATCTTTTATGGTGTATATATCAAAACACATTATGGTAACCATAACTTTTCATTTCAATAATTTATTTTCTATACTTCTCATTCTCAGTTCATTGCACTCCACTATGACCTTACTCATAAAACATGATATTTATACTAAAGTGCATTACACATTCTAACTTTAAGCTTAATTTTAAGCTTTCATTCATTATATTTTATCACTTAGGTCCCACCAATACTTTTACTCCATTTCCCAAAGGTCATACTCTAAAGTGACAAAAAAACTGACACTTTACACTCAACAAGATCTGCAAATCAGTTCATACCTATGATGCTTTCCTTCGGAGTTATCCAGAAGATAACCCAATATGTATATCATTCTTTGTCTACTACTTGTGTACCAATGAGTATCATGTCATCCAAGTGTAAATTTACTTCCTGAACCTTGTCCTTGTCCCCTTTCATTCACTTTATTTGACGCGTCAAACCCAAAATCTTATTTCATGGGTTAGCGCACTCTTTAGGCCTACAATACCTAGCATACCATGATAAGAAAATCCGAAGCACATGGTGTTGTTTCAACTCACTTTCAAAATCTTGTTAGGTCCAGATTGTCTCGTCACTTGTAACTTGATTCTACCCAACTATCTACCCCTTAAAAGAAATGAAGGCATTTCTTTTAAGGTTAAATAACATGATTGTCGTCATCACGTATCAAGATGTTTCATTTATTTCTTCACATAAACTCGTTGCCTCACATTTACTCCTTATGAACCTCGAATACTCGATTCTTCCATTTAGCACTTCGTCATTTTAACTTTATAGTATCATCATATTTAACTTTTTTTTCTATTTGTATTTTCTTTCATTATGAATACACAACCAAACTTTCTATCAATTGATTTCTACTTCCTTTGGTCACAGTTCAAGTGACTCATAGTTCTCTAAGGCAAAGTCATGTATTCTATATTTACTCAAAATAAAAGCTCCCATTATCATAAATCTATCTGCTCTTTTCCTGGTTATCGATTCCAGTTACCATCAATACTCAAACCTAATGCTAAATTGTACTTGAGTGTGCGTGGTCTGCATCATTAGACTTCATAACTTGGAATGTCTAAATTTGGTATCCTTGGTTCATTCATGTCATCCATAATTATATGCTCTGCATGTTACTCTTACTTGGCCTATGAAGTGTTGTGAGCTCTTGTATCATCACATCACTATGCTTTCATATTTTTCTTACCATCTAACTGTTGGATTAGTATCTAAGTCCATAACTATTTTGGTATGTACTTGACCCGATGGTGCATGATCCTTTTGGGTTGCCTTCACCAAAGCAACTTAATAGGATGAATTATGGAGAGAGAAGATTAATTATTATTTATTAATATATTATGAGAATAATATATTAAAGGAGAAATCATATTGTTTAATTAATATTAGTCAAGAATTAATAAGAATTAAGTTTGTGACTAAAAGACAATAATTAAACTTAAGGGACTTGAACTGTCAATTGTGTGATAGTTGAATATTGGGCTAATGGACTTTATATTAGAGGGGTGGATGAATTCTATGGGGAAACCCATTATAAATCGTACTAGGCCTCTAAGGAGGGAGTCCATGGGTTGCTTAGGGCCTAAGCATCCAAATTAGGGTTTCCTTGTCAGATAACCCTAATAGCCTCACTATTTAAAGGACCCTTGAGACTCAAAAAACGTGGTGAACTTATTCCTTAGGATTTCCACATGTTTTGGGCAGCCTCCTCTCACATTATTCTTCATCCTCTTGCTCTTGGTGTTTGTGAACCATTTGAGGAGTGACACTTGTGACTCTAAGCTTTCTAAAGTCATTACAAGGAGGATTTGAGATTGTTATTGCTACATTACAATCAAGGTAAGATCTAAACCCCATTCATAAGTTAATATGATTAATTGTATGCTAGATCTAGGGTTTAAAGTCTTGGATGAATTGCATGTACAATAGAGAAACCTAGATCCAAGAATTAGGGTTTGCTTGAGCACATAGGATGCTCTTATGGCCAAAACCCATCAGTGGTATTAGAGCCTTGATTGGTTTCTATTGTATGGATGCCTAGTATATTCATTCTTGTTGCAAAAATCGATTTTTTGGCTCCCTGACTGATGAACTCGGCGAGTTCCAATGTGGACTCGGCTAGTCCATAGAGGAACTCGCGAGTTCGAGCGTCAGTTAGGCGGATTTTTGGTATTTTTACCTATTTTGACTTAGGATAATTGCCATAATTGTTTAAAAGTAATAAAATACGAATTTTATTGATTCCTTATGATTATCTTTGTCAAAATAAAAGATTTTTGTCATCTAATTAGATAATTGTTACCTTATTTGATAAATGTTAAGTTATTTGAATTATTTGATCATTATCTTGCAAGAATTTGAACTAGATCTAATTAGATAACCACTAATTAATTGTTAATTATCTTATTTGAATTATGTGTTCTAGAATATTTTTGACAAAGTTTGGAAAAGTTTCAAACTAATCCCTTTAGGTTTTATAGTTTAAATTTAAACTTAAAAGTTTTGTTTTTGAAATTTAAATAAGTTAAACTCTAATGTTTTGAAATGTTTCAAAACTTTCCCTCAAGTTTTCAGAATTTAAAAGTTGATTAAAAGTTTAATTTAGAAATGTTAAATTCTAAAACCCTAGTATTGTTTTTAAAAGTTCAAATCACACCCTTATGGTTTTATTAATTAATTAAAGTGTATAATTAAAAGAGATTTAATAAATCCATAAAGTTTTGTTTTACAATTTAATTAAATTAAAAGTATAATTATTAAATTTGACCACCTAGTATTTTAAATGTGTAAAATACACCCTATACTATATATAACATTAAAAGTCTAATATTATATATATATATATATATATATATATATATATATATATATATATATATATATATATATATATATATATATATATATATATATATATGTATGAGTAAAAGTCAGTCTTACCGTTAGTAGGCGTCATTCACGAAGCTGGCCTATAAGGGGTGTTTAAGGAAATTGCCTATAAAATGGCGATTAAATGGGTATCCACTCTTACCCACCGCACTCTTGACTAGTGGAGGGTCGTTAGCAGAACGGGTAGGATAGGACAGAAACCTTCCATTATAAGTATAATGAAGTACAAAAGTAACTAAATGCTTTTACAAAATTCCCAATCTTAGTTACTTTAGGTAAAAGTGAATTGATGCAATTCCATGAAATTACACTTTATACCCCTGCAAAGACGTTAGTGGAGCGTGTGTGGTTAACCGGCACACTAAATGGTTCTAAGAAAAGGTAGCAAAGGGTAACTCAATGTTTGTCATAGTTCAGTGGAGCGTGTGTGGATAACCGGCACATCGAATAGGTGACTATAACTTATGGGGGCACGATGTAAGTTTGCATGGTTATTCACACCAGCTTTGTGATCCTCGGTATCCCAGTCACAAACTAGAGGGGCATATCGAGATTTAAACATACCATTAAAATGTTCAATGAATGTCAAAAGATCTAGGACTTTTCAATATATTTAAAACTTAAATTTCCTATTAGTTTTTCATGGTGGAAATTGGTAATCGCCATTTACCTATCATCAAATATTCTGCAACTAGATTACGACATCCCTTTTCTAGGTTGTAGTGTATTGTGTTGGATCCTAGCCTCGATGATTCATTTGGGTGTCACATCGAGGATTCTAATCAACTAACATGAATTTGTTTTCACCCATTTTGTAGATCTTAAGGTATGACAACTATGGTGTTCCCAAATCTGGTGGAACAAGCTTTCCACATGAAAATGATATTCCACTATTCGATCGAGGAACAAGAGATCATGCTTCACTTCCTCCACCTCCTCCAATTATTCTCCCTAACCCACAAGTTGGAAGGCTTGAAAAGTTCAAGGTCACTCAAGCCCTTTTGGCAAGTAAACATGAAGAAGGAAAGTCGGTGTGTGCACACGTCTTAGAGATGAAGTCACACATTGATAGGTTAAGAATGTTGGGATCCGTTGTCTGTGAGGAGCTGGCTGTTGACTGGGTTCTTCAGTCACTCCCTAACTCGTATAGTGAGTTCGTAAGAGAGTATTATATGATGAACCACGACGTGACCCTTATAGATCTCACCTACATGTTTATTGCTGCTGAATCAGCAATGGTTTGGCGCACTAGAAAAGAAAAGTTGATTGGTGAATCTACCTTCCAGACCTCTATGGATATAGGCAATGGCAACGAAAGGCATGCCATGATCGAAAAGTTTTATCATAAGAGAAAGGCAAAGTCGGAAGTAGTTCCATGTGCTGTTCTAAAGGAGTCAATTTGCTTTTATTGCCAAGAGAAGGTGCATTGGAGACGAAGCTGCCCCATTTACCTAAGAGATCTAAGAGATGGGAGAGTCAAAACGTATGGCTCTACTTTAGGTAAAATCCATTAACTAACTATTTTAAGTTCCTATTCTAGATTCTTAATACATGATGTGATAAGATTACAATTGATGTTTTATAGGATCAAAGAATAAATGAAGCTTAAGGGAAGAAGTGAGTGGAATCTAATCGTCAAGAAATGGATTTCGATCGCATTGCTTGAAGATTGGATTCTTGAGCTACTACTTAGAGTTAGAAAATATTGCTAAGAAATATGTTTTAACATAGTTTTTCGATGAGTTGCATTGTAAGGACAAATTTTTCCGCAATAAAATAAAATTTTGTTTTATATTATTTATTTATCCTTACAATGACATGCATGAAAAATTGATGTTTGAAGGTTTCTATTATTAGCAATAATGGATTTGATTCTTAATTATGTTATTTGTGGAAATGTCAAGAGTTTACCAAATAGGGAGAGTTTCTTGGAATCATGCAACTTGGTTGCACGATGAATGAGAAATTTCATATTTGGAAATTAGACTAATCATTGACAAAGTGTCAAGTGAAGGACTAAGAAATCTAGTACACAAAGTTGTGTGTTGATCAAATCCGCCACAAGAGTGACAAAGATATTCGTCATGATTTACTAAAGGTTTAGTAAATATGATTATACTTATAAGATTAAGTGTAATTCTTAATTCATTGAAAGAGTTTAAATCAATGACAGAATGAATAAGAAGAATCAAGTAGGTAGAAAGATAAAAGTTTCTCTATTCTAAGAAGAAGGGTTATCTTTTATTATGTTTTATGATAAGTCTTAATGATTTAGAACCATATCTCAATTGATCCTCTAAGTGAGTCTTAGTACAATTGTATGTCTGAGAAGAGGAATCCAGAATTAAAGAAATGGTTAAATCAAGAAGTCAATCATACTTCGTTCCAAAACAAGTCTTAGAGTTAAGATTGTGACATTGAGTGACAAGTATTAAAAAGGTTTATAACATTTATAAAATGTGGAATTTGAAAAGGTTTTCTTATTACTGCACATTTGAAATTGGAAAGTTGTGATGTCTTGGATAAGACAAAGACCAACTAGGACGAATTTTGTTAAGTGTTTTGTCTTGTTAAAAGCTGCACTAACTCTTGAATATTTGTTTGTCAATAAATGTTTCTTGACAAGAGAATCTTATATGTCAAGGAGTCAGTGGGAGTCTTAATGGTCTTGAAAAGTTCAAGAACAAATCAAGAATAAACCTTATCGATCATCACTAGCACACGACTTGAGGTTCACGACCTATCGTGATGACACCATCTTTTTTCTGTGCCGTTCCAATCGAGTTAATCATGCATATGAGTTCTATGAGTTCTCATTTGAACGCTTAAAAGGAACACACCTTGATCAATGAAAAGTACATTGATAGGAAAGGGTGAGCTGCTTAACTACTTGGAAGACATGGTGGGCAATCGTGTTACCATAAGGCAAGAAATCAAGATTGGGAAAGTTCAGTCCATATGAGTTTGGATTTGTCATAAACTTTGGTTTTGACAAATTCGCATGGATAGGAACACATACACCATTAAAATCTAAGTGTCATAAGATTCCCTCCTTCATGAAAATGACTGTGAGGAAATGTTTTCACTAAGAGAGATTTTAAAAAGATAGTGATTGTGAAAATTGCATTCTCGAATTCGATTATGGTTACGGTATCCCTTTCCATACTTCGAATTGTGAGATTTGGCAATTAGTTTGAATTGTTTAGACACACATATGAGCTATCTAGGCAAAGGTGTATAAGCTTAGATAAAGGATTATCAAAGCATTAGGTATTAGAAATATGAACTTAAGAAATTCAATAGGTATTGTTTTTTTGGAAGTTAAGCTGGTTTCTGAATACATGTCAAAACTATTGGGAGTATAAGAGTTATGCTTATATTATAATAATCATCATGAAAGTGGGAGTATAAGAGTTATGCTTATATGATAATAATCATCATGAAAGTGGGAGCATAAAAGTTGTGCTTGTATGATTATTATAGCAAGTATTGCAAGTTAGCAATATTAATTATAGAAAACAAGAGTTATACTTTGCAAAGTCGCAAGGGTTGAAAAGTTGTTTTGCTATAACTAAGGGAGAGAATATTATGCTTCATTTCAAATCGAAAGGCTTAGGTTGTGGAATGTTAATAAATTTAGTCAAGGATACCTAGTGCGTTCTCAAATTTCGATTATGATTATGGCATCCCTCTTCATAAATCGAATTTTGAGAATGTGACACATAAAATATTATGGCAGAAGATTGATAAAGTATCAGATCTTTATGTAAGACATTATGCATCGTGTCCTATACGCTTCGGGTAAAGGATCAATTGCAAATGCTATAATATTTGACCATTCTAAAATTTTCCAAATATCTAGCGCATTTAGAGGGAAAAAGGACAAGAATCGGTTTTGACTAAGATAATTAAACAACTATCAAAGGACGATCCAAAGGTCGCCGAGGATTGGTCGCTTGTGAGTAGTTAGAAGTATAGTATTAGATGTTCCATATCGACATTATTAGGAATAGATAAGATTCTATTAAGAATGAGTTGTCATATGGAAAATATGGAAATGTTTCCATATTGGGAGTTGGATGTTGAGAGTCTATGTCCAGATTAGAAAATTTTACGCAAAAGGATGTTCAAATGAATGTACTTTGAGTGAGAGACATCGCGTCTATGGAGTTGTATTGTAACAATATCAAATAGAGGACTTTGTAATTTCATTAAAAATAGTCATTATGATTTTTGTGCTATGACATTACGTAAGGATCATTGCATAAAATGTTAGAATCTAGCATATTCTATAAGTAGCAAGAATTTGATTTTCTTACACTTGTGAAAGGAATTGGGAGTTGTGAAATGAGTATTATTGGAAATGTGTTCATTTTATCTATTTCACAAAGTAAGTACCATAGGTAAACATTGTGTGCATGCTAAGAGCATGGGACGAGTGTAGTAAAATTCAAGTAAGAAGTTGATTACCCGAAACAACAAATAATGAGTAATCGATATGGTGATAAATAAAAGGTGTTTTAGTTATACTTAAGGGTTTGGGGCCATATAGGATTAGTATTATTCTTGTGTTTCACTTCGCATGTTTTGACTTCCTGAATAATTTAATTGGTTCAGAACAGTCAAATTATTTGAACGGGCCACAGTCGTTCATATGTTGGAAGTAGGTATGAATGAAGACTGTCATGAATTGGTGTGTGGATTGTATAAAGTGTATTAAACATAAGCTAATGTTTGCTGCAACGTTCATGAGTGCTCATGAATATGATTTGAGCATTGGAGTAAACTCACGCTCACTTGGATCACTTCATGAATTATATCACGAGTGATTGGTGAGACGATAATATCTTATATTCTTGATACCGAGATGTGTGAGTTGTATCTTGCGAGTCGGTTGCACATTGATAATATGTAAACGCACCAGTAACTTGGTGTTATAAAACATATTGTTGTGTGTGATTCGGTAAGTGAGTGCAAGCGAGCATTGCGTCAAAGTTTATCTGTTCCTTTTATCCAAAGTAGGATAAAAGCGATATATTTGGGCCCCTCGATGATTTAGTGACGAAGCGCTTGGCCAAGTCGGGAATAATTTGATGTGATCAATTGTAGTCTGTTGTCAGTCATCATAAATCGGAAGTCGGGAAATAGTATAGAGAGAATGATTAGAATTCATGTGTTATATCTATACGATATCTAGAATGGAGGAATATATGATCCCTTATCTAAAGGACACACGTATCTGATAAGATCAAAGTTGACAGTGGCTTTTGAAAGCTACGATTGCAGATCAGGATCTGAAGTCATACGTAGAATAGTTATTAGACTTATCCACATTATTCTGCATCCTCTTTCTCTTGGTGTTTGTGAACCATTAGAGGAGTGACACTTGTGACTCTAGGCTTTCTAAAGTCATTACAAAGAGGATTTGAGATTGTTATTGCTACATAACAATCAAGGTAAGATCTAAACCCCATTCATAAGTTAATGTGATTAATATTATGCTAGATCTAGGGTTTAAAGTTTTGGATGAATTGCATGTACAATAGAGAAACCTAGATCCAAGCATTAGGGTTTGCATGAGAACATAGGATGTTCTTATGGCCAAAACCCATCACTAAATCTTCAAATAAATGAGGTCATTTCTTTTAAGGTCCAAGTCACCCTTTGATTCTCACGTAGTAGTAGTTTTTTTTCTTACTTATTCATGGAAATTTCAAAGATTTCCGTTGCTCAAAATATTCATATTGACAACCCTTTTCAAAAAACTTCAAGTGTTTATTCTTTTCCACACATTGTTAGTACTATACAATTTTCGACATTCAATTTGCATTCTTCTATATTCCCTCATGTGAAATTGTCTTCCTACTTTTCGATCATATAACACCTTCTAGATACTAATGCGTCATCATCAACCTATCACATCTTGGAATCTTAACCTTTTATCACAATTCATATAGCTTGTAAGAAGGGCTTACAAATTTCCTACCATTAACTAGTTCATCACAATAGTTTCCATTATCTTTACAATCTGAGGTAGTCTTCAAGTTGTTTGTCTACCTTCAAGATCAAGAAAATACCCTCATGAATTTCAGAATATCTTTTTTTTGTGGTGACATCACTTATCAGTTTAGTGCATTAGTTTAATGCACCTTTTCTTTCCTTTACTAGTGTCTTGTTTGCATAAAGACACATTTCTTCCACATCTTCCATCACACTCGGCACCTAATATTGTTGTCATTTAGTTGCCAACTCCTTAGGATCCCAAAAGATCTCAATATCATGCTCATTCCAAGCTGTCCCGATCGTGCTTTCTTACACTGTCTTGCTTTCATTATCATATCACCCTTTCGCCAACTTTTCAAATGCTATGGTTATAAAAACACTTGGGTATTAACTCCCATTTAACATAAAACCGGTCCCACAAAAACAATTACATTTAAAAACATGGGTGTTACCATTAAGCGTCGTGCAACCATAGCCAGCAAATACGAATTACATCAATAACATTAAATAAGGAACTCAACTAGTTCCACTCCATTCTCTATCTCTTAATCTTCTAACTTCCATTTATCAATGTTCTCCTTAATGGCAACCTGGAATAGATGGCATTAAAAAGAGAAACGTAAGAAAAAAATGTGTCGTGAGCTACGTGGGTTTGTGACCCATAACATTTATCACTTTTTCATCAAAAACATTTAATCTTTGCAAAACAAAGTTTTAGACCATAAAACATTTTCAAGGATTTTCAAGGATAACTTATTTCATACATGTCATAAATATCTTGTCATTTCTTATCATTTCATTTCAAAAGCCATATTTCCATATTTCGTTTTCATTTATTATTAAGGGCTAATTTCGGTATTAAACCGTTGCCATTTTTAAACTTAGGGTCTACGTCCAATAAAGGAACCACTCCCAAGTCTAGACCAAGGTGGAAAGAAAATATCAATCTACCAAGGCATCATTTCCATTAGGACATCTATCTCACGAAGGGGAGGCGCCACCTAGATAGATTCCCCCAAGGCCTTTTACGAGGTATCATGGCCCAGGCAGTTTTCATTTCATTACTTTCCAATTCCTTTCATTACTTTCCATTCCTTTTCATTACTTTACATTTCTTTTCGTTACTTTCCATGCCTTACACATTTCATACATTAATATCATAAAATCATTTCAAAGGTAAAGCAACCATATTTCAAACATTTCAATCATATTTTCAAAACATTCGATCTTCCAAAACGTTCTTTTCTTTCAAAAACATTATTGCCTTCAAGGCACTCTTTCAAAATACCCTTTCCAAAAACATTTTACACTTTCATTTCAAAACATTTCCTATATCAAAGAATTTCATTTCATTATCATAAAATCATTTTGCCGTGTACCCCAAAGTAGGAAAAATGCCAACATGTACTCACCTAGTACTCCAATGTAGATTAACTAATCATCTTCTAGTTCCATTGCTTAGATCCACACTTCTGAAACACCACCTATATAACGTAAATGTGAAGGTCAACAAAATGACCAAAATATCCTTCTAAGATTTTTAGCATTTAGACATTCCACAAAATATTATTTACTTATCAATCAATATATTGTTCATGTTTATGTTCCATTTCCATCTCTAAAGTGTCAATTCATATCCATGAATTTTATTCACCTCTTAGATGTCAATAACCATGTAGTTATCCTTAGATTTCCCAAAATACCCTTATGGCCAATTATTCCATAAACTCAAATATAGACCACTCAATTCTTCATGTTATTGCATTCAAATCATATTGTTAGTATCAACTCATGATTATGAGTATCATATACTCATCACATGCTCACATTCCAAGAATTTCGTTGTATTCATCACAATTTCTCACATAACTATCTAAAACCCATCTTTTTGCTTGATTCTACCATCATGGATGAATTTGAGCATTCTAATTGCTTTTATTGCTATCAAATATCATCTAGGTCATAGAATCCAATCTAATTTCATCATCAATTACAATATCCCCAATTTGGGTTTTCTAGGGTTCATGGAGCTTTTAACCCAAATCCTCTAATCCATTAATGGGATGATTGGATTGAGATTATGATCATCAAAACAACTCAAGGGATGTTAGTAACCAAAGCCCTAATCACTAAACCTATTCAAATTCGACATTTGGGTTCATCCCCTTCATAAATTCGAAGTTTAAGCTAAATGGGGAGGGGATTTCTACCTTCCAAGCCTTGAATCCTTCTCTCCTTTGCTTGGTTGCTTAATTCACCATTTGAATCACACCTTATATGGAAGGTAGAAGAAGAATCGCCATTGGAAGCACTCTAAAATTCTTCACACGTATCTGGAAGAGAAGTGAGAAGAGTGTTCATCTTATTTCCCTCGTTTTCATATTTAGTCCCTCTAATTTCTTGTTTTTGTCAAAAATGGTCCATTCTTCCAATATATGTGACTTTTCTTTGAGAATAGACATCCTAAGTCCCTCTCCATACTTTACATAACTTTTGTAGACACTTCCATTAGTTGAGTCAACCCTTGGTCCAATATAATTTGCCAAATTGACACTTTCATTCCCTTAACTATGAAATATTAACATTTCAACCTTTAACTTTCTAAGCTTTATATCAGTTAATGTTATAATTATCATTTAAGTGACTTAATTATGTAAATCATTCTTTATTTAATTGCTTAATTAATTTAAGAAGCTTATCTAAAATTTTAGGATGTTACAAATATACTTCCAATAGCTTTGACATATACACAAGACTCTTCGTTACTTCTAGAGAACCTAAACTCTTTGACTTTCTCATGGAAGTAAAGTTTCTAACTTCAAGATGCTTGTTTCAATCCATACATGGATTTATCAAGCTTACACACCCTATCTAGAAATTTGGCTCGTACAAAACTCTCTAACTGACTCATGTAGACGTCCTTATATAAATTTCCCTTAGGGAAAGCGGTTTTAACATCCATCTGTTAAATTTCATAAACATGAAATGCAGTTATAACAAGCATAATCCTGATAGACTTTATCTTAGCTATTGGTGAAAAGGTTTCATCATAGTCAATCCCTTAGGTTTAAGTAAAGCCCTTTGTAACCAACCTAGCTTTATAGGTGGATACCTTCCCATCCATGTCAGTTTTCTTCTTGAATATCCATTTTCACCAGACTGTCTTTCGACCATGTACATGATCAACCAAGTCCCATACTTAGTTATCATACAAGGATTAAATCTCATTGTCCATTGACTACTTCCATTTAGTAGCCTCATGGCCTGTTATTGATTCCTTGTAGTTATAAGGTTCATCTAAATTTGCTAGTGTTCCATCACTGATAAACATATCACCATCTGACGTAATATGCAAGCCATAGAACGCAGGTGGCATATTAATCCTACTAGAACGACAAAGGGATGATGAGTTGTCAACTGGCTCAACTGTAATTTCTTCCTCATGTTGAGTGCTAGTGTTATCTAGGTTCCTTGATTGGATGACTCTTGAATTTCTTCAAGATCAATAGCACACCCACTTGCCTCTTTGAATATGAGCTCTCGTCACGAAAGACTTATCTTCGAGCAACAAAGACAATGTTCTTACTAGGTCTATAGAACAAGTATCCGAAGGGCTTTTGTAGGTAACCAATGAAATAACACTTCTCAACTTTGGGTTAAAGCTTGTCATGCATCTCTCGTCTTATGAGTGCTTCACAACCCCAAACCTTGATATGTAAAAGTGAGGGAGCCTTCCATGTCCACATTTCATGAGGTTTTTTAGCAACCTTCTTTGTTGGAACAAGATTCATGATATTGGCGACTGTCTCTAAGCCATACCCCCATAAATGTAAAGGAACGGAAGCTCGACTCATCATGGAACGAACCATTGATGGGTTTTGAGCATTCTAACACTTCCTAAGTGTACATGCAACCCTAATAAACCTTGGATCTATGTTTGTCTAAGATACATGCAAATAATTATTTTTCCAAGGTTCATATGCTAACTAGCATGGCATGGGGAACTTGAATCAAATAAAGCTAGTAGAAACACTAACCTTGTAGTTGTAGTTGATTCCTTGGAGTTTTAGAGCCTAGCACCAATAGTGTGGATGCCTCAAATGGAAATCACAAATCACCACAAACTTGGAACTTTGATAGAATAGTCACTACTATCTTGAAATCGGCCCTCACCTCAACAAGTGTCAACTAGTGTGATTTCAAGAACCAAAGCCTCCTTTATATAGTGTGATGGATTAGGGTTACATCCATGTAAACCCTAATACCCATGTCTCTTCATTTCCATGAGATCCATGGGTTAAAGCTCCATGGAGTATCCATGGACTTTACCATATAAGCCTAGCCCATTCCAAATAAGCATTAGCCCACACTATATAAATATAGAAGCCCATATATAATTAGTAATATCTTTGATCTCTAAATTAATCCTAGATTAATTATAGATCAATACTAGTTAAATAATATGATCTTATATTAATATATTAGAACTTATAATATATTAATAAATCATAACCTATACTATTCTCAAATATTATCCATAAATTGTTCGGGTGAAGTGCAACCCAAATGGACCATGTCGGGTCGGGTCAAGTACATACCAAATATAGTTATGGACTTAGACACTATATCCAACAATCTCCCACTTGGATAAGTCTAATAACTATAGTTGCAAGTATGACTTCAGGAACCGATCAGCAATCATAGCTCTTTAAACTCTGTTGAACTAGAATGTGCCATATAGATAAGTGATCATATAATCCTCTGTTCTAGATATCAGCCAGACAAATACATGGAACAATGTCTTACTTATTGTCCAACAGTTTGTTTCCCGATTTCCGATTTGTTTGACAAAGAACTTAATTGAACACATCAACTTAGTTCTGACCCGGCCCGGTACATAGGTCAAAACACAATCATCGAGGGGCCTATATATCAGCTTCTACTCCAAGAAGGAACAGAGAAACTTCGACTCATATGTTTGTTCTACCACTCATTGAATTATACACAAAGGCATGTTTTATAACATTGAGTTACCAATGCATTTTCGTACAATCAATGCGTAATCAACTCATAAGTAACAAATCATATCTCTAGGTTTGAAGACTTATATGATATTACCATCTCACGATCACTCGAGATAAAATTCCATGAAGTGATTCCAGTGAGCCTGGGTTGAGTCCAATGCTCAGAACTTATGAGCACTCATGATTGTTGTAGCCATGTCAAACACCTTAGACCTCTGCAACCAATCATGACAGTCTTGATTCATACCTACTTCCGACATATGACCGACTGTGGAGGTTTGAATAATATGATCTACTAAACATAATTATTTTGGAAGTCAGAACATGCAAAAGAAATATATTAAACGATTGACAAGAGATAGCAACACTTTACTCATAAATAAAACACTTTTTATTCATCATCTAATGTCAATTACACTTTACAAATTTCATAATTTATCTAACTACTAAAACTCATATCATCCTTCAGTCCTCTGCTCCGAGCATGCTGGAGATGCTTAACCCTACTCAGTCCCTTCGTGAGGGGATCTGCTGGGTTCTCATCCGATGATACCCTCTTAGCCATGAGAATTCATTTTTCTATTCGATGTCTGATGAAGTGATATTTTCTGTCAATGTGTCTGGATCTCCCATGATCTCTTGGTTCCTTGGCTAAGGCAACCGCACTATTGCTGTCATAGAAAATCTCCATTGGCTCTTTTATAGCTGGTACAACTCCAAGGTCTCCGATGAAGTTCTTTAGCGATATAGCCTCCTTTGCTACCTCGCTTGCTGCTATATACTCTGATTCACAAGTGGAATCAGCCACTGTCTTGGAACTCTTCCAAGTGATTGCTCCTCCGTTTAAGGTAAAGACCCAGCCCGACTGTGAGCGAAAATTATCCCTATCAGTCTGGAAGCTAGCATCACTATACCCTACAACTCTCAAGTCATCACTCCCACCGAAGGTAAGGACCCAGTCCTTAGTCCTTCGTAGGTACTTGAGGATATTCTTTACCGCAGTCTAGTGTTGCTTGCCAGGGTTCCCCTGATACCTGCTAACCATGCTCAAAGCAAAGGCTACATCAGGACGAGTACACGTCATAGCATACATGATCGATCCTACAGCTGAAGCATAAGGAAGTCGACTCATTTCTGCTATCTCAACCTCAGTACTAGGGCTTTGTGTCTTACTCAATCTGGCGTTACTCTGAATGGGTAACTCACCTTTCTTGGAGTTATGCATGTTGAATCTTTTCAACACTTTGTCCAAGTAGGTACTTTGACTAAGTCCAATTAGTCTTTTACTCCGGTCTCTCAAAATCCTTATCCCTAGAATATAGGCAGCTTCTCCTAGGTCCTTCATAGAGAAACACTTCCCAAGCCAGGACTTAACTTCCTGTAAAGTTGGGATGTCATTTCCTATGAGTAGTATGTCATCCACATACAATACCAAGAAGCTGACTATACTCCCACTAGCCTTGACATAAACACAAGATTCATCTTCACTCCTAGAAAAGCCAAATTCCCTGACCTTTTCATCAAAGCAAAGATTCCATCTGCGAGGTGCTTGCTTCAATCCATAAATGGATTTCTCAAGCTTACACACTCTATTAGGGTACTCGTTGCTGACAAAACCCTCTGGCTAACTCATGTAAACATCTTCAGCCAACTTTCCATTAAGGAAAGCGGTTTTGACATCCATTTCCCATATTTCATAGTCATGAAATGCAGCTATGGCTAATAGAACCCGAATAGACTTAGTCTTGGCTACTGGAGAAAAGGTCTCATCATAGTCCACTCCAGGATTTTGAGAAAACCCATTTGCACCCTACAGTCTTACGACCTGGTACATTCTCAACCAAGTTCCAAACTTGATTGTCATACATGGATTGTATCTCGCTATCCATAGCCTCTTTCCATTTCGTTGACTCGGGGCCTGCCATGGCTTCCGCGTAAATGTTAGGTTCATCCAGACCTACTAGTGTCTCATCACTAATAAGTGTCTCACCTTCCATAGTAATATGAAATCCATAGTAGTGCTCAGGTGCATTCCTAACTCTCATGGAACGTCTCAGAGGTACAAAATCGTCAATTGGCTCAACAGGAGTTTCCTCCTCAAGTTGAGGGCTAGCGTTTGAAGTTCCTTGACTACTTGACTCTTGAAGTTCTTCAAGGTCAATTTGCCTCCCACTGTCTCCTTGGCTTATAAATTCTCTCTCACAAAAGACTCCTCTTCTTGCTACAAAGACCACATTATCATTAGGTTTGTAAAAGCGGTAACCAAAGGATCTTTGTGGGTAGCTGATGAAAATACACCTCTCGCTTCAGGGTTCTAGCTTATCATGAGACTCGCGTCTCACAAAAGCTTCGCAACTCCAAATCTTGATGTGGTCTAGTTTGGGTACTGTACCAGTCCACATCTTGTGAGGAGTTTTGGAAACTTTCTTTGTAGGGACTGGATTAAGGATATGGGCGGCAGTCTCTAAGGCATACCCCCAAAATAAGATTGGTAGTGAAGCTCGACTCATCATGGAACAAACCATATGCAACAAGGTTCGATTACGCCTCTCAGCTACACCATTCAACTGTGGTGTCCTGGGAAGTGTCAATTGTCAGACTATCCCACATTACCTTAGATAGTCGAGGAACTCTAAACTAAGATACTCACCACCACGATCGGATCGAAGCATCTTAATGTTCCTGCCCAATTGATTCTCGACTTCCTGTTTAAATTCCTTAGACCTTTCGAAAGTCTCTGACTTATGCTTGATTAAATAGACATATCCATATCTACTGTAATCATCAGTAAAAGTCAAATAATAACGATTAGCATCCGTTGTGGCATGTTTGAATGGGCCACACACATCCGTGTGTACTAGGTCCAACAAACCTTCACCCCTCTCACAACAACCTGTGAAGGGTGACTTTGTCATTTTTCCAAGTAAGCACGATTCGCAACTATCATCTGACTTTAGGTTAAATGATTCCAAGACTCCATCCTTTTGGAGTTGGCCTATGCGTTTCTTGCTTATATGTCCAAGACGACAATGCCATAATGATGCTTTATCCAAGTTATTATTATTAACAGAATCAATACACAATACATTATTTCCTAAGTTATCAACCACATATATTGTTTCATACACGCCATCACAAGGTAATGCTTTAAAATAAAGAACATTATTAAAGAAAGCATCAATAGAACCAACTTCATTATTAAATGAAAAGGTAAAACCTTGTTTATACAATGCATGAAAGGAAATAATATTTCTTGCCATTTATGGCGAATAACAACATTTATTCAAATCTAAACTAAACTCACTACTTAGCGACAAAGTATAAACTCCAATCTTGGTGACAGGTGTAACTTTCCTATTCCCCATGATTAAGTTTATTCTTCCTTGCTCCACATTCTCACTTCTTCTTAGTCCCTGCAAGTCACAACAAATATGAATACCACAACCGGTATCAAGGACCCAAGATTTAGAATGGGGTGAGTTATTAGAAATGATAGTGTAAACACCTGCATGGTTGGGTTTAACTTTCCCATCCTTTACATCTTGTTGGTACTTTGGGCAGTTCCGCTTCCAATGTGCCTTTTCATGGCAATAGAAGCATTCAGCCTCTTTTGGGTCAGAAGAAGGAGTGATGAAACCTTTCTTGGTTCCACTTGAAGAAGAGCCATCAAGGGTCCTAACCTTGGTACACTTCGAAGAACTCTTTCTCTTCTTCCCTCGTCCTTTCCCTATTGCCAAGACAGGGGCGGAGTTTGTAGGAGTAGAAGTAGTAACAACCGCCTTACCCTTAAGACCACTTTCCGCAGTCTTTAAGAGTCCTTGAAGTTTGCTGAGTGTGACCTCTTCCTTGTTCATGTGGTATGTCATGCAGAATTGATCATAACATGAAGGTAAGGAGTGCAAAATGATATCTATTTCTAGCTCCTTGGGGAAGTTCACATTAAGCTTCAGCAAATGGTCCACTAATCTTTGCATTTTCTGCATGTGGCCCGTGATGGGTTCACCATCCTTCTTGCGAGTTGTTATCATGGAGGAGATGATTTCGTACCTCTCTTGACGAGCACTTTGATGGTATCTTTCCATCAAGTCTTGGTGCATCTCATAGGGGTAGAAATCTTCATAGGATTTTTTGAGATCCGCGGTCATTGTGGCCATCACGATGCATGCCACTTTGGTGGCATCTCTTTCATGTGCCCTAAACTCAGCGATCTCTTGAGGAGTAGAAACTGACTCATCAATCTCCTTAAGTTCCTTATCAAGGACATATTCCTTTTCCTCGTAGCGAGTAATCATTCTGATGTTTCTGATCCATTCATTAAAGTTGGATCCATCAAAAGTGACTTTCCCACATAAGTTCATAAGGGTAAAGGAGCCATTGGGATTAGAGCCAGAAGCAGTAGTGTTTGCAGACATCTGAAAAGAAGAAAGTAGGTTTTAGTTTAGATATAGAGATAGTCCTTAATAAAACACCCAAATGTAGTATTAAGGCTAGGATCCAATCACAATATATTATACTTAGAAGAGGTATGCCGTAATCTAAGTAATAACATATTTGAAAGGTAGGTGAATGACGATTCACCAATTTCCACCAAAGTCGAAATATGAAAATATTAAATTTGGTTCTTAGAAACTCCTAGATTCTATTGAGATTCAATGAACTTTTCAAAGGCATGTTTCAATCTCGAGTGTACCCTCCAAGTTTTGTGACTGGGATGCCGAGGATCACAAAACGATGTGTGAAGTAACCATGCAAATTACTTGGTACCCTTAATAAATTACCCCTCAATCGTTGTGCCGGTTAACCGCACACGCTCCATCGATACTATGATAAATATTAAGTCACCCTTTACCTACCTTGTTAAGTCCAAATTAGTGTGCCGGTTAACCACACACGCTCCACTAACGACTTAGACAAAGTGTAAAGTGTAATTTCATGGATTAGCACCTTATTCACATTTTTCCTAAAGTAACTAAGATTGGGAAATTAATAAAACAGTTAGTTACTTTATAATATTCATCATACTTTTAATGAGAATTTAAAAGTCCTTGTCTTACCCGTTCAGCTAACGACCCTCCACCAGTCAAGCAAGCGGTGGGTGAGAGTGGACACCCATTAAGTTGCCATTTTATAGGCAACAACCTTATACCCACCTTATAGACCGGCTTCGTGAATGAGGCATACTAGCGGTAAGACGACTTTAATCTTATACATATATATATATATATATATATATATATATATATATATATATATATATATATATATATATACGAAAGTTTTTAATATGACTTTACTTGTTCCAAAACTTGAGGGCAAGTTTTGTAAACTTTCAAAACTTTTCACTTCTTGTAACTTATGAGTTTAATAGAGTAATAAAATGAAGACTCTTCATTTTTGTAACTCTTGTGTTCTTTTAATGAGCTTTTAATTCAAGTGACTTTTGGTTTTCCATAACTTGAGGACAAGTTATGGACTCCATTAAAACACATAATGATCAAGAATTAATCTACCACATAGGTTACAAATAATTCCTATGATCATCTAAACATCATAAGATCAAGAACATGAATATGAACACTTTCATGAATAAAAAATTACACTTAAAACTTTGTAATTTTGATAACTAGTTGTTGTAAATGGATTAGCAAGGACATTACATCATCTAAAACAATTTTTCAAGTACCAAAACAGTTTAGGGTAATGTTTCTAGTCCATTTCTAGCAACTAAAGTCGAAAATCTACACTCTGTGGCTCCTACTCGCCGAGTGCATGAACCTACTCGGCGAGTAGGTTGAAGATACACATGAACTCGGCGAGTCCCCCCATGGACTCGGCGAGTTCATCAGGCAGACAGCAAGTTTTTCGACCTTTTCAACTATTTTGCATCAAGTATCAAACAAACAATCCTAGTCTCTGATACCACTGATGGGTTTTGAGCATTCTAACACTTCCTAAGTGTACATGCAACCCTAATAAACCTTGGATCTATGTTTGTCTAAGATACATGCAAATAATTATTTTTCCATGGTTCATATCCTAACTAGCATGGCATGGGGAACTTGAATCAAATAAAGCTAGTAGAAACACTTACCTTGTAGTTGTAGTTGATTCCTTGGAGTTTTAGAGCCTAGCACCAATAGTGTGGATGCCTCAAATGGAAATCACAAATCACCAAAAACTTGGAACTTTGAGAGAATAGTCACTACTATCTTGAAATCGGCCCTCACCTCAACAAGTGTCAAGTAGTGTGATTTCAAGAACCAAAGCCTCCTTTATATAGTGTGATGGATTAGGGTTACATCCATGTAAACCCTAATACCCATGTCTCTTCATTTCCATGAGATCCATGGGTTAAAGCTCCATGGAGTATCCATGGACTTTCCCATACAAGCCTAGCCCATTCCAAAAAAGCATTAGCCCACACTATATATATATAGAAGCCCATATTTAATTAGTAATATCTTTGATCTCTAAATTAATCATAGATTAATTATAAATCAATACTAATTAAATAATATGATCCTATATTAATATATTAGAACTTATAATATATTAATAAATCATAACCTGTACTATTCTCAAATATTATCCATAAATTGTTTGGGTGAAGTGCAACCCAAATGGACCATGCCGGGTCGGGTCAAGTACATACCAAATATAGTTATGGACTTAGACACTATATCCAACAACCATATCTAGTAAGGTTCAATTACGCCTCTCAGCCACAACATTAAGTTGTAGTGTTCTAGGAGGATTTAATTGTGAAACGATTCTGCATTCCATAAGATAGTCGTGGAACTTCATACTAAGATACTCACCACGTCTATCATATCCAAACATATTTATCTTCCTGCATAATTGATTCTCGACTTCATGCTTAAACTCTTTGAACTTTTCAAAGGTTTTTGATTTATGTTTGATTAAGTAGAAGAAATCATATATGTTATAATCATCTGTAATGTCGTGTAATATCAATTAGCATCCTTTGTGGTGGATATGAGTGGGCCACAAACATCCATATGGATTAGGTCTAATAATCCTTCACCTCTTTCACATGATCTAATGAAAGGTGATTTTGTCATCTTGCCTAAGAGACAAGATTCACATTCATCATCTGTCCTAAGATCAAGTTATTCCAACACTCCATCCTTGTTGGAGCTGGGCAATGTGTTTTTTGTTTATTTAACCAAGACGAAAATGCCACAAACGTGCCTTGTCCAAACCGTTGGACGTATCAATATGAAACACATTATTTCCTAGGCTATCAATACAAATCACAATTTATACACAACATTACAAGGTAAAGCTTTAAACATAAAATCACCCTTGTGAAATGAAGAAATAGATCCAATATCATTATCAAATTAATATCTAAAACCTTTTCTGAAAAATTCATGAATCGTGTCATATCCGATGAATAACAACAATTAATCAAATTAACCCTAACACCACTATCTAGCATAAGTTTATAAGTCCCAATCTTGGTAACATATGAAGATCACATATTCCCCATGATTAAGTCCAACTTTCCATGCTCCACTTCCTCACTTTCTCTTAGTCCCTACAAATCAGAACAAGTGTGGAAACCACATCTTGTATCAAGCACCCAAGAATGAGAAGGTTGTGTGCTATTAACTTGAATAATGTAAATACCTGAAGAGGATGCCAGGATTTTACCATCCTTCAAGTCTTGTAAGTATTTTGGGAAAATTCTTCTCTAATGACCTTTTCACCACTATGGAAGAAAGCAACCTCTTTTAGATCACTGATCATGAGGAAGTCAAAGTTGGGCTTCGACTTGGACCCACTGTGAAACATCCTGAAATATGGTCCAAAAAATTTCATTATTTTACTATAAATAAAACAGTATGTTCGAATATCAACCACACATAACCAAGAAAATCCAGGATCCAATGCTATAAAATCATGGTAAAATATCATATGTAGTAATCCCCATGGTGTGTGCAATGCAATCAAACTAAGCCCTCCTTTTTGCAACCAGAAGTACCTGAAACACAAACTAAAATTGTAAGTTCAAACCTTAGTGATTTCCCCAAATGACCATACATGATACATAACAATTCACATACTGGGCCCCCGCCCAACATCGGGCCTCGCCCGGTATTAGGCCACACACATCATTGAGGCTCGCTCAGTACACACATCTGTTATACTCATGCCTCGCCTGTCATTTGCTTCGCCAGCTATATACACACCATCAATATAACAAAATCATGCATACACATAAGAAGATCACAAAACTAGCATATATTATAATGTTTAGGCATCACCTGGTATTGGGCCTCGCCCATCATAACAATCCACGACCCATACTAGGACTACATTGACTCCTAGTATACTAACATACTCAAATAGGGCCAGTATTGGTGCCTTAGACCCACTAAACCCAGTGAGGAAACTCACCTCATATGCAGAACCTCATAGAAAGAAATCCCTAGCTGCTCCCCTGACAACTCCTCGGTCTATCAGATTAAAGTAACATCACATCAATATCAAATAGTCCAAACTTGGGAAAAATGACCATTTGACCCTTGACCTAAGTTATCCCATGATCTAGGTCCAAGTCCAAAATACAAGGTTCAATATCAACTAATTTGTCAAGGCCCATTTTTGGCCCAATTTTCCAAACTAGGCCTAAACTCTTCCAAGGGGTCTTATCCTAAGGCCCAAAATATTTACTGAGTCCAAAGATCTGCTTTCATGTGGCCCACTAAGACCTAAGGCAACCAGGTCCAAGAAATGGCCCAAACTGGGGCCCATAATTCAAAAACCTACTCTGATTAAGTACGTAAGGCGTACTCAGATGTACGCAATGTGTAGTCGCTTCTGGCTTGTCCGCTGCACGTACCGACTTTTACGCCTAGCGTACTCCTCTTATTTAGTGACCTTTGTTATTAAGCACTTAATGTTCGATACAAATGTCCAAACCACATATCCGAGTCTTAATCAACATCTAGAAGCATAAAGTCAATGACTTGGTGACTTTCATGTCCCAAATGAATCCAAATCCAAAACATAACACTCTGCTTCCATGGAAATGGCTCTAACTCATGCATGAATGGATTCAAGTCTAAATGATGGAGACTTTATGACTTAAGGGCCTTAATAACACCAAGAGTGGCAACTCTAAACGTTGGAGATTCATGAGACTTCCTCAATGGAACCAAAAGGGTTCATAAAACCACATTAAAAGGGATCTAATCAAACAAGTATCAAGCTCAAGACTTTATACCTCAAAAGAGTTCCCAAATATGGTGAGATTCTAGATCTATAGGACTTCACTTGACCAAAGAAACTGCAAGGGTAAACACCTTCTTTCAATCTCCAAAATACCCTCAAAATGGCCTTCAAAAGCGAAAGAACACACAATGGGAAATTAGGGCTAGAATATAGGGTATAGAGGGCAGGGAAGCTAATCAAGATGAAGGGTTCAAGTCCATAAGGTTGCTTATATAGTGGAAAACCCAAGAATTAGGGTCTTCACTAAGCTTCGCGTATGCCCTGCGTACGCCCCGCGTATGCGTCCGGGTTCCTGATCCTTGCTCACGTGAGTACGCTAAGCATACCCCAAGGTACACCCCACGTACTCCCCTCACAAAAGTATGCTAATCGTACTCTAATGTACGCCCAACATACCACTAAGGGACTAGAATGTGATAACTTAATGAGATTATACAGAGATCCATGTTTTACACACTACTACACCCTCCAGCATGGGCCTTCCCATTTCTGTTGGATTAGGAAGGAGCCTTCTTCTTTTCCCCTTTGCCATATCCAATGGCCAAGACAAGAGCATTCATTGCAAAATGTGTATGAGTTTTCTTCATCCCCAACTTAGCAGTTTGCAACCAGCTATGAAGTTAGGTTAAAGTATTCTTTGTGTTGTTCAAATGATAAATCAAAATAAACTGATCATAACTATCAAGCTAACTCCTCGTCAAATGAAACATTAATCCTTGGTAGTTTTTCTACATACCTTTGTATCTTTTGCGTGTGAGGGAAAACAGATTCTCCCTCCTTAAGCTTTCCTGTCATAAGAGATTTCACCACTTCGAAGCGTTCTTGTCTTGTCTTCTTGTGGAACATTCCAGCAAGGTCGAGAGCCATCCCACATGGCACGTAGTCCTTATAGAACTTAGACAACTCAGGTGCCATAGTGGTTACCATGATTCATGGAACCTTTGTGGCATCATCAAAGTGTTTGTTGTATGAGACAATTTCCTCAGGAGTAGCAGTGAAATGATCTATTTCGATAAGAGGCCTATCAAGGACATATTCTTTGTGCTCGTATTGAAGATGCATCTTCGAATTCCTCCTTCATTCCATTTAGTTGGGACCAGTGAGCATCTCTTTTGACAAAATCAAGAGTAGGGAGAAGTTTGAGTTTGAGGGGACGGATTGAGTAGTTGCAAGATTACCGTGTCCATACATCTTTTAAAAAGAGACATAGTTTTATTTAGTGATATAAATCCTAAATACTTTAACCCATAATAAATATTCAAGGCTAGGATCCAAAATACAATTCATAATAAAGAAGAGAGGTGTCATGATCTAATTGTGAATTTATTAAGGTATGTAATACAAATTTACCAATTTCAATCTAACATGAAATTCCTAGATCATTTGAGATTCATTGAATCTTATTAATTGCATGTTTAATCTCAGATTATGCTCTTCAAATTTGTGACTAGGATGCGAAGGATTACAAATTAGATGTGAATAATCATGAAAATCCGCTTGTCAACCTGAAGGTCATTTATCATCTTGAATTAATGTGTCGGTAAACTACACATGTTCCATTAACAATGATAACTTTCAATTTGTCCATGACTCAACTTTATAGTCCCAAATTATTACGTTAACCACACACACTCCATTAGCGACATATAAAGTGTCGTGTTCATTTTCATGGATTAGCATATACTTCACATTTTTGTCCTAAAGTAACTAGAGTTGGGATATATATAAAAAGGTTTTGTTACTTTATGGTATCATACTTTTAGAGGTTATGTCCTATCAAACCCATTCGACTAGCAACCCTCCACCATACAAGGGAGCGGTGGGTGACGGTGGATACACATTCAACATTCATTTTATAAGCCATTATCCTAAGAGCCCCCTTAAAGTATGGTTTTGTGAACGATGTCAACTATTGATTTGACTTAATTGTCTTATACATATAATATATTATACATTTAATTATATATAGTATAATGAGTTTTTTAAACTTTTCAAAATACTAGTGTTTGAAATTATTTTTTATGAATTAACCAATTAATAATTAATTAATTTTAAACTAAATGATGGTTTAATCTTATATATTAATTAAAAAATTAATTAAATAATTTTAAATCATGTTATTTATCAATTTAACAGTTAACTAAATAATGTGGATTAAATAATTATTTACCAATTAAAAAATTAATTAAATAATTCAACTTTAATCTTAATCTCTTGCCTTCTAATTTTCGAAAAAAGGGTAAGAGTTACGAAGTTTTAATTATCCAAATTTTCAGGCATTTAAAATTGTAATTAAGAAACCCTAAGGGTTCCTACATAGTTTTGAAAACAAAGGTAGAGGCTAGGGTTTCAAGAACCCTAGCTATTAACAAAATTTAGACTATTAGGGTTTAATTTCAGTAAATCGTAATTTTGATCAATTCAATTTAGTGCACAATTAAATAGAAAATCTAAGGCTCTGATACGATTAATGACTTTTCTAAGTTATAAAATTTTCATATGGCAGAAAAAACTCTTAAACCCTTAAGTTCTAATGCAAACTGGAAATGATCTATGTTTTCTCTATTGATGGCAACTAATTATGAATATCAAGAAACCCTAGTAAAATCGAAAATCATAAAGAGTTTTGGGTTACATACCTTTCGATTAATGTAGCAATTAATCAAGTAAAATCTTATTTGTCTTCCTTGGAAAGTAAACACCAAAAGTTTGGATGCATCTAATGGCTTGTACCCAAAACCCTAGCAACTAGAAGACTTTGAGAGAAAGGTGAGGGTAGCAAATTTCCAGATCTTGAGTGGTAGAAGGGATGTGATGAAATAAAGGAACCCTTAAGGGGTTTATATAGGTGAGTAAGGAAGCTTAGATAAGGCAAGTATCCATAGATAACCCTTATCCATGTTCTTGCTCCTTAAGGCTCCTAAAAACTCAAGGAAGCCTCCTCCAAAACCGTACCAACTGCCCCCATATGGGAAGGTTTTGGAAATCTTTAATACTCAACTTTTGAACATTGTCACGTTCAGTCCCTATATTTTCAATTAATCTAATTAATCACAAAATTAATTCTAATTAATTTTCGATTAACTATTAATTAATAAATATAATTTCTAATTAATATATTTATCATATCATATATTAATAAATCATTTATTTTGATTTCATTATAATTTATTAATCATATAATAAATTAAAAATTCATCCTCTCTCTCCAAAAATCATTGCATTCAGTTACTAGTTATGAGGGCAGCCCAAAAAGGACTTTGTTCTTAGTTCAAGAATATACCAATTTAGTTATTGGCTTAGACACCCTAATCTAATAGTTGGTGCTTCCCAATATTTGTGGATTTAGCATGCTTTTTTAGGGGGGGAGGGGGTTGGGTTCCAACAATGACATCAACGTTCTTTATCAATATCCAATATATCCTCCATATTCGACATTCATGAAAGTATTTTGATACCGAGTGCAACTAAGAGAAATTTTTTTCAAGAGCAGACAGGAAGCGACACTTATCGATGTGGAACGTGCTTTTGAAGTTCTAAAGTCGAAGTGACACATAATTGAACATGCACCACGACCATATGAGATAAAAATTCTATAACATATTATGTATGCATTTATCATAATTTATAACAAGGTATTGGGACATAAAGGATGAAATATAACACAATATATGACAATGGTGCCCCCGACACATCAAGTTTATCCCAAGTTTAGTGGAATATTTGCACATAGTCATTGATATTCATGATTCAAAAGAACATAATCAAGTTTGATAAGACTTGACAGATCATATCTAAGATGATAACGATGATTCCGAGTAGTGTATTTAGAAAAAGGAGGTTATTTTTTTGGTCTTGTTAATGTCTTGTATTCAATTTTTATGTTATGTTTTTATCTAAGTGATATGTTTTTTAATATTATATAAGTTATTTTTATAATTATTGTAAAAAAGTAAGAAAAAGTAAAAGAAATATGACATGGAAATTAAAGTGGTTTGGCATGCCATTTCTCGGATATAATGTAGTACAATGGAGAATGACATGGCATGTCATGTGAGAGAAAAATGGTGTGGATGTAATGATTCATACCTAGCAGCCTTAGAATACAGGTAGTGACACTCGCCATACGTCGCCAACAACGTGCCAACACCACCCCTTGCCTCTCGCTAAGCAACCCTCGCCATCCGGCTAACGAGAAGAGAGGAGGGTTGGACAAGCTTTTTGACTATTCTAATGCTTATACCTAACTTGTTTGTAAAAAAAATAGATCATTTTTAATTTTTTAATTCCTATCAACTACAATAATTACACACATAAACCCCCACATTTCAACACATACAAATCTCATACATCTCTCAACTCCTCCATCATTTTATAAAAAATGTTTTCATCATCATTTCAAGGATCGTCTTAGGACACCTAACAATCTTAGTATTAATATGTCACCCAAAATGAATTCCAAAGCCAATTTGCAGACAAAGACCTATTGCATTAGTTATGATTCATTTTATTTAAGTATTCAATCATATTTCTAGTTATTAATCCATGTTTTAATTTATTAAGTTGTATTTTAAGTTTTAATTTTATAAATTTTTTGTTTAATATGAAATGTTTGTGTTTTATAAAAATAAATTTTGTTTAATTTTGAAAAAAAAATCAAACTGTAACTAAGGTGCCAAGCTCACTACTCCCCCAATAAATTAGAAGGCCAATATGTTTTTGAGACAATAATAAAAAACTAAGATAAAAATGCCTTAAGGTCACCCTCACTGCTTCTATCTTTATTAAATTCACCATTCTTTCCTACAAATGTAACATCCCGATTTCTCAGGTATTAGATTAAGAATTTCTTTAGTTTTTAAGCCCTACTCGACGAGTAAATGATGCCCTACTCGTCAAGTAGCGTCGACGCGGGATCGCGGAATTAGTCATCTACTCGCCGAGTCCATAAAGGGATTCGACGAGTAGGAGCCGGTAGAAGAAACCCTAAGTCTCGGGTTTTGCACTCTATTTAAGGAGGCTTAAGCCCCATTTGGCCTCCTTACAGTCAGTTAGAGCTCTAAAGAAAATCCTAATCGTGTATTGTGTCATTTTGTGCATTGAAAGCTTGGAATGAGGGCTTTGTGGAAGGAAGAGTTTGGAGAAAAAAAGGGATAGGAGCAAGGAAGGACTGGAATCCGAAATCCACCTCAGTTAGCACTCATTGAAGGTACCAAGTCGACTTCTTTATCTCTTTTCCCTTCTAGATCTCATATGGTTGAAATCTAGGGTTTTTATGGTGTAAGTAAGGTGATAGTACAAGACATAAGCTAGATCTGAAGTTGTAACTTCAGATCTGGACCATTCCCAAGTTCTAGATCAATAAAGTTCTTGTCTTGGACGTAAATGAGGCCCCCCTTATGCATGAAACCTATTAAGAGCTTAGTTTTAGGCATTAAGAACCTTTTTAGCCATGCATGCACGTAAAGTTTGCAACTTGTCACACCCCGAAACCGAAGGCGGAAACGTTCCGGGGCGGAGGTGACGTCATGTAAAGTATCACAACCAATGTACATAGCAAGCATAGTAAACATAACCATTACATTACATATAAATATTTACATTTGTTTGAAAACAAAGTGATATAAGTTTTTATACATATACATCATATAAACAACAGAACAGACGAGACTTCTATATGCTCCGTCTTCTCCAAAAGATTGTGGGATACCTGTCTAACGAGAACATGAGAATACAAGCATTTTTAAAATATCAGCATAAAGCTGGTGAGTTCATAAGCGACTTGTTTCTATAAAAGAACTAGTTTCGTTTGGTTTTCTGAAAAAGTTGTTATCCAAGAAAATCCCATATTTTTTTATAAGAAAAGTTTTGTTATCCATTTGTTACACATTTTGGTTAAGAACAGTTATGTTATCTCAGGAAAAACCCTTATTTTCCTTAAAAGTTGGTGGTTGGTTATTGATTCAGAATGCGGTGTACAATTATCTACCATACATGTAGCGTTAATGAAGTATTCTGAAAGCCTGGTTATCCTTGAAAAGTGTGATAGTTCTTTATTACTTAAAAGTAAATCTACATTATCTAAGTTTGCGAGTTCCATAACCATGCGACAAACTAGATATGGCAAAAGGAAGGCCAATATCATTTTATGACTTTTGTCACTCGTAGACCTGTCGGTCCCACTGTAGCTAGCAGAAAGGTGCGGGGTAGTCAGCCCCGTATAGATCTATACACTCAAGTCACGTTCTCCTTCTAAGAGATTTTGGTTACAGGGACGGTCCTCCACTAACATATGTATCTTTGTGGAGTGTTTTCGAGGACATGTCTCCAATCTTAAAAATAACGAATTTACAAGTAATAATGCGAAAAATCTTGTTTTAAATTCTAGTTACATGGGCGGTCCTCCACTCGCGTATCTCTGTGGAGTGTTACAGTGGACATATCAAAAGTTCTAAGTTATGGGTTTTAGCAATAATAACATCCTATGTGCTCATGAAAACCCTAATGCTTGGATCTAGGTTTCTCTATTGTACATGAAATTCATCCAAGACTTTAAACCCTAGATCTAGCATACAATTAATCATATTAACTTATGAATGGGGTTTAGATCTTACCTTGATTATTATGTAGCAATAACAATCTCAAATCCTCCTTGTAATGACTTTAGAAAGCTTAGAGTCACAAGTGTCACTTCTCTAATAGTTCACAAACACCAAGAGCAAGAGGATGAAGAATAAGGAGAGGGGAGGCTGCCCAAATCGTCCAAAAACCCTAGTGTAACTCTTAGCCACGTTTTTGGGGCATAATGGTACTATATATAAGGCTGTCAGGGTTTTCAACTAGGAAACCTTAAGCTGACTGCTTAAGCCCTAAGCAGCCCATGGATTCCTTTGGTGTATCCCTTGGAAGAATTCTAACGGTCTTCCCCATAGAATTCGTCCAACTTATATATTATTAAGTAATCCATAGCCCAAATGCAACTATCTTATAGTTACAGTTCCAGTCCCTTAAGTTTAACTAATCTCTTTTAGCTACAAAATTAATTATCCATTAATTCTTGACTAATATTAACTAAACAATATTATTTCTTCTTTAATATATTATTCTTATAATATATTAATAAATCATAAATAATCCTCTCTCTCCATAATTCATCCTATCAAGTTTCTTTGGTGAAGGCAACCCAAAAGGACCATGCACCATCGGGTCAAGTACATACCAAAATAGTTATGGACTTAGACACTAATCCAACAGTCTCCCGCTTGGATAAGTCTAATAACTATTCTACGTATGACTTCAGATCCTGATCTGCAATCGTAGCTTTCAAAAACCGTTGTCAACTCTGATCTTATCAGATATGCGTATCCTTTAGATAAGGGATCATACATTCCTCCATTCTAGATATCGTATAGATATAAGACATGAATTCTAATCACTCTCTCTATACTATTTCCCGACTTCCGATTTATGACGACTGACAACAGACTACAATTGATCACATCAAATTAGTCTCGGCTTGGCCAAGCGCTTAGGTGCCATCACTAAATCATCGAGGGGACCAAAGATATCGCTTTTATCCTACTTTGGATAAAAGGAATGGATAAACTTTGACTCAATGATCGCTTGCACTCACTTACCGAATCGCACACAACAATATGTTTTATAACACCAAGTTACTGGTGCATTTACATATTATCAATGTGCAACCGACTTGCGAGATACAACTCACACATCTCGGTTTTAAGAATATAAGATATTATCGTCTCACCAATCATTCGTGATATAATTCATGAAGTGATCCAAGTGAGCGTGGGTTTAATCCAATGCTTAAATCATATTCATAAGCACTCATGAATGTTGCATCAAACATTTGCTTATGTCTAATACACTTTAGACAATCCACACACCAATTCATGACAGTCTTCATTCATACCTACTTCCAACATAAGAATGACTGTGGTCCATTCGAATAATTTGATTATTCTGAAATAATTAATTATTCAGGATGTCAAAACATGCAAAGTGAAACACAAGAATAATACTAATCGCATATGGCCTCAAACTCTGGGTATAAATAAACATTTTATTTAATCACTATATTGATTACTCATTATTTGTTCTTTCGGGTAATCAACTTCTTACTTGAATTATTAATACACTTGTCCTATGCTCTTAGCATGCACACAATGTTTACCTACGGTTCTTACTTTGTGAAACAGATCAAATGAACACATTTCCAATCATACTCATTTCACAACTCCTAATCCTTTTCACAAGTTAAAGAATATCAAATTCTTTCCACTTATAGAATATGCTAGATTCTAACATTTTATGCAATGATCATTTCGTAATGTCATAGTACAAAAGTCACAATGACTATTGCCAATAAAATTACAAAGTCCTCTATCTGAGATGGTTACAATACAATTCCATAGATGTGATGTCTCTCACTCAAAGTACATTCCTTTCAACATCCTTTTGCATAAAATTTCTAATCTAGACATAGACTCTCAATATCCAACTCCCAATATGGGACCATTTCCATATTTTCCATATGACAACTCATTCTTAATAGAATCTTATCTATTCATAATAATATCGATATGGTCCATCCAATACTATACTTCCAACTACTCACAAGTGACCAATCCTCGGCGAACTTTGGATCGTCCTTTGATAGTTGTTTAATTATCTTAGTCAAAACCGAATCTTGTCCTTTTTCCCTCTAAATGCGCTATACATTTGGAAAATTTTAGAATGGTTAAATATTATAGCACTTGCAATCGATCCTATACCCGAAGCGTGTGGGACACGATGCATAATGTCTTACATAAACATTTGATACTTTATTAATCTTTTGCCATAACATTTTATGTGTCACGTTCTCACAATTCGAACTATGAAGAGGGATGCCATGATCATAATTGAAATTTGAGAACGCACTATGTATCCTTGACTAAATTTATTAACATTCCACAACCTAACCCTTTAGATTTGAAATGAAGCATAATATTATCTCCCTTAATTATAGCAAAACAACTTTTTAACCCTTATGACTTTGCAAGGTATAACTCTTGTTTTCTATAATTAATATTGCTAACTTGCAATACTTGCCTTAATATTCATACAAGCACAACATTTATGCTCCCACTATCATGATGATTATTATCATATAAGCATAACACTTATGCTCCCACTAGCTTTGACATGTATTCAGAAACCAGCTTAACTTCCAGAAAAACAATACCTATTGAATTTCTTAAGTTCATATTTCTAATACCTAATTCTTTGATAATCCTTTATCTAAGCTTCTCAAAATTATACACCTTTTCCTTAGATAGCTCATATGTGTGTCTAAACAATTCAGACTAATTGTCAAATCTCACAATTCGAATCATAGAAAGGGATATTGTAACCATAATCGAATTCGAGAATCCAATTTTCACAATCACTATCTTCTTAAAATCTCTCTTAGTGAAAGCATTTCCTCACAGTCATTTTCATGAAGGAGGGAATCTTATGACACTTATATTTTAATGGTGTATGTGTTCCTATCCATGTGAATTTGTCAAAACCAAAGTTTGCGACAAATCTAAACTCATATGGACCGAACTTTCTCAATCTTGCTTTCTTGCCTTATGGTAACACCAGTGCCCACCACGTCTTCCAAGTAGTTAAGCCGCTCACCCTTTCCTATGAATGTACTTTTCATTGATCAAGGTGCTTGCCTTTTATGCGTTCAAATGAGAACTCATAGAACTCACATGCATAATTAAGTCGATTGGAACGACATAGAAACAAAATAGTGTCAACACGATAGGTTGTGAACGTCAAGTTGTGTGCTAGTGATGATCGATAAGGTTTATTCTTGATTTGTTCTTGAAACTTTTCAAGAGAATTGAGACTCCCACTGACTCCTTGACATATAAGATTCTCTTTTCAATAAACATTTCTTGACAAACAAATATTCAAGAGTTAGTGTAGCTTTTATCAAGACAAAACACTTCATAAAATTGGTCCTAGTTGGTCTTTGTCTTATCCAAGACATCACAACTTTCCACATTTGATGAATGTTATAAACCTTCCTAATACTTGTCACTTTATGTCACAATCTTAACTCTAATACTTGTTTTGGAACGAAGTATGATTGACATTTTGATTTAACCATTTCTTCAATTGTTGATTCCTCTTCTCAGACATACAGTTGTACTAAGACTCACTTAGAGGATTAATTGAGATATGGTTCTTAATCATTAAGAATTATCATAAAACATAATAAAAGGTACTCTCCCTTCTTCTTAAAATATAGAAACTTTTATCTTTCTGCCTACTTGATTCTTCTGATTCGTTATGCTATTGATTTAACCTCTTTGAATCAATTCAGAATTACACTTAATCTTATAAGTATAATCATATCTACTAAACCTTTAGTAAATCATGACGAATATCTTTGTTACTGTTGTGGTGGACTTGATCAACACACAACTTTGTGTTCTAGATCTCTTAGTCCTTCACTTGACACATTATCAATGAATTATTCTAATTTCCAAATACGAAATTTCTCATTTGTCGTGCAACCAAGTTGCATGATTCCAAGAAACTCTCCCTATTTGGTAAACTCTCGACATTTCCACAAATAACATAATTAAGAATGAAAACCATTATTGCCAATAATAGAAACCTTCAAACATCAAATTTTCATACACGCCATTGTAAGGATAAATAAATAATATAAAATAAAATTTATTTCATTGCGGAAAAATTTGTCCTTACCATACAACTCATCGAAAAAGTATGTTAATACATATTTCTTAGCAATCATTTCTAACTCTAAGTAGTAGCTCAAGAATCCAATCTTCAAGTAATGCGATCGAAATCCATTTCTTCACGATTAGATTTCGCTCACTTCTTCCCTTAAGCTTCCTCTCTTTTCTTTGATCCTACAAAACATCAATTGTAATCTTATCACATCATGTATTAAGGATCTAGAATAGGAACTTAAAAGAGTTAGTTAATGGATTTTACCTAAAGCAGAGCCATACGTTTTGACTCTCCCATCTCTTAGATCTCTTAGGTAAATAGGGCAGCTTCGTCTCCAATGCCTTTTCTCTTGGCAATAAAAGCAAATTGACTCTTCTGGAATAGCTCATGGAACTACTTCAGACTTTGCCTTTCTCTTATGATCAAACTTTTCGATCATGGCATGCCTTTCGTTTCCATTGCCTATATCCATAGAAGTCTGGAAGGCAGATTCACCAATCAACTTTGCTTTTGCAGTGTGCCAAATCATTGCTGATTCAGCAGCAATAAGCATGTAGGTGAGATCTATAAGGGTCACGTCGTGGTTTATCATATAGTATTCTCTTACGAACTCACTATACGAGTTAGGAAGTGACTGAAGAACCCAGTCAACAGCCAGCTCCTCACAGACAACGGATCCCAACATTCTTAACTTATCAATGTGTGACTTCATCTCTAGGACATATGCACACACCGACTTTCCTTCTTCATGTTTACTTGCCAAAAGGGCTTGAGTGAGTTTGAACTTTTCAAGCCTTCGAACTTGTGGGTTAGGGAGAATAATTAGAGGAGGTGGAGGTAGTGAAGCATGATCCCTTGTTCCTCGATCATATCGCGGAATATCATCTTCATGTGGAAAGCTTGTTCCATGGGATTTGGGAAGACCATAGTTGTCATACTTTGACATCTACAAAACGGGAGAAAACAAATTCAAGTTAGTTGATTGATTGAGTCCTTAATAAATTACCCAAATGAGATACTAAAGCTAGGACCCAACACAATATTCCACAACTTTAGGAGAGGGATGTCGTATCCCAAATTGCAGAACATTTGAAGGTAAGTGAATGACGATTCACTAATTTTCCACCATGAAAAACGAAAACCAGTTTAAGTTTTAAATGCTTTGAAAACTCCTAGATCTTTGGAGATTCATTGAACTTTTCTATGACATGTTTAAATCTCGATATGCCCCTTGATTTGTGATTGGGATGCCAAGGATCACAAAACAGGGCGTGAATAACCATGCAAACTTACATGGTGCCCCCACATCTTACAATCACCTATTCGACGTGCCAGTTAACCACACACGCTCCACTAACGTCTTCGCAAGGGTACAAAGTGTGATTTCATGGAATTGCATCAATTCACTTTTGCCTAAAGTAACTAAGATTGAGTATTTGTAAAACATTTAGTTACTTTTGTGCTTCATTATACTTATAATGGAAGGTTTCTGTCCTATCCTACCCGTTCGGCTAACGAACCTCCACTAGTCAAGAGTGCGGTGGGTAAGAGTGGATACCCATTCAATCGCCATTTTATAGGCAATTTCCTTAAACACCCCATATAGACCAGCTTCGTGAATGAGGCCTACTAACGGTAAGACTGACTTTTACTCATACATATATATATAATATAAGACTTTTAATTTTATATATAGTATAGGGTGTATTTTACACTTTTAAAATACTAGGTGGTCAAATTACTAATTATACTTTTAATTTAATTAAATTGTAAAACAACACTTTCTGGATTTATTAAATCTCTTTTAATTATATACTTTAATTAATTAATAAAACCATAAGGGTGTGATTTGAACTTTTCAAAACAATACTAGGGTTTTAGAATTTAACATTTCTAAATTAAACTTTTAATCAACTTTTAAATTCTAAAACTTGAGGGCAAGTTTTGAAACATTTCAAAACATTAGGATTTAACTTATTTAAATTTCAAAACTAAAACATTTAAGTTCAAATTTAAACTATAAAACCTAAAGGGATTCATTTGAAACTTTTCCAAACTTTGTCAAGAATATTCTAGATCAAATAATTCAAATAAGGGAATTAACAATTAATTGGTGGTTATCTAATTAGATCTAGTTCAAATTCTTGCAAGATAATGATCAAATAATTCAAATAATTTAACATTTATCAAATAAGGTAACAATTATCTAATTAGATGACCAAAATCTTTTATTTTCACAAAGATAATCATAAGGAATCAATAAAATTCGTATTTTATTAGGTTTCAAACAATTATGGCAATTATCCTAAGTCAAAATAGGTAAAAATCCCGAAAATCCGCCTAACTGACGCTCAAACTCACTGAGTTCCTCTATGGACTCGCCGAGTTGGAGCTACTCGCCAAGTCCACATTGGAACTCGTCGAGTTCATCAGTCCGGGAGCTAAAAAATCGATTTTTGCAACAAGAACGAATATACTAGGCATCAATACAATAGAAACCAATCAAGGCTCTGATACCACTGATGGGTTTTAGCTATATGAACATCCTATGTGCTCATGCAAACCCTAATGCTTGGATCTAGGTTTCTCTATTGTACATGCAATTCATCCAAGACTTTAAACCCTAGATCTAGCATACAATTAATCATATTAACTTATGAATGGGGTTTAGATCTTACCTTGGTTGTTATGTAGCAATAACAAACTCAAATCCTCCTTGTAATGACTTTAGAAAGCTTAGAGTCACAAGTGTGACTCCTCTAATGGTTCACAAACACCAAGAGCAAGAGGATGAAGAATAAGGAGAAGGGAGGCTGCCCAAATCATCCAAAAACCCTAGTGTAACTCTTAGCCACGTTTTTGGGGCTTAAGGGTACTATATATACATGTACGCTATTAGGGTTTTCAACTAGGAAACCCTAATCCGACTGCTTAAGCCCTAAGCAGCCCATGGATTCCTTTGGTATATCCCTTGGACGATTTCTAATGGGCTTCCCCATAGAATTCGTCCAACTTATATATTATTAAGTAATCCATAGCCTAAATGCAACTATCTTATAATTACAGTTCCGGTCCCTTAAGTTTAATTAATGTCTTTTAGCCACAAAATTAATTATCAATTAATTATTGACTAATATTAATTAAACAATATGATTTCTCCTTTAATGTATTATTCTTATAATATATTACTAAATCATAATTAATCCTCTCTCTCCATAATTCATCCTATCAACTTGTTTTGGTGAAGGCAACCCAAAAGGACCATGCACCATCGGGTCAAGTACATACCAAAATAGTTATGGACTTAGACACTAATCCAACACTAAGATTAATGATTTTAATAGCAATAATGTGGAAAATCATTTGTGAGATATAAAATATAACATTTTATAATGAGTTTCGCAATTAGTTTGAAAACTAACTCTGCAAGTCAAACGGTTGATTAATACAGTTTTCAATGTTAAAAGCATATGGAATATGAAACATTTCAAATGAAATAATAAGTTTGTGTACAAGATTTCCTTGTACTTTTGCTTGTATTACCCCCCTGAAAACATTGAAAAGCACAGAAAAAGATGTAGAGCTATGAACTCACCGGTTGAGGAATGAGTCGGTTAGGATGCTATGTATCAGTTTAAGGCTTGAACACGCGCGAGAATCCTATGTAACATGAGGAGATGAATAATTGTATCTAATTAGACTTTGGTTTACTAATTAAGTAAAATAAAACATTTCGAGACGCGAAAATACTTTATCTCAAGTGTTTGGAATGGTCCGGGTTGCATCTAAGGGTGTGTAGGGTCTAGATATGGAGTTTTCTCTTCAAGAGTAAACTCTTTGAGGAGTTTTCGACCCAATGACCATATTCCCATGAGTATACGGCCGTAAACTAATGGGTGGTGTGTTCTTGGATGTTTAAAGGTCTTATAACACTCGGGAAAATAGGCTAAGTCCAATTCTAGGGTATAGGAAGTGATTAAGTCCTCAATGGACCATTTATGGGAGTTTATGCCTATAAACATAGATTTTACGGCCGTAAGCTCTTACTTGTGCCTTCCTTTTTTGTTTTGATGGTTCTAGGTTAATCACATGTGATTCTAGCTCAGTATACAAGCCATGGAAGGAAGTTAGGGCACCGTTTGACCACTTTACAGGAGTTTACGGCCAAGGAACCATTCCTTGGGGGGTTTACGGCCGTAATCTCCTTAGGACATGGTTCCCTTCAAGTTTAAGGTCCCTAATGCAATGGTGATGGGTTCTAGACATTATTCCAAGCCATATGTGGTGTTTAAGGAGCATTTTAACACCTTAAAAATGGTGTTTACGACCCTTGAAGGAGGGTTTATGGTCCAAGCATGATCTTCGGCCATAAACTCATGTTTACTCCCCAAATATCAAGTTCTTGGTGTTCTAAGCTCGTACATGCAAGTCCTTAAGTCTTTGCTAAACACTAGAAGGGATTTGGAAGGGTTTTGGGTCTTCAAAACCACTTTAAGGGAGTTTACGGTTTTGGGAGATGTTCCCAAACCGTAAACACAAGTTTTTGATGCATTTGGATGATTTAAACACGAATTTGCATGTTAAACAAGCTTAATAACAAGCTAGGATAGATTTCTTACCAATTTGGAGCTTGAAAGGGGCGTTTTTGGATCAAACTCGAGTTTTAGAGAGAGAGTAGTGAGAGAAAGTTTCAAGGTGGTGGGAAAAAGCTTAAATGAAGGTCACTCATCCTTTAAATAAGGCTTGAGTTTGTGGCCCGGTGGAAATCTACCTGATACCGACGTTAAACGGAGCTTAAAACTTTACCCGATTAATATGCCGTAACCCCACTTAGTCGAAACTAAAACTTTTCCAAATGAATATTGAGGGTGTTTTAACGTGTTTCTAATGTGTTCCGACACTTATGTAGTAAAAATAAAAGTCGCTATTTAATTAACTTAACCCAAAAGTTAACGGAAAATTTTAATAAAAGTAAATTTTATGAACGGAAATGGAATACTGTGACGGAGTAAATTTTGGGTTGTCACATTATCCCCCCCCCCCCCCCCCCCCCGGTTAGAGGGAATTATGTCCCGATATTCAAAATTAAGATACAACTTATGGAATTGGAAAGAGATGCGGATATTTCTGGTTCATCGAGTCTTCGCGCTCCCAAGTGAATTCGGGTCCCCGCTTGGCATTCCAGCGAACCTTCACTATCAGGATGCGGCTTCGTTTCGTACGTTTGATCTCTCGATCCATGTTTTTGATTGGTTCTTCCACAAAGTTCAGGTTTTCGTTGATTTTGATCTCATCAAGAGGGCTCACGAGGGTTTCATCGGAGTTTATAGGCTACGGGACCAATCCTAGCGAGGATCTCGAAAGGTCCTATGTACCTCGGGTTAAGTTTTTTGCGCTTCCCAAAGCGTATCATACCTTTCCAGGGCGAGACCTTTAACAGGACACGGTCTCCAACCTGGAACTCCAGAGGTTTTCGTCGTTTATCGGCGTAACTCTTCTGTCGGTCTCGTGAAGCTTTCAGTCGTTCTCGGATCTGGATGATTTTCTCGGTGGTTTCATGGATGATTTCAGGACCAGTGAGAGCACTGTCGGGGAATTGACTCTTAGCTAGCTACGTGTCCCCTACCTCGGCCCAGCACAGAGGGGATCTGCACTTTCGATCGTAGAGGGCGTCGAATGGGGCAGCCTTGATACTGGTGTGGTAACTGTTGTTATACGAGAAATCAATCAAAGGTAAATGGGTGTGCCATGACTTTCCGAAATCAATGACACATGCTCTTACCATGTCTTCCAGGGTTTGGATAGTTCTCACACTCTGTCCATCTGTCTGAGGATGATAAGTCGTGCTTATGTGTAATTTAGTTCCAAGAGCCTTCTGTAAGGACTGCCAAAATCTGGAGGTAAACCTGCTATCTCGATCGGAGATAATGGACACAGGCACACCGTGCAATCAGACTATCTCTTGGATGTAGATTCACGTAAGTCTTTCCATCTTGAATGTTTCTTTGATCAGAAGGAAGTGAGCGGATTTTATCAATCGATCGATAATTACCCAAATGGTATCGTACCCACTTGGAGATTTGGTTAACTTGGTGATGAAATCTATGGGGATCATCTCCCATTTCCACTCAGGTATCTCAGGCTGTTGGAGCAGACCCGAGGGTTTCTAATACTCGACCTTCACCATGGCGCAAGTCAGACACTTGCCCACGAATGTAGCGATTTCAGCTTTCATGTTTGGCCACCAGTGTTCTTTCTTAAGATCTAGGTACATCTTATCCGAACCCGGGTGAGCAGAGTATCTGGTCTTGTGAGCTTCATCCATGACAACTTCCCTAAAACCTCCGAACTTTGGGGTCCAGATTCGATCCATGAAATAGTAGACTTTGTCACCTCTGATCTCAAGTTTCTTATCCATTCCCTTCAAGGCTTCGCTCTACACGTTCTCTGGTTTGAGGGCTTCCAACTAGGCTTCTCGGATTTGCACGGATAAGTAGGAATGGATGGTCATTGTCAATGTCTTCACCTTGTGGCTTGAACTTTCCTTTCGGCTAAGGGCATCTACCCCCACATTGTCCTTGTCGGGATGCTAGTGGATTTCGCACTCATAGTCACTGAGCAACTATAACCATCGCCGTTGTCTCATGTTTAAGACTTTCTGATCAAAGATGTGCTGCAGGTTCTTATGGTCAGTGACGATCGTGCACTTGGTTCCGTAGAGATAATGTCTCCAAACTTTCAGTGCGAAAACCACTGCTCCTAACTCCAGGTCGTGAATCGTATAGTTAACTTCGTGTGCCTTCAGCTGTCTCGAGGCATAAGCGATATCTTTTCCTTTCTACATAAGTACACAGCCTAAGCCCTGATTAAACGCATCGCAATAGACAACGAAATCCTCCGTCCTTTCAGGCAGGGACAGGATAGGTACGTTGCACAAGGCTTGCTTCAACGCATGGAATGCAGTGTCTTGCTTCTCACTCCAACAAAAGGGTAAACCTTTTTGTGTCAGAGTGGTCAGGGGTTTGGCGATTCTGGAAAAATTCTGGATGAATCTACGATAATAGCCGGCGAGACCCAAGAATTGACGGATTTATGTGGGTGTCTTCGGTGCCGACCAATTCTCTATCGCTTTGATCTTGGAAGGGTCCACGTGTATACCCTCCTCGCTTACCACGTGACCAAGGAAGGTTACCTTCCGAATCCAGAATTCGCACTTGGAGAATTTTGCGTACAACTTTTCGGATCTAAGAGTTTCCAGCACTAACGTCAAGTGTTGTTTGTGATCTTCTTAGCTTCTGGAATAGACAAGTATATCATCAATGAATACGCTGACGAAATTGTCCTGAAAAGGACAACACACCCAGTTTATCAGGTCCATGAACACCGCCGGTGTGTTGGTTAGACCGAAGGGCATCACTACGAACTCGTAGTGACCATATGGAGTTCGGAATGCTGTCTTGGAAACATCATTCTCATGAACTCCTAGCTAATGGTAACATGACCTAAGGTCTATCTTCGAGAAGTAGCTGGCTCCCTGTAGTTGATCGAAAAGGTCATCAATTCGAGGAAGAGGATATCGGTTTTTGATGGTTAGCTTGTTCAACTCGCGGTAGTTTATACACATCCAAAAGGATCCATCTTTCTTCTTTACAAACAATACCGGGGCTCCCCAGGGTGAGGAACTCGGTCTGATGAACCCTTTGCTGAGTAGCTCATTAAGCTGACTGGATAACTCCTGCATTTCTGCTGGCGCTAATCGATACGGAGACTTGGCTATGGGGGTAGCTCCAGGGATTAGGTCGATGTGAAACTCAACTTGACGTTCGGGAGGATTCCCGGGAGCTCTTCGGGAAGTACATCAGGAAAGTTGCAGACTTCGGGGATGCTCTCGAGGTCTTTAACTTCCTGTTTCTCGTTTATCACATGGGCTAGGAATGCATAGCACTCCTTTCGCAGAAGCTTTTGAGCTTTAATATAGGAAATGATGTGAAGGTTGGAACTAAGTTTATCGCCGTAGATCATGAGAGTTTGACTAGTAGGAAGATTGAGACGGATGGCTTTTTCATAACAAAGGATATCAGCATGATTGGGGCTCAACCAATCCATGCCAATGCTAACATCAAAGATCTTTATGGAAACTGGCATAAGGTCAATGGGAAACGAATGATCGTTGAGGGTAAGGGTGCAGCCTAAGAATATATCGTTAGCGTTCTCTATTTGACCGTTAGCCATCTCGACGATAAATGTTTCGGTTAGCGGTTGAGGATTAGGTTTATGAAGATGTTTGAATGAATGGCTAACAAAACTTCTTTCATCACCAAAATCGAAAAGGATGCAAGCATAAAAGTTGTCGAGAAGGAACATACCCGTGACAACGATGGGATCCGCGACTGCCTCTTCTTGACCCAACGTTAGAACTCTCCCGGTTTTGTTGGTTGCTGCTGCCTTGGGGCAGTTTCTCTTGTAATGACCGACTTCGTCGCAACCATAGCAGGTCTGACCGACACCTGCTCCAGAGGTTTGATTGGTTGGTTGGGTCGGCGCCTTGCAGAATCGCATCGGATGTCCCTTCATCCCACAGTTAGAGCATGACAATTCATGGCATCGGCCGGGATTATGGTGGTAGTTGCACTTGTTGCACCGAGGAAGGGTATCAGCATATCTACTGGTAGGTGCTTGAGCTGTAGGAGCAGCGACGGGAGTAGCAGCAGGGGTAGTAGCAGCGTGGACCGCCACAATTTTCTGCTTCTTTGAGGGTTCCTACGAACACTGACCCTTCTTCTGCTTCCAAAATTTTCTTTTCCCACCACTCCTTTTTTCCGGTTCAGGAGCGGTGACCACTTCATTAGGATTGTCTCCATGATCAATCAGAGTTTGCGCTAGGCATTTGGCGTTGTCGTAGGTGTCAGGCTTTGCAGCCAAAACATTTCCTTTTGTTGGCTGGGTCAGCCCCCATATGAATCTCACAATCTTTTTGCTTTCCGGGGTAACCATTCCCGGACAGAGAAGTGCTAGATCATCAAATCTTGAGGTGTAAGCGGCGATGTCAGAACCCTTCATCTTTAGATTCTAGAGTTCATGCTCTAGTTTCTGCATTTCGCTCCTTAGGCAGTATTCAACAAGCAGGAGATTTCTCATGCTCTCCCAACCCATAGCATTCGCTACTGGCAGGGTTAGGGATTTTACTCGGCCATTCCACCAAGTAAAGGCTTTGTTGGTGAAGGTGTAGGCAACAAACTTCACCTTATCAACTTCAGAACAGGCACAGATTTCGAAAATAGATTCGATTTTATCGAACCATCGTGTCAGGGCGATAACACCTCCAGTGCCATCGAAAGACATAGGTTTCACATTCATAAAATCTTTGTAGGAACACTCCTTTCGGTGTCCCTGACTACCTTCCTAGTTTAGAGATTGTGTACCACCTCCTGGACCACCGGAGCCACTGGGGTTCATTTGGGACATGGCGGTTTGTAACGCGCCGGTTTTTCTCGGTACGTTTGGTTATTTATTTTTAATTATCCTTGTAACCTTGGGTCAATTTATTTAACCAATGTCTGATTTCTTATGTTATTGGACTCTTTTGATCATCTTGTAAACTCCTTTTATTGAAGTCCATGGACTATGTGCCTATTTGCAAAGTCCAACTAGTAAATAGTACTTAATGTGTTAATTGAGTCATTTGGAACACACACAAGAAAAACACTCTAAACCCTCCCTCTCTCTCTCTAAAATCGTCCTCTATCTCTTTGGGATGAAGAGCAACCAAGGGGATGTTGTTTGGAGCTTAATTCTTGTTCATTTCTAGCCTTGATTCATATTGGTATGAACCTCCTTATCATTTCTTACAACTTGATTCATAACCTTACTCTAGTTTTATGATTTCATCTTCACTTCTTCTCCTTCTTATTTGATTTGTAATTGTATGTTATACATCATCTCAAGGTCCTATCTTCACCCCATATATGGTGGATGATGGATCTTGGGGATTACATGTGGCAAAAGATCATGGAAACCCTAAAAGTGAGAATGGTGATTTTATGTGCTTTATGTTCATTTTCATGTTGATTGTTATTACAATCTTGTGGCAAAATGAAATCCTAATGATACCTAACCCTTTTTAGTTCCACCATTATCATGGGGACTAAATTGGGATGATGAACACATCTTAAAATGTGTTTCAAAGGGAGAAGGATGGATAAGCCAAAAAGGAATCACGGGTGGCTACGATTCTGTTTTCCATCAGATCTGTAGTCATTTTGTAAAACTCATATCTTGAGCTCTAGAACTCAAACGGACCCCAAACCCGTTCCAAAAGTTCACAAATTGAGTTGGATAACTTTCTTAACAAGGCCAACCTCACTAATAAGGACTTTATCTATGGGAAAGAATGGCATCTTTGCTGTTAGGTTTGATCCGGGTCTGTTCTGATATGTCATTTTGTTTTCATCATTTCTAAGGATTGGAAAAGGATCCAGAGTGACTCCAAGTTTCTATATGTTCCTTATATTATTCATTTAAGATCTGGAGAAGATGGGGTGTTATTTCCAATTATAAATTGGTTAAAATGGATCCACACTCCAGATCAGTGGGCAGTCACCAGCTTTTGCTAGTGCTGTGATTGTCCACAATGTGAATTTTATATCTGGAGTTTGGGATATGCTTTTCATTCAATTCCAACTCTGAGAGTTTCATTTATATGTCCTTTACTTCTATTAATTTTGGTTTGGACGAATTCTACTCACAAGTTAGGTATAATTGGCCAACATAACTTGACTGTATTGTTGGAGACAGAAGTGATACACCATTTTGTAAAATTCATATTTAATTCATTTTTTGGAGTTAGAATGAGTTCTTTATAGTTATGGAATCCTAAGCAATCATAGTTTCCTTTAAAATTTAGTTAAAGCTATGTTTCTGTTTTAGATTTTGGAGTAAATCCGTTTTAAACAGCAGGTCTGTTTTAGAGACCTTGCTGTGATTACTCTTTTCTCAACTCATAGCTTCATTACTCCTCCTTTCTAACCTTTAGTCCTTCTTAGGTGAGGTTTTGAAGTTTTCTCAAGCTTGGTAGCATTATTTTATTCTTAGCTATCCTTACTACTCACTCAAGGTGAGTTCTCTCACACCGTTGTATTGATGATTGTGTTTGTTAGTTAGCTCGTGTGTGATTATTTGAATTCATTATAAAAGCATGCTATATAACTATTGTTTTAATTCGTACATGTGCACTGTATGTAACTAATCATGGATATGGGGACACCACCATACGGATTTACCGGTGCAGTGGGTAGGTAAGATCACCAACGTAATACTCATCGTGAGGTGCGGTGATTAGGGCCAAATGATACGGGATCTTCCCGGTGCGGTTCAAACCTACAAGTCCTTCTTGTATTATAGGCATTGATTCGTTCTTTGCCCTTATCATATAATTCTAATTGGAAAATGGATTAGGGTTAGTATCTATGAATGTTAGTACAATGTCTGTGTTTGAATTCACTAAGCTTTGTGCTTATGGTTTCCCTTATAACTTTTCAGGTGTTAAGATTAAAGAGGCTAAGGCTTGACATGGAGCACCGGGACATCGCTACTAGTTATTTATGTTGGGACCTTATTATTATTATTACTTCCGCACTTATTTTATATGATTATTAAGTTGATGGATTATTTTATGACTATTTCTGTTGTTTTAATTTAATTTAAGATGGGTTTTAAAAGTTTAAAATTTTTGCAAAAATTTGGGTGTCACAAGTTGGTATCAGAGCCACAGTTTGAGGGAACTAGGCATTCTTGTGGAGGTTCTAGACTCAAATTTGAGGCTCTATAAGATTTTATTTTCTTTTTAAAATATTTTTCAAAACTTCTGAACACTAGTAGTGGAAGATGTCGCAGTGTGCCAGTCAGCCAGCCAAGTAAGCCTTATTTCTTATGTTAAATGTTTATGTTAAATTGTTGACTATGAATTGGATTCTACTAGCCTTAAAATACTAGATTACACACTTAGTTAGTGTTAACATGTGAGAGAGTTGTAAAATTAACGGCTAGAGCGAACTAGAAATTTTGAAACTAGACGTGAATGTGAAATTGGAACTTGTGTGGAAGGTAGTAGAAGGGCCCCTACTGTTTGAAACATCGGTGCCGGTTTCGAGTCGGGGCAAGGTTGAAATTTTTTTGGCAAGCTGAGTGTTTTGTCTTCCTAGAAATATCTAGGCTGAATTGTTTCTAAGATTTTCCTTTTTCTGTGGATACCAATGGCTCCGCCTGCTCGACTTAATCAGCTCCAAATGGAGCAAGTTAGGGATATTGTCGCTGAAGAATTCAATAACGGTTTCAACGAACTAATACCGGGTGTGACCAACGACATAATCAACCAATTCGGTGATCTTCTGGATGAGCACCTCGCGGCTATTCCCGGGGAAGCGTTACTAGCTCTGCCTGTTCAGGATTCGGCATACTACTTCGAGAAGTGCAACAAGTGTAGCCCTCCTCTTTGGAATGGTGAATCCGACCCAGTTGCTGCTAAGCCCTGGGTTGTCAGATGTTGAGGGCGCCTTCATAAGTGTTGGGTGTCCGGACCAGTACAAAGCAGTGATCGCCATGAATCAGCTGTGAAAAAAGGGAAAGACATGGTGGAACACCATCACCGCTCTATTGAATGAAGAATAAGTGAGGGCCATGTCTTGGGCCCAATTTGTGGAGAGGTTCGAGGCACAATATGTGCCTAAGGTGGAGCAGCAGCGGATGTAGCAAGAGTTCATGGCCTTACAGCAGACTATCGAGTCCGTTAGTGACCTGAACGCCGAGTTCTTGGAGATGCTATCTGTTTGCCCCTCGTTTGCTGGGAACGAGGCCTGGTTAGTCACTCAGTACACGGCCATCCTACGTACCAAGATTCGTGAATTCGTTAGCATGCAGGAGTTCTTGACTTTATCTGCGATCATGAATGTAGCGAGGAGGAGGGAAATCAAGTTGCCGACCCAGTCCAAGAGGAAGGCCAATGACACCTCTTCCAAGACATCCAGAGATGCCCAGAAAAAGAAAAATCAGGGTAGTAAGTCAAGGTATGAGTATAGGACGTCTTCAGGGTGAGAAAAATCTATTGATATGCTACAACTGTAAAAAGCCAGGGCATCATTGGAAGAATTGTAGGGATCCCCCTGCGAGTGCAGTACCTCATATTACTTCTATAGTTCCCGTTTGCTATCACTGCAACGAGACGGGACATAAGAAGCCTGAATGCCCGAAGTTAAAGACTGGTAAAAGAGACGGGGGTACAAATCCTGCAATTGCATCGTCCTCTAAGGGAACCACTATGGTGACACGAGATCGTGCTCACCAGATGACTAGAGGAGCCGGTGATTACAACGACAGTGGCAGGCACTTATTTGCTAGATTCCAAGCCCGATGTTGTTATGTTTGATAGCGGCGCTACCCACTCTTTTGTATCTCACACGTTTATTAATCGTTTGGGGCGTAGTATCGGAAAATTGGCTCACCCAATGGTTATCGATGTTGCCGACAACCTCACTATTTATGTCACTGATGTTTATCAGGGTTACACTCTCAAGTTTTCTGGAGTTGAATTTCCCATTGATCTTAACCCTATTGCAACGCGAGAGCTCTGCGTTATCGTTGGCATGGATTGGCTTGATGCGTTTGATGCGGAAATCCACTATCGTAAGAAGCAATTTCGTGTTCGAAACCCTAGAGGTGGAGAACTTATTATTCAGGGGGACAATCCCCACCTGGCTATGGCTTCTTGCTCTTCTGCTATAGCACTAGACGACGTTCCTATCGTTTCCGACTTCAACGATGTTTTTCCGAAGGAACTCCCTGGCTTGCCACCTATTCGGCAAGTGGAGTTTCGCATTGATTTGGTGCCAGGTGCGACTCCGGTAGCGAAATCTCCTTACCGCTTGGCACTACCTGAAATGAAAGAGCTCCAAGATCAACTTCAAGAACTAAGTGATAAAGGGTTTATACGGCCAAGCTGCTCGCCTTGGGATGCTCCTATTCTCTTTGTGAAGAAGAAAGATGGATCCCAGCAAATGTGTATTGATTATAGGGAGCTAAACAAGCGCACGATAAAGAATAGGTACCCGTTGCCACGTATTGAGGATCTTTTCGATCAGCTTCAGGGAGCATCTTGGTTTTCCAAGATTGATTTACGTTCTGGTTACCATCAGATGCGGGTTCGTGAAGAAGACATTGAGAAAACAGCATTCCGTACTCGATATGGGCACTTTGAATTCATAGTGATGCCTTTTGGGCTCACCAATGCACCCGCAACGTTTATGGATCTCATGAACCGGGTGTGTAGCCTGATGCTAGACCATTCGGTCATAGTGTTCATAGATGATATCTTAGTCTATTCTAAGAGCAAAGAGGAGCATCAGCAACACCTTCGGGAGATTCTAGAAACTCTGGCAAGAGAAAGGCTTTATGCTAAATTCTCAAAATGTGAATTTTGGTTGGAAGAAGTTTAGTTCTTGGGGCATGTGGTAAACAAACACGGTATTAAGGTCGATGAAGCCAAGGTTAATGTGGTTAAACAATGGAAGATTCCAAAAACACCTTTTGAAATTCGCAATTTCTTTGGTTTAGCCGGTTATTACCGGAGGTTCATTGAAAATTTCTCTAAAATCGCCTTACCACTCACCCGATTGACCAAGAAATCAACGAATTTCATTTGGGGCCCGGAGCAGAAGCTGGCATTTGATGAGTTAAGGAAACGATTGTGTGATGCTACGATTTTGGCCTTACCTGATGGGGTTGAGGATATGGTGGTTTACAGTGATGCATCGCTTCATGGTCTTGGTGCCGTGTTAATGCAACGAGATAGGGTGATAGCCTATGCCTCCCGACAGCTGAAACCCCACGAACGAAACTACCCCACTCATGATTTGGAGCTAGGGGCTATTGTTTTCGCTCTTAAGATTTAGAGACACTATCTCTATGGAGTGATGTTTATCATATACACTGACCATAAGAGTCTGAAATATTTGTTCGAGCAGCGGGATTTGAACATGAGGCAGATCCGATGGTTGGATGTTGTAAAAGATTATGATTGTGAAATTCACTACCACCCCGGTAAAGCTAATGTGGTAGCTGATGCTCTCAGTCGTAAACAATCTGCCGAACCGATTCGAGCTAAGTGTCTCTGGATCACGATGGTATCGTCTTTGTTAGATCTAATCCGAGACGCTCAAAAGACGGCAATACTGGAGGAAAACATCAGGCGTGAGAAGATTGGGAAAGAGTTGACAAGGATGGAACGAGACGGGCGGGGTTTGCTGACTCGCTACGGTAGGGTTTGGGTTCCATATACCGGTGGAAATCGGAAAACCCTAATGGATGAGTCTCATTAGTTAAAATTTTCTATCCATCCTGGTGCTACTAAAATGTATCGGGACCTTCATGAGGCTTAGTGGTGGCATGGAATGAAGAATGATGTGGCTCAATTTGTGGAAGAATGTATGACCTGTCGGAAGGTCAAGGAGGAACACCAAAAACCGCATGGGAAGTTGCAACCATTGGAGATTCCTGAATGGAAATGGGATCATCTAACGATGGACTTCATTACAAAAATTCCTAAACTGCCCGAGGATCCGATACGATATCGGTGATTGTTGATCGTTTGACTAAGAGTGCTCACTTTCTGGCTATAAAGGAGAGCTCATCGGCGGAGAAATTAGCCGAGATCTTTGTTAAGGAGATTGTCTCATTACATGGGGTGCCCGTTTCTATCGTCTCCGATCGAGACACCCGATTTACCTCTCGGTTCTGGAGGAAGTTTCAAGAGGAATTGGGCACACGATTAAATTTTAGTACCACCTTCCATCCGCAGACAGACGGGCAGAGTGAACGGACGATTCAGACCTTGGAGGACATGCTTAGGGCATGTGCGATTGATTTTGGGGGTAGTTGGGATGACCATCTACATCTAGCTGAGTTTTCTTATAACAATAGCTATCACTCGAGCATTTAAATGCCTCCATATGAAGCCTTGCACGGGAGGAAGTGCAGGACGCCCGTTTTTTGGGGCGAGGTTGGGCAGAGGGTACTTGGGAGTACCGATATCGTGCTACGGACTACGGAGAAAATCCAAGTGATTCGGGATCATTTGGTCACAGCGAGCAGTCGTCAGAAAAGTTATGCCGACAAAAGACGCTCCAATCTTGAGTTCCAGGTGAGAGATTGTGTGTTGCTTAAAGTCCCCCCTGGAAAGGTGTGATTCGATTTCAGAAGCGGGGAAAGCTCGGACCCTGATTCATTGGACCCTACAAGGTCATAGCCCGTGTGGGGAAAGTGGCTTACCGTTTAGAGCTTCCTAACGAGTTAGTCTAATTCATAATACGTTCCACGTGTCTCAGTTACGAAAATGCGTTGTTGATGAGACCGCTGTGATACCACTGGAGGACATACAGATTGACGAGCGTCTCAATTATGTTGAGAAACCAATCGCTATTTTCGAACGAAAGACGAAAGCTCTCCGCAACAAGACTATAAACCTGGTTAAGGTGCAGTGGCAACATAGGAAGGGTTCAGAATGGACTTGGGAACCGGAATGCGAGATGCGGGCTCATTATCCGGATCTGTTTCTAGGTGTTGACTTCGAGAACGAAGTCCGTTCTTAGTGGGGGAGAGTTGTAACGCGCCGGTTTTTCTCGGTATGTTTGGTTATTTATTTTTAATTATCCTTGTAACCTTGGGTTAATTTATTTGACCAATGTCTGATTTCTTATGTTATTGGACTCTTTTGATCATCTTGTAAACTCCTTTTATTGATGTCCATGGACTATGGGCCTATTTGCAAAGTCCATCTAGTAAATAGTACTTAATGTGTTAATTGAGTCATTTGGAACACACACAAGAAAACTACTCTAAACCCTCCCTCTCTCTCTCTCTCTCTAAAATCGTCCTCTATCTCTTTGGGATCAAGAGCAGCCAAGGGGATGTTGTTTGGAGCTTAATTCTTGTTCATTTCCAGCCTTGATTCATATTGGTATGAACCTCCTTATCATTTCTTACAACTTGATTCATAACCTTGTTCTAGTTTTATGATTTCATCTTCACTTCTTCTCCTTCTTATTTGATTTGTAATTTTATGTTATACATTATCTCAAGGTCCTATCTTCACCCCATATATAGTGGATGATGGATCAAGGGGATTACATGTGGCAAAAGATCATGGAAACCCTAAAAGTGAGAATGGTGATTTTATGTGCTTTATGTTCATTTTCATGTTGATTGTTATTACAATCTTGTGGAAAAATGAAATCCTAATGATACCTAACCCTTTTTAGTACCACCATTATCATGGGAACTAAATTGGGATGATGAACACATCTTAAAATGTGTTTCAAAGGGAGAAGGATGGATAAGCCAAAAAGGAATCACAGGTGGCTACGATTCTGTTTTCCATCAGATTTGTAGTCATTTTGTAAAACTCATATCTTGAGCTGTAGAACTCAAACGGAACCCAAACTAGCCCCAAAAGTTCACAAGTTGATTTGGCTAACTTTCTTAAGAAGGCCAACCTCACTGATAAGGAATTTATCTATGGGAAAGAATGGCATCTTTTCTATTAGGTCTGATCCGAGTCTGTTCTGATATGTCATTTTGTTTTCATCATTTCTAAGGCATGGAAAAGGATCCAGAGTGATTCCAAGTTTCTATATGTTCCTCATATTATGAGTTTAAGATCTGGAGAAGATGGGGTGTTATTTCCAATTATAAATTGGTTAGAATGGATCCACACTCCAGATCAGTGGGCAGTCACCAGCTTTTGCTAGTGCTGTATTTGTCCACAATGTGAATTTTATATCTGGAGTTTGGGAGATGATTTTCATTCAATTCCAACTCTGAGACTTTCATTTATATGTCCTTTACTTCTATTAATTTTTGTTTGGACGAATTCTACTCACAAGTTAGGTAGAATTGGCCAACATAACTTGACTGTATTGTTGGAGACAGACGTGATACACCATTTTGTAAAATTCATATTTAATTCATATTTTGGAGTTAGAATGAGTTCTTTATGGTTCTCGAATCCTAAGCAATCATAGTTCCCTATAAAATTTAGTTAAATCTATGTTTCTGTTTTAGATTTTGGAGTAAATCCGTTTTAAACAACAGGTCTGTTTTAGAGACCTTGCTGTGATTACTCTTTTCTCAACTCATAGCTTCATTACTCCTCCTTTCTAACCTTTAGTCCTTCTTAGGTGAGGTTTTGAAGTTTTCTCAAGCTTGGTAGCATTATTTTATTCTTAGCTATCCTTACTACTCACTCAAGGTGAGTTCTCTCACACCGTTGTATTGATGATTGTGTTTGTTAGTTAGCTCGTGTGTGATTATTTGAATTCATTATAAAAGCATGCTATATAACTATTGTTTTAATTCGTACATGTGCACTGTATGTAACTAATCATGGATATGGGGACACCACCATACGGATTTACCGATGCGGTGGGTAGGTAAGATCACCAACGTAATACTCATCGTGAGGTGCGGTGATTAGGGCCAAATGATACGGGATCTTCCCGGTGCGGTTCAAACCTACAAGTCCTTCTTGTATTATAGGCATTGATTCGTTCTTTGCCCTTATCATATAATTCTAATTGGAAAATGGATTAGGGTTAGTATCTATGAATGTTAGTACAATGTCTGTGTTTGAATTCACTAAGCTTTGTGCTTATGGTTTCCCTTATAACTTTTCAGGTGTTAAGATTAAAGAGGCTAAGGCTTGACATGGAGCACCGGGACATCGCTACTAGTTATTTTTGTTGGGACCTTATTATTATTATTACTTCCGCACTTATTTTATATGATTATTAAGTTGATGGATTATTTTATGACTATTTCTGTTGTTTTAATTTAATTGAAGATGGGTTTTAAAAGTTCAAATTTTTTGCAAAAATTTGGGTGTCACACGGTTGCTACTGCGGCAGTAACAACTACCGAGAACATAACAGGATCAAATTGAGGAGGAGGTGGTGGCGGAGGATTGTTGTTCTTTGAACTGGGTCTCTTTCTTGGAGGCATATTGATCTAAAATGATCAGGAAATAGAGGATGATAAGTCCTCTGAATTGAATCAAGAGATATGAAACAAGAGATATCTCATTATGATAGATAAAGTGTTCTACTATGCGATAATATAGGAAAGCTAACAAGGCAAGAAAACTATTACTAAAGGAATGAATAAGTAGCAACACTTGATTTGGGATTTCTATAATGAAGTTGGCTCTAGAAAATACTCCCATAGTATTATATGTTTCGCTACGACAATGACTCATTGTTTGGATATTTGGTAAGTTTTAGGCCTGCTGAACACCACAGTCACTCACAAGCACATGTTGGCCGTCTCTCGAATGAATATAGTTGATCAGGCTATATTGACCCTAGACTCGACTAAATAACTGCCCAGGTTTAACCATAGTGCCCAACACCCAATTACTTATGTTTTGTTCTACTCGTAGTTACGGATTCCTACGGTTAGGTATTCTTGTATACTTTTGAAAAATACTTACATTTTGAAGTATACTTTTAGTTCAGAGCACTTTGGCAACTTAGTGTTTATATTTATATACCATGTAAGGTTCGGTATACTTAGTTCACTATAAACAAGGGCTCTGATACCAATCTGTCACTCCCTGAAACCGAAGGCGGAAACATTCCGGGGTGGAGGTGACGTCATGTAAAGTATCATAACCAATGTACATAGCAAGCATAGTAAACACAACCATTACATTAGATAGAAATATTTACATTTGTTTGAAAACAAAGTGATACAAGTTTTTATACATATAGATCATATAAACAATTGAACAGACGAGACTTCTATACGCTTCGTCTTCTCCAAAAGATTGCGGGATACTTGTCTAACGAGAACCTGAGAATACAAGCATTTTTAAAATATCAGCATAAAGCTGGTGAGTTCATAAGCGGTTTGTTTCTGTAAAAGAACAAGTTTCCTTTGGTTTTCTAAAAAAGTTGTTATCCAAGAAAATCCCAAATTTTCTTTTAAGAAAAGTTTTGTTGTCCATTTGTTACACAGTTTGTTTAAGAACAGTTATGTTATCTCAGGAAAAACCCTTATTTTCCTTAAAAGTTGGTGGTTGGTTATCGATTCGGAATGTGGTGTACAAGTATCTACCATACTTGTAGCGTTAATGAAGTATTCTGAAAGCCTGGTTATCCTTGAAAACTGCGATAGTTTTAACACGTATATAAAACTATTAGGTAGGTAGTAAACTAATTCCTAATGTTATTAATTTACTAACTTCTTTATTACTTAAAAGTAAATCTACATTATCTAAGTTTGCGAGTTCCATAACTATGCGATAAACTAGATATGGCAAAAGGAAGGCCAATATCATTTTATGACTTTTGTCACTCGTAGACCTGTCGGTCCCACTATAGCTAGCAGCAAGGTGGGGGGTAGTCAGCCCCGTATAGATCTATACACTCAAGTCACGTTCTCCTTCTAAGAGATTTTGGTTACAGGGGCGGTCCTCCACTAACGTATGTATCTCTGTGGAGTGTTTCAGAGGACATGTCAAAAGTTCTAGTTACATGCAGAAAATCGCGTATGTATGTGGAGTATTTTAGAGGACGTATCAGAAGTTCTAAGATTAATGATTTTAACAGTAATAATGTGGAAAATCATTTTGAGATACAAAATATAACATTTTATAATGAGTTTCGCAATTAGTTTGAAAACTAACTCTACAAGTCAAACGGTTGGTTAATACGGTTTTCAATCTTAAAAGCATACGGAATATGAAACATTTCAAATGAAATAATAAGTTTGTGTACAAGATTTCCTTGTACTTTTGCTTGTATTCCCCCCTGAAAACATTGAAAAACACGGAAAAAGGTGTAGGGGTATGAACTCACCGGTTAAGGAATGAGCCGATTAAGATGCTATGTGTCAGTTTAAGGCTTGAACACGCCCAAGAATCCTATGTAACATGAGGAGATACATAATTGTATCTAATTAGACTTTGATTTACTAATTAAGTAAAATAAAACATTTCGAGACGCGACAACACTTTATCTCAAGTGTTTGGAATGGTCCGGGTTGCATCTAAGGGTGTGTAGGGTCTAGATATGGAGTTTTCTCTTCAAGAGTAAACTCTTTGAGGAGTTTTCGGCCCAATGACCATATTCCCATGAGTTTACGGCCGTTAACTCATGGGTGGTGTGTTCTTGGATGTTTAAAGGTCTTATAACACTCGGGAAAATAGGCTAAGTTCAATTCTAGGGTATAGGAAGTGATTAAGTCCTCAATGGACCATTTATGGGAGTTTACGGCTATAAACATAGAGTTTACGGCCGTAAGCTCTTACTTGTGCCTTCCTTTTGTGTTTTCATGGTTCTAGGTTGATCACATGTGATTCTAGCTTAGTATACAATCCATGGAAGGAAGTTAGGGCGCCATTTGACCACTTTATATGAGTTTACGGCCAGGGAACCATTCCTTAGGGGGGTTTACGACCGTAATTTCCTAAGGAAATAGTTTCCTTCAAGTTTAAGGTCCCTAATGCAATGGTGATGGGTTCCAGACATTATTCCAAGCCATATGAGGTATTTAAGGAGCATTTTAACACCTTAAATGGTGTTTACGACCCTTGAAGGAGGGTTTACCGTCCAAGCATGATCTTAGGCCGTAAACTCATGTTTACTCCCCAAATATCAAGTTCTTGGTGTTCTAAGCTCGTACATGCAAGTCCTTAAGTCTTTGCTAAACACTAGAAGGGATTTGGAAGGGTTTTGGGGATTCAAAACCCCTTTATGGGAGTTTATGGTTTTGGGAGATATTCCCAAACCGTAAACACAAGTTTTTGATGCATTTGGATGATTTAAACACGAATTTTCATGTTAAACAAGCTTAATAACAAGCTAGGATAGATTTCTTACCAATTTGGAGCTTGAAAGGGGCGTTTTTAGATCAAACTCGAGTTTTAGAGAGAGAGAGAGTAGTGAGAGAAAGTTTCAATGTGGTGGGAAAAAGCTTAAATGAAGGTCACTAATCCTTTAAGTAAGGCTTGAGTTTGTGGCCCGGTGGAAATCTACCTGATATCGACGTTAAACGGAGCTTAAAATTTTAGCCGATTAATTTGTCGTAACCCGACTTAGTCGAAACTAAAACTTTTCCAAATGAATATTGAGGGTGTTTTAATGTGCTTCTAATGTGTTCCGACACTTATGCAGTCAAAATAAAAGTTGCAATTTAACTAACTTAACCCAAATGTTAACGGAAAATTTTAACAAAAATAAATTTTATTAACGGAAATGGAAGACTGTGGCGGAGTAAATTTCGGGTTGTCACACAACATTACATGAAAGGCATGCCCTGGAAGCTTGGATCTGTAGTTTGGAGTCGTTGCATGGATTAAAATGTGTCTGTATGGCTTAAGGCCTGAAGGAACCCGGCGAGTCGCGAGGGCGACTTGGCGAGTCGTATGAATATAGACGTGAACTTGACGAGTTGGAAGAACAACTCGGCGAGTCCGATGAAGATTGCCATAGACTCGACGAGTTGCATGAACAACTCGGCGAGTCGGATGAGTTTTCCCCAAGATAAGAATGTGTGTGCATCAACGTGTTACTAGAAGGAAACTCGACGGGTGGCCTTAGGGCCTCGATCGAGAATCGTAGGAACTCGACGAGTCACCCCAGTAACTCGGCGAGTGGGTAAAGGTTTCAAGGAACTTGGCGAGTAGCCGAGGGTACTCGACGAGTTAAGGTCAACATGGACTGTTGACCTTGACTAAGGACTTTGACTTTGACCAGGGTTAACTATTGGGTTATGGAGTACTCTATGAGGATGAATACTTATGAGTATGTTCGTATTATGGTAATAGGTGGCAGAGTCTTTAACGAGTGATCGGAGAGCTATGATTATTTACCGAGCTAACATCTACGAGGTGAGTTATCCTCACTATACTAAGGGGTCTAAGGCACCAAGGTCGGCCCATTGGATTTGATATCCTAGTAGTTATTGATATGTTGAGTTGAGTTAGTAATGTATGCCAGTTGATATGCTAGTCGGGTAGGTCAGTAGGACTGCCTGTAATACTGATTGATTACCTGTATGTGCATTTATCTATTACATGTCGACATGTTATGTGTGGTGGGTTGAGGTTGTACAACTCTGTACGGTAGCCAACAAACCCGAAAGTATTCCAGATATGAGTTAAGGGCCCAGTAGGCATTCTAGACTCATACTGAGGAAGCAGGAGCATTCCAGATACGAGCTGAGGGCCCGGTGGGCATTCCAGACTCGTATTGAGTGCTCGATAGCATTCCAGATACGAGCTGAGGTCCCGGTAGGCATTCCAGACTCATACTGAGGGCCCAGGGGTAGTCCAGCTTGTAAAGTTGTGGACCCAGTGCATGTTGTTCTGTTTTTGATTGATATGATATGCTAATATTGATATTGTTATGTGGACTGTATGTGTATCGGTATTTTGGGGGTAACTCAATAAGCTTTCGGGCTTACAATTATAGTTTATTGTTTCAGGTACATCAGAGGATCGCGGCAAGGCAAAGGCGTGATCGTACAGCTCCTTCTGTTATGTCATGTTTCTGGGAAATACTCTAATAATTAATATTTTGAAAACAAAGTTGTAATGTTTTGATGAGTTTGACATGTTTTAAAAAGTTTAAATTTTGGATGTTACAACAAATTGTAAGGATGTATATATATATATATATATATATATATATAATCACAATATCTATCTATATCATTATCATTATCTATATCTATATCTATATCTATCTATCTCATACATACTTATAAAACTAGCATTTTTCCTTAAATCTCATGCAATTGAAACCCCTATAAAAATTTGTCAACACCTCATGCATTTGAAACCCCAACACCCATTCACCTTCAAAGTAATGAATCTCATTCATTTGAAACTTCCAAGACTATTCAACTTATTGGATTTCATTTGACTTTTGAAATTCCCTTTACACAAATGTAGTTAGCCTATAAATACTTAATTCTATAGAAACAAATATCCTAAACGAAAACAAAATATTTTTTTTGTCTAATTATTGATCCTTTGTTCTCTGTTATAGTATAAATGAAAGTCTTATGTTGTCAATATAATATTGAAGTTCAATAATCTATAACAAGCAAGGTATGCATTTTGTGTTTTTAATCAAAACAATTGGTTTTTTTGTTGGTTTGTTCACATATTGTGTTTTTAATCGTGAACAAAACTAGATCTTAGGTTTGAGAACTTTCTAACATCTATTTTAAAAATTAGCACATGCAATATTTTATTCAGCATACAGGTACGATCAATTATCTTTTGAAAAGAAAGGCTTTACACCATCCATTTCTTATAAGTTTATATTATTTGGGGTAAAATTGAATTGGTGAATGGAACAATCAAGGGTGAGGATTTAACTTCAAGTTTTATGATTCTAACTCTGCTTGAAATGTTATTTGCATAATTTGTTGAACTTATTTAAAGACGCTCTGAGATTTAATGAATATTTAAGTTGAATATTACCTCACGTTTTGAACAATATGCAAGTTTTTGAGTTGAAGTTCATATTGATATGTAGAAATTCGCTTTAATGAGCTGATGATTTTATCGATATATGAGAAAATTTGTAGTTTTTAATGAGATGATGCATTGATGTTGTTAAAGATGATGCCAGAAACTTTACCATTTATCGTTGTTAATTGTTGTAGGTTTGTTGTACAAGTTGTATCTCTCGGTTTTTAATTATATTGTTGTTATCCATTCACATGTTTCATATTCTTGAAAATGATCAATGTAGTGATTTTCATAAATCAACATTAACAGAGTAAGGAGTCAAACACATTAATTGCAATAAAATAATAATTGGACTTTTATGAAGAAACACATAGCTCGAACAAGCTACCTCCACAGCTTAAACCTACAAAAAATTCTTAATAATTAATAATGGAAATGATAATAAATGTTGAAACTATAAAACAAACACCTAATAAGAAATATCAATGCCAATATTGTTAAAATGTGTATTTTTTAGTTATTAACTAATATTGGTTTTTATTTTATAATAAATGTCATATTAAAGCTAAATGTTCATTTGAAACTTACACAAACTCTTGATCTTTCAAGTAATTACCCAAAGATACTCGGTTTTTTTTAACTTAATTAAATCATTCACTTTAATTGTTAATTTAAATATAACATTACAATGTCAACTTAAATATAAATCAAAGGTGAGGATTTGTCACGCCCCTGAATGGTTAGAAAATAACGGCGGAAACATCCGGGGGCGGGTGACGTCATGCGTAGTATCACAACAATCGTATCATAGTAATCAAAGTAAACACAACCGTTACATTACTATATGAATATTTACATATGTTCGATAACATAGTTTGTGTACATCATTACATGCAAAAGATAAAGACGAGACTCTCCATCCAGGGTGTGTGTGTGCAGCCAGGGTGTGTGTGCGGCCGTACACATGATGTGTGCGGCCGTACATAGGGGTGTGCAGCCGTACACTCTCCATCCAAGTCAAAAATGTTAATTTTAAGGTGATTCAAGCTACTAGATAAGGACCAAATTGTCACTTTGGAGGGTCTTAATGGCATGTACGGCCACCTTATGAAGGTGTGCGACCGTACACCTTCAAAGAATTAAGAACATGATGAATTTAGGCTTAGATCGTGGTGTCTTACCAATATAACAATTTAAATGATGGAGTACTTCACGTTTTTGAGTCCTTTGGAGTGTTCTTGAATGAAGATTTTATAGAGAGAAACTAGAGAGAGGAAGTAGAGTGAAAGACCCCAACTTTCGTATTTTTGAAAGACCCAAACTTTCATACTTCACAAAATTATTACTCCAAAACATGCTACTTGCATATTCATAAAAGCAATATTTTACATTGATAAAGAGATTACAAACTACTGGATACAAACCGACTATTAAAAAGTGTTATATATTACATAACTACCCAGGATATTGTAATTTATATAAACATAAACTGAAGTACAAAAGTACTATTACAAACTATTCTAAATCTTTCAACAGTATAAGAACATACTGGTTACTTATCACCTTCAATTATTAAATATTGATAGGGTAAGCGGTGACGCTTATTGAGTTCAATAATAGATACAATATAATGTTATGCCATATATATACTTAAATATGGCAGAAGCAAAGAGAAACAAGGAACAACAAAGGCATATGAGAATCATGTGTTAAGCTTTTCATATCATGCGATGACTTGGCTCAAAGATATACAATCAATGAGACATAATAATTTCCATACTTAATATACATCAATAAAACTTTGGCCCAAATAGCATAGAAGACATACAATTTCTTATTAACATTTTGTTAGATTGCAGGCTTATAGTCCTGTCTAACCATTTGCCAATGCCATAGAATAGAAGTCATTCTCTTACAGAGACATGCTCTACATGGCCAGAGGCTACGTACCAGTACCAATGTGAATCTAAGTCCTTTCATTGATCACATGGTCAAAGGTATTACATTTGCTATAAAAATAGCGAATAAAAATAACACGGGAAAATAACCCGAAATAATAACACTGAAAAGCACATATCACAAATAACACATAACATACAATTGTTCCTATACATTGAACTCACCTTGAATTAACCGGGGGTCAAAATAGTAATTTGGGCAGGACATCGGCTTTAAATATGACTTTCTATGTTGAAAACCAGGAGCTTAATTGAAAATCGGGCTCTGCAAAGGTAGGGCTTCAAAACCGAAAAGATAAAATTTTCGGGCTTCGTGGGAGCTTTGGGACGTGTTTCGGATGCCAAAATTGATATCGGGGCTTCGGGGGATGGCAAAATAGTAAATATATGGAAGAAGGGGCTAAAAGTGGCAAATTTTCAAGATTACCCGGGTAGGCTCGCAGGCCTCCCTTTATATAGGGCCGAGGCTTCTGATCCGAGGGCTGAGAAGCGAACAAATGTCAGCAGATGCGAAGGCCACGAGGTTCGGATGTGGCTCGGACGTGGCTCCCTATGCGAAGGGCCATATGCGAGGTGTCTTACGAGGCGTCTTAGACGTCTCCTAGGACGCCGAAAGGCACATCGGATTCTCATTGGGCCACGCTTTGGATCGCACACCGGTGACTAAGCAGCTTCGTGCGAGGGACGTGGCTGATTTCGGACCACTCATGCGAGATTCCTAGGAAATTGAACCCCGTACTTCAAAAATCCATAACTTTCGCATACGAGCTCCGTTTTTGACGTTCTTAATATGCACACGTAGGTAAAATTATGCTCTACAACTTTTATTTAGAATTCGTCGTCTAATTTGGAATTTAATTTTAATATTATTATCTTTAACAGACCGAGACAGGAAAATCCGTTAAAAATTCATAACTTCTTCATCCGACATCCGTTTTCGTCAGACTTTTTACCGTTATAATATAAATGACGAGACCTTCGATTTTCGTTTACGATGTATCGTTAAATATCGCTCGATCTAAAATTTGAGTTTTTAGTTGTCTACTGCTAAGCTGGAATTTAGAAAATCATAACTTCCTCATACGAAGTCAGATTTGGACGTTCTTTTTGTCGAATTTCTCGGTTTAACGAATATTACAACTTTCATTTAGATCACTAAGGCTAAAAAGTAGTTTATCAAAAACTCACTTTTTACGTCATTCGGCGCCGTGTCGGTTTTATCATGGTTCTTCGATTGTTCATAACTTCTTCGTTATAACTCGGATTTCGACGAGGTTTTCGCCTACAAGTTTGTAACGAAATTATTTACAACTTTCAATAATAAAATTTTACTTATTTCAAATTTTATATTTTCACTAAGTTTCACTATTTGGATTTTAATTGGAATCTCATAAGACTTCCAATATTTTCTGAGTGATTCTAAACATAGTTTTACTTCATTTCTAGTAAAAACCATCTGTTAGAACTCAACACTCAATTTCACATAGTATTTCACAATTTTATTCATTACAAAACACAATTTCAAAACGTGTATGCTACAAATACCTCCTCGTTTTGAGGATTTTGTCCCCGAGATTACATTGATTAAAATAAATGGGGGTATTTTGCTTTTTATCTCATTCTTATTCTCCCAAGTATAGTTTGGGCCTCGATGGTGTTTCCACTTGACAAGAACCAATTCTACTTCTTTATTGCGTAGCTTAGTTGTTCTTTCATTCACGATTTCTTCAGGCTCTTCAACATATCTTAACTTATCATAGTTGCTCAAGCATTTGCGCAGATAACTCACATGAAACACATCATGAATACCTGCCAAATGTTCAGGCAATTCTAAGCGGTATGCTTGCTTTCCAATTCTCTGGATGATTTTGAAAGGACCAACAAATCTAGGGCTCAACTTTCCTTTCTTCCCAAATTGCATAAGGCCTTTCCATGGGGATACTTTCAGCATCACGAAATCACCCACTTGGAATTCTATAGGACGTCTTCTCTTTTCTGTATAGGACTTCTGTTGATCTTGGGTTGCTTTCATGATGGGTTTGAGCCATAAGAACTTTCCTATGTGCACATACAAACCCTAATGGTTGGATCTAGGTTTCTCTAATTGAACAGGCAATATATCCAAGACTTTGATTGATAGATCTAATGAAAACATTCAAATCATAACATATGAAAACAGATCTAAAGGATTACCTTGAATTTCTTGCTTGAATCTTCTTGTCCTTAGAGCTTAGAGTCACAATTCTCAATCCTCTAATGGCTTACAAACACCAACTAGCAAGAGGATGATAAGAAAGAGAGAGAGAAAGGAGGGTGAGAAATTGGCCAGGGTTACTCTAATAACAAGGGTGTCAATTTCCTCAACCCTATGGGTGTATTTATACTAGTGAGCTTCCTAGGGTTTCACCCTTAAAACCCTAATTGAATAACTTAGGCCCTAAGCAATCCAATATCCCTTTATTTGTAAGCCTTTGGACGATTTCTAGGTGATCCATATCCCTAAAGTCGTCCAACCCCTTATCCATAAGGATTCATAGCCCAAAAATATAACTATCACACATTTGACAATATATGCCCCTTTATTTAATTAATCTCTTTAAGTCACCAAATTAATTCCTAATTAATTTATGACTTATATTAATAAAATAATAATATTATTATTCCTTATATTATTCTCATAATATATAAATAATATTTCTTCTCTCATTTTAAATCATCCTGTCAAGTTGCTATGGTGAAGGCAACCCAAAAGGACCATGCACAACCGGGTCAAATACTTGCCAAATATAGTTGCAGCCTTAGACACTATTTCAACAGTCTCCCATTTGGATAAGTCTAGTAACTATATATACAAGCATAATCCGATTAGCAATCATGGCTCTCAAAGACGCTGTCAAACTATGAACTTATCAGTCATCTCCTTTAGATAAGGGATCGTATAGTCCTCTGTTAAGATATTATGCGGATAATTCTATGGAATCATTTGTCCAGCAGTTGGTTTCTTGATCTCAGATTTATTCGACATAGAACTTAATCGAACAGATCAATTTAGTTCTGACTGGGCCCAACACATAAGCCAAATCAAATTATCGAGCGGCCGAGATATCGCTTTTACCCTCTTAGGATAAAAGTAACAGATAAACTTCGACTTATATGCATTTACTTATTCACTAATCAACTATATACAACAATGCGTTTTATGACATCAATTTACTGATGCGGTTTCGCATCATCAATGCACAACCAATTAGTAAATAACAAAGCATATATCTTGGTTTTAAGACCATATGATATTATCGTCTTCCGATCACCCTTTTGTCACATTCCATAAGGTGATTCCAGCAAGAGCGGGTTTGTTCCAATGCTCAAAACTAGTTCATAAGCACTCATGAACGTTGCAGCAAACTTTTGCTATGTCTAACACCATTTAGACAATCTACACACCAATTCATGACAATCTTCATTGATACCTACTTCCAACATATGAAGGATTGTGGACTGTTCGAATAATTCGATTATTCTTAATAATTCAATTATTCAGGAAGTCAAAACATGCAAAGTAAAACAATAGATAAACAATTAACATATCACAGTAACTTTACTGTCACACCCCCAAACCTGAACGACGGAAACGTTCGGGGGCGGATGACTTCATGTGGTAGCGTAACAATAGAATACATAGTAAAGAAAGCAATACAACCATCATATATATAACTGAAAGTTTACATTTGTCAAAAAGTTACATGTTCAAAACCAATTACAATATGATGTCAAAATGTGAGATTAAACTGGCGCCGCAGCATCCCTTCATCAAAAGCATAATGATACCTGAAATTACTAATTTCCTGGGACATACAAGTAATTTTGAAAGAGTAGATCAGCACTTAAGCTGGTGAGTTTCATAAGTATTTAAATGACAATGTTTGTATGAAATGAAATGTTTTGTCCTTGTTTGTTTGTATTTAGAAAATCCTATATTTTCTACTAGTATAAAAGTAGCCTTCTCTCAAGACAAATGTTTGTTTCTAAAATGTATGTAAGTGTGAAATTACCAATGTGTTTGAAAACCTTGTAAATCAATGCATTTTTAATACCCCATGTGAGTTTTATAACCATATTATTGACTCGGAATGCCTATACACAACGTTTTTCAGGCGTTGGAATGTTATGACGTTTGTCACCCCAAACGGTGGACTGTAGCTAACAATCAGGGCGCGGGTTGTCAAGCCCGTATAGATCTATACACAAACACCATGCTCCCCCTCCAAGGGATTCTGGTATATAATACAGAACTTGAAATGTGTACTCGAACGTACGTGAAGTTTATGTCTCACAAAACCGTGGTATAAAAACAAATTTACGTGTTAAAATGTTCGTTTGTTCTTGTATATGAAAGTGACTTCTTGAAAATCAAGTTTCTAGTATGTAAAAGTTAGCAATATCCTTGTAAAACTATACCTATTATAGTTTTCTAAAATTGTGTCTCGTTTGTTTAGAAATACCTAGAAAAGGAATCACTTGTTATGAAAGTATAGATTTTTGTAGAGCCTAAGATAGACAAGTATACATAAAATCTAAGAAAATGTTTAGTTTATACATGCATTACAACAATTTATATTTCAAAAGATAGAATTCTATTGTAACATATCTTATATACGAAAGTTTCCTATAAAGTTTATAAATCACATGTGATTTGGATATGTATAAAAGCATATAAAATAATTCTTTATGTAACACACGATAATACTCGTGTGTTTTACTTGTATTCCCCCCCTTGAAAGCATATAAAATCATTTAGAATATCTTAAAAAGGTTAATTAAGCGGTATGAAACTCACTTGAAAGTTTGAAGATAGCGAGATGGAAAACCGGGCAGAGTTTCGTCTTGAGAAACGGATTTTTCTCGGGATTCTCGGGAATCTCGTGATTAAAATTGACCCTCGGGACTTGAGCAAAAAGACCAGAGCTTCGGGTTTGAACGGGCATGGAAATCAAGGCAAGATTGTGAGAGAAAGGAGAGAAATGGGGTGAATTTCCGGGAACCCTCGCATTTCTATTTATAGGGGGTCTGAGAAGCCTCGGTACGCGGGGCGTACGCTCGTACGCAGCGCGTACACGTACGTCATGCATGAGCGAGTCCTCGACTGCCTCGGCTTCGGATGGGACAGATCGGATGGGGCGGGTCTGATGGGGCGGGTCGGTAGCTTCGCATAAGGGCGACGTGGACGGACCGAGACCAAGGCCCTCGGGTACGCGGGGCGTACGGGGTTACGCAGCGTGTAACTCGGATGAGGGTGCTGACTCCTTCTTCGGATATTACCGGATTTTTGATTTAATTTATATATAATTTATTCAATAAACTTCAAAAAATAATATCTTCTTCATACGAACTCCGTTTTTGATGGTCTTTATATCCACGCGTAGGTGAGACTACGCTCTACAACTTTCGTTTAGACTCCGTTGGCAAATTCCGAAATTAATTTTATTATTTAATTATAAAATGACGTGATCAAGGAATTTCTTTAAAAATTCATAACTTCTTTATCTGACGTCGGTTTTTGCCAGACTTTTCACCGCTGAAATACCATTATCGAGACCTTCGATTCTCGTTTAGGTCATTCCGGCCAAAAGTCGCTCGATCTCCGATTCGAGTTTTTAGTTGCCTGCTGCTAAGCTGAACTTGGAAAAATCTTAACTTCAATATACGAAGTCGGATTTGGGCGTTCCTTTTACGTACGATCATGGTTTAATGACATTTAAACATAGAAGGAATTTAAATAGAACTTTTTGGACATTTTATTATCAAAGTTAATTTTATTAACTAAAAAGTGGTTACAATACTTGGCTAGTGAATATGAAAAAGATGAGGGTACTTTTGTTTCATCTGATCTTCGCGTTCCCATGTGAATTCAGGTCCCCGCTTGGCGTTCCAGCGAACCTTCACGATGGGTATGCGACTTTGTTTTGTTTGCTTGACCTCTCGGTCCATGATTTCTACCGGTTCTTCCACAAAGTTGAGGCTCTCGTTGATCTCGATCTCGTCGAGTGGAATAACAAGAGTCTCATCGGACAGACACTTTTTCAAGTTCAAGACGTTGAAGGTTGGATGTATGTTACTAAGTTCACGTGGTAGGTTAAGGTTGTAAGCCACAGGGCCGATTCTGGCAAGAATCTCGAAAGGCCCTATGTATCTTGGATTTAGTTTCCCACGCTTTCCAAAGCGTATTAAACCCTTCCACGGTGAGACCTTTAATAAAACGTGGTCTCCTACTTGGAATTCTAAAGGTTTCCACCTTTGGTCAGCGTAGCTTTTCTGTCGGTCTCTAGAGGCTTTCAATCGCTCACGAATCTGAGCGATCTTCTCTGTCGTTTCTCGTATGATTTCTGGACCGGTGAGAGTGCTTTTAGGAACTCTTCCTTTAGCTAACTGGGTATCGCCAACTTCAGTCCAGCACAGAGGGGATCTGCACTTTTGACCATAAAGGGCTTTGAACGGAGCAGTCTTTATGCTTGTATGATAACTATTGTTGTATGAAAAATCGACAAGGGGTAAATGGATATCCCTTGCCTTTCCAAAGTCAATCACACAGGCTCTTAGCATATCTTCTAAAGTTTGTATCATTCTCTCACTTTGCTCGTCTGTTTGTGGGTAGTAGGCTGTACTCATGTCTAGCCTAGTCCCCAGGGAACTTTGTAGTGACTGCCAGAATCTTGAAGTGAATCTACTATCTCTGTCGGAGATAATGGATATCGGAACACCATGCAGTCGCACTACTTCCCTTAAGTAAGTTCTTGTAAGCTTTTCCATTTTGTCAGTCTCCTTGATGGGTATGAAATGTGCGGATTTGGTTAATCTGTCGATGATGACCCATATGGTATCGAGTCCACTCGTCGTCTTGGGTAACTTGGTTATGAAGTCCATAGTAATCCGCTCCCATTTCCGTTCTGGTATCTCTGGTTGTTGTAGTAATCCTGACGGTTTCTGATACTCGACCTTAACCTTAGTGCAAGTAAGGCATTTACTTACGAAGGTAGCAATTTATGCTTTCATGTTAGGCCACCAGTATAGTTTCTTAAGATCCAGATACATTTTATCCGAACCTGGGTGAACGGAATATTTTGAGTTGTGTGCTTCGGTCATGACTAAGTTTCTGAAACCACCATGTTTCGGGGACCAGATTCGGTCCATGAGATAGTAGGCTCCGCCACCCTTGACTTCTAGATTCTTTTCCATTCCTCGCAGGGATTCACCCGCCACATTTTCAGGTTGCAAAGCTTCCATTTGTGTCGCCTTAATTTGTGTGGATAAGTGGGAATGGATAGTCATAGTCAGAGATTTGACCCTCCGACCAGTGTATTCCTTTCGACTGAGGGCATCAGCTACCACGTTGGCCTTGCCAAGATGATAACGAATTTCGCATTCGTAGTCATTTAGTAACTCAACCCATCGTCGTTGTCGCATGTTGAGTTCCTTCTGATCGAAAATGTGTTGAAGGCTCTTGTGATCGGTGAAAATAGTACTCTTTGTTCCGTATAAGTAGTGTCTCCAGATCTTCAGAGCAAATACCACTGCTCCTAACTCAAGATCGTGTGTCGTATAGTTCACTTCGTGTGTCTTAAGCTGCCGGGAGGCATAAGCAATAACCTTCCCTCTCTGCATAAGAACACAACCTAGTCCTTGATTTGACGCATCGCAATACACTACGAAGTCTTCTATCCCCTCGGGGAGGGATAGTATCGGTGCGGTGCACAAGGCCTGTTTTAGCATCTGGAATGCCTTCTCTTGTTTCGCTTCCCAGCCAAAGGCCACGCCTTTCTGGGTTAATGTAGTAAGAGGTTTCGCAATGCTAGAGAAGTTCTTTATGAATCTGTGATAGTAGCCAGCGAGACCTAGAAATTGACGAATTTCTGTAGGTGTCTTTGGTGCTGACCAGTTCTCAATGGCCTTAATTTTGGAGGGGTCCACGTGTATACCTTTCTCGCTAACAACGTGGCCTAAAAATTTGACTCTTCGAATCCAAAATTCGCATTTAGAAAACTTCGCATAGAGTTTCTCCGTTCGCAGTGTTTCTAGGAATTTTCTTAGGTGCTGACTATGCTCTTCCTCACTTCGGGAGTAGATAAGTATATCATCGATAAAGACGATGACGAACTGATCCAAGTAAGGACGGCATACCCTATTCATTAGGTCCATAAATACTGCTGGTGCATTAGTTAATCCGAATGGCATCACTACAAATTCGTAGTGTCCATAACGAGTTCGGAAAGCTGTCTTTGGAATATCCCCCTCTAGAACTCATAATTGGTGATATCCGGATCGTAGATCTATCTTTGAGAAGTAGTTTGCTCCTTGAAGTTGATTGAATAGGTCGTCAATACGGGGTAGAGGATAACGGTTCTTGACAGTAAGTTTGTTCAGCTCTCTGTAGTCGATGCACATACGGAACGATCCGTCCTTCTTCTTTACAAACAGGACTGGTGCTCCCCAAGGTGAGAAACTTGGTCTTATGAATCCTTTTTGAAGGAGTTCATTAAGTTGACTGGAAAGCTCCTGCATCTCTGCTGGTGCGAGACGATAAGGTGACTTTGCTACGGGGGTAGCCTCTGGAACTAAGTCGATTCTGAATTCGACTTGGCGTTGTGGTGGTAATCCTGGTAGTTCTTCTGGAAAGATATCGGGAAAGTCGCGTACTACCGAAATGTTCTTGATGTCCTTCAGTTCTTGACTTGTATCAACGATGTGCGCTAGGAATGCTCGACAATCCTTCCGCAAGCACTTTCGAGCTTGGATGCACGAAATGATGTGAAGGTTTGTACTTGATTTGTCGCCGTAGATAACTAATGTTTCGTTGTTAGGGAGATTAAGACGGACTACTTTCTCAAAGCACATGATGTCGACGCGAAGAAGACTCAACCAATCCATGCCGACTATGACGTCGAAACTTTTAATTTGGACAGGTATGAGATTGATTGGAAAAGAATGGCCGTCTAAAGTTAACGTACAGCCCATGTATATGTAGTTAGTGTTTTTGGTTTTTCCATTGGCTATCTCTACAGTGAATGATTTTTCTAACTTGCTAGGTTTAGGTTTAAGTAAATGAATAAAGTTTTGACTCACGAAGCTTCTCTCCGCTCCACTATCGAATAATATGCATGCATATGAATTATCGAGAAGGAACGTACCAGCAACTACAGTTGGGTCAGCTACAGCTTCGTCGTGGCCTATCGCCAAAACTCGTCCCACACTGCAGGTGCCTGCTACCTTAGGGCAGTTCCTCTTATAGTGGCCCACCTCGCCACAACCGTAGCAAGTCTGGCCTACACCCGCACTGGGAACTTGAGTGATTGGCTTTGCGGGGTCCTTGCAGAAACGGGCTGTGTGTCCCTTCCGGTTGCAGTTGGCACACTGCATTTCCCGACAAGGTCCATGGTGGTGGTAAGTGCATTTGGTGCACTTTGGAATGTTACCCACATAAGGCTTTGTGGGGTAGGGATTTGTAGGGATTGTAGTAGGTACAGTGGCAGCATTCACTGAAACCAGTTGTTTCTTTGCGGATTCTTGGGAAGACCCACCCTTCCCGTTATTCCATTCTCTCTTCCTTTTGTTGTTGTTGTTGTTGTTGTTGTTGTTGTTGTTGTTGTTGTTGTTGTTGTTGTTTCCTTTCTGTGGTTCTGGTGCAGAAACAGTTGAGTTCTGATGACCTCCGTAGTCAATCAGAGATTGTGCTAGTTCCTTGGCACTTTCAAAGGTGTCAGGTTTGGAAGCTAACACGCTTGATCGTATTTGGGGCGTCAGTCCCCAGATGTACCTTTCTATTTTCTTGCTCTCGGGAGCAATCATATCGGGGCAAAGGAATGCCAGATCGCAGAATCTGTTGGTATAAGTTGCGATGTCGGTACCAACCATTCCGAGAGTCCATAGTTCGTGTTCGAGCTTTTGAATCTATCCCCGTGGGCAATATTCTCTCATCATCATGGCTTTTAGGCTCTCCCAGCTTGTGGAGTTTGCCACTATCAGGGTAAGTACTTTAACGTGGCCATTCCACCAAGTTAAAGCTCTATAAATAAGGGTGGAAGTTGCAAATTTGACTTTGCTGTGCTCGGGACAGGAGCAGATTTCAAAGACTGACTCTGTCCTTTCAATCCACTGTCTCAGGGCTAACACACCACCAGATCCATAAAACATCTAGGGCTTGGCGTTAGTAAAGTCCTTATAGGTGCATTCTCGGGGTGGTCCATGACTCTCGCCATGGTTGGATGGGTGTGTGCCAGATCCCGAGCCATTAGTAATCGAGTTATTGATCTGTGACATGGCAGCTGCTACTGCTGCGGTGACTGCTGCTTGGAACATAACAACATCAAATTGAGGTGGTGGAGGTGGTGGTGGTACAGGTGCTTCCCCACCGTTGTTTCGCCTTGGATTCCTACGCGGAGGCATCCTTCAACTATAGGTTGAAAAGGTAAAGATAAGAATTCCATAGAATAGAGAATTAATGTGTCTCATGAACTAAACTGCTATAGTTCAACAACAGATGCTAGTATGAGTCTTAAAATAGAAGGATGAAAGTTATTTGTAAGACTGAAAGTATGAAACAAGTATTTGGTTTCTCAAAGACTTTTCAAGGTTTGAACGAAATACTCAACGTAGTAATAATAGTGTCACTTATATTAATATAAAAGTTGATACAACGATCATGAAAATTTGACCCCTATAAGGGTCTCCGATTACAAAGTTCGAGAAATTTAAAGACTTTTAGCCGAGGTCCTAAGCTATAACAAAATTTGAGTCTTTGACAAGCACTACTTGCGATGAAGGTTGCGCTTGGAGCTTGACTATGCATCTGATTGCTTCGACTCCATTAGACGCCTATCAAAAGTGGCTTGTTGTTCCCTTAGTTCAGCGAGGGCTGCAATCATTTGCGCTTGGAATGCCTCGGTTTGGAGTTGAGCATTGTCTTGTATCTTGTCCAGCCTACGGATGTCAGAAGTGTGAACCTGCACTTCCACGTTGACATCCCGGAGTCGACTAGCATGAACTCCGGACTGATAGGACTGATTGGCTAGCTTACCCACCATTACCGGGAGTGCCCGATCAGCCGAACCTCCGCCACGGACATCATAGAAGTCCGGGCACATGCCGTAGGGAGGACGTAAGTTCTGTTGTTGGCTCCAATGATGGAGGTGACTTCCCCAGATGGGAGTCGGTCCTTGAAAGTTCCTTACGAAGACGGGAGGTTGAACTGGTGGTGGATCGATCACTTTCGGTTCTGAGTCGGTACCTGAGTCATCATCCACTTCTATGGGTTCCTCGTCCTCTTCGGGATCATCTTCGACCAATCCTCCATTGCCTTGGTTGGGAAAGTAGGGGTCGCCGGGGTGGTGAAATCCAGCCATTTGACTGTACGAGAAATAGGGTTATAGGAGTTGAATAAAGTTGAAACTTGCAAAACATGTAAGTTAAACTAGTTTAGGTAGCAAATAATCCTATAGTATTTAAATTCTTGTGTTTGATTCTAGTAACGGTTTGGTAAGTTTTGACTTGTTGCTTACTACGATCATTCCTCGATATACGTTGGTCCAATCTCGGGCAAATATAGTTGATCACGCTATATTTGTCCAAAATCTGATTACATATATCGAGGCTTAATCGTAGTGTCAACTTGTCTGAATACTTGTTGTATAGTTAGATATCATGAAAATAATTTGTTGTATGCATGTAATTGTACTTAAATGAACTATCAATTTAAGTTAAACGTAACGCTGCTTAAGCGAAAAAAAAATGTTTTGTTAGAGAGTGTTAGTCCCTTAAGCATTTATAGTTTGTATATCTTATGTGGTTCGATATACTTAGTTCACTATAAACATTGCTCTGATACCAATCTGTCACACCCCCAAACCTAAACGGCGGAAACGTTCGGGGGCGGATGACTTCATGTGGTAGCGTAACAATAGAATACTTAGTAAAGAAAGCAATACAACCATCATATATATAATTGAAAGTTTACATTTGTCAAAAAGTTACATGTTCAAAACCAATTACAATATGATGTCAAAATGTGAGATTAAACTGGCGCCGCAGCATCCCTTCATCAAAAGCATAATGATACCTGAAATTATTGATTTCCTGGGACATACAAGTAATTTTGAAAGAGTAGATCATCATTTAAGCTGGTGAGTTTCATAAGTATTTAAATGACAATGTTTGTATGAAATGAAATGTTTTGTCCTTGTTTGTTTGTGTTTAGAAAATCCTATATTTTCTACTAGTATAAAAATCCTATATTTTCTACTAGTGTGAAATATCCAATGTGTTTGAAAACCTTGTAAATCAACGCATTTTTAATACCCCATGTGAGTTTTATAACCATACTATTGACTCGGAATGACTATACACAACGTTCTTCAGGCGTTGGAATGTTATGACGTTTGTCACCCCAAACGGTGGACTGTAGCTAACAATCAAGGCGCGGGTTGTCAAGCCCGTATAGATCTATACACAAACACCATGCTCCCCCTCCAAGGGATTCTGGTATATAATACAAGACTTGAAATGTGTACTCGAACGTACATGAAGTTTATGTCTCACAAAACCGTGGTATAAAAACAGATTTACGTGTTAAAATGTTCGTTTGTTCTTGTATATGAAAGTGACTTCTTGAAAATCAAGTTTCTAGTATGTAAAAGTTAGCAATATCCTTGTAAAACTATACCTATTATAGTTTTCTAAAAGTGTGTCTCGTTTGTTTAGAAATACCTAGAAAAGGAATCACTTGTTATGAAAGTATAGATTTTTGTAGAGCCTAAGATAGACAAGTATACATAAAATCTAAGAAAATTTCTAGTTTATACATGCATTACAACAATTTATATTTCAAAAGATAGAATTCTATTGTAACATATTTTATATACGAAAGTTTCCTATAAAGTTTATAAATCACATGTGATTTGGATATGTATAAAAGCATATAAAATAATTCCTTATGTAACACACGATAATACTCGTGTGTTTTACTTGTATTCCCCCCCTTGAAAGCATATAAAAGCATTTAGAATATCTTAAAAAGGTTAATTAAGGGGTATAAAACTCACTTGAAAGTTTGAGGATAGCGAGATGGAAAACCGGGCAGAGTTTCGTCTTGAGAAACGGATTTTTCTCGGGATTCTCGGGAATCTCGGGAGTAAAATCGACCCTCGGGACTTGAGCAAAAAGACCAGAGCTTCGGGTTTGAACGGGCACGGAAATCGAGGCAAGATCATGAGAGAAAGGAAAGAAATGGGGTGAATTTCCGGGAACCCTCGCATTTCTATTTATAGGGGGTCTGAGAAGCCTCGGTACGCAGGGCGTACGCTCGTACTTCGGATGGGACGGATCGGATGGGACGGATCGGATGGGGCGGGTCGGTAGCTTCGCATAGGGGCGACGTGGACAGACCGAGACCAAGGCCCTCAGGTACGCGGGGCGTACGGGGTTACGCAGCGCGTAACTCGGATGAGAGTACGCTCTACAACTTTCGTTTAGACTCCGTTGGCAAATTCCGAAATTAATTTTATTATTTAATTATAAAATGACGTGATTAAGGAATTTCTTTAAAAATTCATAACTTCTTTATCTGACGTCGGTTTTTGCCAGACTTTTCACCGCTGAAATACCATTGTCGAGACCTTCGATTCTCGTTTGGGTCATTCCGGCCAAAAGTCGCTCGATCTCCGATTCGAATTTTTAGTTGTCTGCTGCTAAGCCGAACTTGGAAAAATCTTAACTTCAATATACGAAGTCGGATTTGGGCGTTCTTTTTACGTACGATCATGGTTTAATGACATTTAAACATAGAAGGAATTTAAATAGAACTTTTTGGACATTTTATTATTAAAGTTAATTTTATTAACTCAAAAGTGGTTACAATACTTGACTTTTTAGGTCATTACAAAGATTTGAAATATCGGGTTGTCACACCATCTTCTACTCAATGTATAATAAAGTGATATTTTCTATCGATATGATGAGATCTACCATGATCCCTCGGTTCCTTGGTCAAGGCAACCGCTCCTTCATTATCACAGAAAATTTCCATAGGCTCCTTTATGGCAGGTACAACTCCAAGATCACCAATGAAGTTCTTGAACCATATTGCCTCCTTCGACGCTTCGCTCGCTGCAATGTACTCTGATTCGCACGTTGAATCAGCTACGGTTTCCTGCTTGGAACTTTTCCAAGTTATTGCTCCTCCATTAAGGGTAAAGACCCAGCCCGACTGCGAACGGTAGTTGTCCCTGTCGGTCTGGAAGCTGGCGTCACTATACCCTCGCACCTTTAAGTCATCACTCCCCCCGAGGACTAAAAACCATTCCTTGGTCCTCCGAAGGTACTTAAGTATATTGTTGACTACAATCCAATGGGCTCTGCCAGGGTTCCCTTGATATCTACTGACCATGCTCAAAGCAAAGGCTACATCAGGGCGAGTACAATTCATAGCATACATGATTGAGCCAACTGCGGAAGCGTAAGGTACTCGGCTCATCTCTGCTATCTCGGCTTCAGTACTCGGACTTTGAGTCTTACTCAACTTGGCATTACTTTGTATCGGTAATTCTCCCTTCTTCGAATTTTCCATACTAAAACGTTTTAGTACTTCATCTAAGTAAGTGTTCTAACTAAGTCCTATTAGTCTCTTACTTCGTTCTCTCACTATCCTTATTCCCAAAATATAGGAAGCCTCTTCGATGTCCTTCATAGCAAAACACTTCCCGAGCCAGTACTTAACCTCCTGCAGTGTCGAGACGTCGTTTCCAATGTGTAGTATGTCATCGACACACAAAACGAGGAAGCTAACTATACTCCCACTGGCTTTGACATATACACATGATTCATCTTCGCTTCGTTCAAATCCAAACTCTTTGACTTTCTCATCGAAGCAAAGATTCCATATGCGAGATGCTTGCTTAAGCCCATAAATGGACTTCTCAAGCTTACACACTCTATTCAGATGCTTCGTATCGACAAAACCCTCTGGCTGAGCCATGTAAACATCCTCAACCAACTTCCCATTAAGGAAAGCAGTCTTGACATCCATCTGCCATATCTCATAATAATGAAATGCAGCAATGGCTAGCATCACCCTAATAGACTTTATTTTCGCAACTGGTGAGAAGGTCTCATCATAGTCAACTCCGGGAGTTTGAGTAAAGCCCTTCGCAACCAATCGCGCCTTATATGTGTGTACATTTCCATACACGTCAGTCTTCTTCTTGAAGATCCATTTGCACCCAACGGTCTTACATCCGGGCACATTATCAACCAACTTCCAAACTTGGTTGTCATACATGGATTGAATCTCGCTGTCCATTGCCTCTTTCCATTTTGCAAACTTCGGGCCTGCCATGGCTTCCTTATAGCTATTAGGTTCATCTAAATTTATTAGTGTACAATCACTAATATACGTTTCCCCTTCGGTAGTAATATGAAAACCATTTAACTGGGGTTGAACTCTAACTCTTTCGGAATGTCTTAGATGTAAGGACTTGTCAATTGGTTCAACCGGAGTTTCCTCCTCGGGTTGAGCACCAGTGATAGAGGTTCCTTTATCACTCGATTCTTGAATCTCTTCAAGTTCGATCTGCCTCCCACTGTCTCCTTGGCTTATGAGTTCTCGCTCTCGGAAAACCCCTCTCCTCGCAACGAAGACAACATTGTCATTCGGTCTATAGAAGAGATATCCAAAGTATTTCTACGGGTAACCGATGAAAGAACATCTCTCACTACAAGGTTCGAGCTTGTCGTGAGTATCTCGTCTTACGAAAGCCTCGCAACCCCAAACCTTGATATGTGCCAATGAGGGAGCTTTCCCTGTCCACATCTCATGAGGTGTTTTGGCAACATTCTTTGTAGGGACTCGGTTAAGGATATGGGCGGCAGTCTCTAAGGCATACCCCTAGAATGAGATAGGTAGTGAAGCACGACTCATGATAGAACGAACTATGTCTAACAAGGTTCGATTACGCCTTTCTGCCACACCATTCAACTGCGGTGTCCTAGGTGGCGTCAATTGCGAAACGATTCCGCATTCTTTGGGATAGTCATGGAATTCAAGACTTAGGTACTCTCCTCCTCGATCGGATCGAAGCATCTTGATTTTCCTGCCCAATTGATTCTCCAGTTAATGTTTGAATTCTTTGAACTTTTCAAACGTTTCTGACTTGTGCTTGATTAAGTAAATATACCCATATCTACTATAATCATCGGTGAAAGTCACATAGAAGCGGTTTGCATCCTTTGTGGCGGATCTAAAAGGTCCACATACATCGGTATGTATGAGATCCAACAAACCCTCACCCCTCTCACATGAACCAGTGAAGGGTGACTTGGTCATCTTTCCAAGAAAACAAGACTCACATGTGTCATCTTCCCAAACCTTGATATGTGCCAATGAGGGAGCTTTCCCTGTCCACATCTCATGAGGTGTTTTGGCAACATTCTTTGTAGGGACTCGGTTAAGGATATGGGCGGCAGTCTCTAAGGCATACCCCTAGAATGAGATAGGTAGTGAAGCACGACTCATGATAGAACGAACTATGTCTAACAAGGTTCGATTACGCCTTTCTGCCACACCATTCAACTGCGGTGTCCTAGGTGGCGTCAATTGCGAAACGATTCCGCATTCTTTGGGATAGTCATGGAATTCAAGACTTAGGTACTCTCCTCCTCGATCGGATCGAAGCATCTTGATTTTCCTGCCCAATTGATTCTCCAGTTCATGTTTGAATTCTTTGAACTTTTCAAACGTTTCTGACTTGTTCTTGAGTAAGTAAATATACCCATATCTACTATAATCATCGGTGAAAGTCACATAGAAGCGGTTTGCATCCTTTGTGGCGGATCTAAAAGGTCCACATACATCGGTATGTATGAGATCCAACAAACCCTCACCCCTCTCACATGAACCAGTGAAGGGTGACTTGGTCATCTTTCCAAGCAAACAAGACTTACATGTGTCATCTTCCCTAAGGTCGAATGACTCCAACACTCCATCCTTTTGGAGTTGAGTTATGCGCTTCTTGTTGACGTGTCCAAGACGATAATGCCACAAACATGCTTTATCCATACCATTGGAAGAATCCATGCATAAAACATCATTTCCTAGGTTATCTACAATCATAACAGTTTCATAAATTCCATTACAAGGCATTGCTTCAAAATATAAAACACCATTTAGATAAGCATAAATCGAACCATTCAAATTATTAATGAAAATCTAACTCCTTGTCTAAACAAACCATGAAACGAAATGATGTTTGTTGCCATATCTGGCGAGTAGCAACAGTTATTCAAATCTAAAATTAATCCATTACTAAGCACTAAAGAATACACACCAATCTTGGTGACAGGCGACGATCTTCTGTTTCCCATGATTAGATTTATTCTTCCATGCTCCACATCCCTTTTTCTTCTTAGTCCCTGCAGTTCAGAACAAATGTGGTAACCACACCTGGTATCAAGAACCCAAGAAATAGAATGAGATGAATCATTAGATTTAATTGTATAAATACCTGCGAAAGACGGCTTCATCTTTCCATCCTTGATGGCTTGCAGATATTCTGCACAACTCTGCCTCCTTCGGGTTAGAGTTGGGTTTAGCAGGATCAACCTTGGTCCCACTAGAGGAGGAACCATCTCGGGACTTTCCCCTACGGTGGCTCTTTGACGGAGCCTTCCTCTTCTTGCCCCTTCCCTGCCCAATAGCCAAAACAGGAGCAGCGGGTGGATTGGGAGTTGGTGCAACAGACTTGTCCTTCAGGTTGCTCTCAGCAACCCTTAGGAGACCTTGGAGTTTACTTAGGGTGACCTCTTCCTTGTTCATGTGGTAGGTCATCCTAAATTGGTTGTAACACGGAGGCAAAGAATGAAGTACCATGTCGATAGCCAAATCTTCCCCAAAGTCGACATTCAACTTGCGAAGACGATCGACATACCTTTGCATCTTTTGCAAGTGTATGGTTAGAGAATCTCCATGTCGCATTTTAGCAGAGATCATGTTAGTGAAAATCTTGTAACGTTCCTGCCTCGCGTTTTAATGGTATCTTTCCAATAAGTCTTGATGCATCTCGTACGGATACATGTCCTCATAGGACATTTGGAATTCGGCGTTCATTGTGGCTATCATGATGCAATGAACCTTCGTTGCATCACGTTCATGAGTCTCAAAAGCAGTCATTTCAGCCGGAGTAGCGATTTCTGGATTGATCTTCTCAAGCTTCTCGTCAAGGACATACTCCTTGTCCTCGTAGCGAGCAATCGTGTGAATGTATCTTATCCATTCGCTAAAGTTTGTTCCATCGAAAGTCACTTTTTGGCAAAGGCTCATTAGCGTGAACGAGCTAGTAGCAGCGTTGTTCGCGTTCGACATCTACAAATAGAAAGGACAAAGTTTGATTAGAATTGAATCCCTAATTATCACCCAATATGAAAAATTAGGGCTAGGATCCAACAACATTATTTACACATTAGAAAAGGGATGTCGTAATCCAACATGCAAACAATTTGAAGGTAAGTGAATGATGATTCACTAATTTTCCATCATGAAAACATAACCTTAAGTTCTAAATGTATTGAGAATTCCTAGGTTTCGATGAGATTCATTGAACTTTTCATTGGCATGTTTAAATCTCGATATGCCCCTCTCGTTTGTGACTGGGATGCCAAGGATCACAAAGTAGGTGTGAATAACCATGCAAATCTACACGGTGCCTTCATTGTTACAATCACCTATTCGATGTGCCGGTAAACCACACACGCTCCACCGAACTATGATAAACAATGAATCACCCTTTGCCACCTTTACTTAGAACCAATTAGTGTGCTGGTAAACCACACATGCTCTTCTTAGCAAAGGTGCAAAGTGTAATTTCATGGGATTGCATCAATTCACTTTTCCTAAAGTAACTAGGAATCGGAATTTGAAAAACATGTAGTTACTTTGTATTTTAACATTATAATTTTAATGAGGAGATAGAGTTGCCCTATCCTACCCGTTCGGTTAACGACCTTCCACCAGTCAAGCAAGCGGTAGGTGTGAGTGTACACCTATTAAGCGCCATTTTATAGGTCGCAACCTTATAGACCGGCTTCGTGAATGAGGCCTACTAACGGTAAGACTAGCATTTTAATTATTCATATATATATATATATATATATATATATATATATATATATATATATATATATATATATATATATATATATATATATATATATATATATATATATATATATATATATATATTAGTCTTGTAATATTATATTAGTATAGGGTTGAATTTTAAACTTGTAAAATTCTAGGGTTTGAAATTTAAATTGTCCAAATTAAACTTTTAATCACAAAACTAAATTTCAAATCTTGAGGGTTTGTTTTAAACTTTTCAAAACATAAGGGATCAAATAACAAATAATTAAAATTAACCATTTAATCTCATAATTATCCATATTTGATTTATTTAAATGTTTCTTGCAAAACAATTCACCAATTTAATTAAAATAATCAATTAATATCATATAAGGAAATTATTATTCAATTAATTGGTAATTATCTTTTGATAGGTCAAGGATAAACTCAAATATATGATAAAATCGGATTTTATTGACCCATAAAGATTCAGGTAAGTTTCCATAAGAAAAACAACAAGAAATCCCGAAAATAGCTCTATCTGACGCTCGAACTCGCCGAGTACCATACTGTACTCGCCGAGTTGAGGCCTACTCGCCGAGTACACTGTGGTACTCGCCGAGTTCATCAGGTAGATGGACCAAAACCGATTTTTGCAATCACCAAGTAATCAACCAATGCATCAATTCAATAGAACCAATCAAGGCTCTGATACCACTGATGGGTTTGAGCCATAAGAACTTTCCTATGTGCACATACAAACCCTAATGCTTGGATGTAGGTTTCTCTAATTGAACATGCAATGTATCCAAGACTTTGATTGATAGATCTAATGAAAACATTCAAATCATAACATATGAAAACAGATCTGAAGGATTACCTTGAATTGCTTGCTTGAATCTTCTTGTCCTTGGAGCTTAGAGTCACAATTGTCACTCCTCTAACGGCCTACAAACACCAACTAGCAAGAGGATGATAAGAGAGAGAGAGAGAGAGGAGGGTGAGAAATCAGCCAGGGTTACTCCAATAACAAGGGTGCCAATTTCCTCAACCATATGGGTCTATTTATACTAGTGAGCTTCCTAGGGTTTCAACCTTAAAACCCTAATTGGATAACTTAGGCCCTAAGCAATCCAATATCCCTTTATTTATAAGCCTTTGTACAATTTCTAGGTGATCCATATCCCTAAAATCGTCCAACCCCTTATCCATAAGGATTCATAGCCCAAAAATAAAACTATCACACATTTGACAGTTTATGCCCCTTTATTTAATTAATCTCTTTAAGTCACCAAATTAATTCCTAATTAATTTATGACTTATATTAATCAAATAACAATATTATTATTTCTTATATTATTCTCATAATGTATTAATAATATTTCTTCTCTCATTATAAATCATCCTGTCAAGTTGCTATGGTGAAGGCAACCCAAAAGGACCATGCACAACCGGGTCAAATACTTGTCAAATATAGTTGCAGCCTTAGACACTATTTTAACATTTCATTCTTTCTCATATGATTTGAATCTTGTCGGTGGTGTCTTGAATCATTTCAGGGCCTCCAAGGACCTTCTGTTCTACATCACGCCAACATAATGGTGTACGACATTGCGACCATATAATGCTTAATATTTTGGCATTTTGTTTGAAGTGCGGTAACTGTTATTATATGAAAATTCGACAAGAGCCAAGTATTTATCCCAGTTACCACCGAACTCCAAGACACATGCACGAAGCATATCTTCTACTGTTTGGATTGTTCTCTCTGTCTGACCTTCTGTCTGGGGATGATAAGCTATGTTGTGGGCAACTCGAGATCCTAATTCACAATGTATACTTGCCCAAAAATTAGAAGTGAAACGAGTATCGTGATTGGAAATGATCTTTAGTGGCACACCATGTCTTGCAACAATTTCATCGAAGTATACTTATGCGTATTTCTCCATTAGAGTCGTTTCACGCATGGCGAGAAAATGTGCACTCTTATTCAGGCGGTCGACGATTACCCATATGCTATCATGCTGTCTAGCAGTCTTTGGCAATTTGGTAATAAAATCCATGGATAGTTCTTCCCACTTCCATACAGGAACACTAAGGCTTTCTGGAGTTCCGTAAGGCTTTTGGTGCTCTATTTTGACTTTTAAGCATACTAAGCATTCCTGCACATATCGCCCAATGTCTCTCTTTAATCCAGACCACCAATAATCAGCTCTTACATCATAGTACATTTCACTTGTACCAGGATGTATTGACAGCTTAGACTTATGAGTTTCATCTAAAATCTTCTGTCTTAATCCACCAATCTTTGGCGATTCTTAAATACTTTTAATCCTCGTGGATCATCAAGTAAAACATCAGCATAATGTACCATTCCTTCCTTCTTGACATTTTCTGGCTTTAAGGCCTCAACTTGCCACTTCTCTAGTTCATCAAGAATAGTGAACTTCACCGTAGTGTGAGTAATAGTATAACACATACTATTACGATAAACCTTCCTGCTAAGTGCATCTGCAACCACATTAGCCTTTCCAGGATGGTACAAGATTTCACAGTCATAGTCTTTGATCAGCTCCATGGCTTGTTGCTATCTCATATTCAAAGTTTGCTGACTGAATATATACTTGAGACTCTTATGGTCGGTAAACAATTGGCATTTCGTACCAAAAAGATAATGTCTCCAAAGTTTTAGGGCAAAAACCTTTGCAGCGAGTTCGAGATCATGGGTGGGATAATTATTTTCATAATCTTTTAGTTGTCTTCAGGAATAGGCTATCACTTTACCACGTTGCATCAACACACAACTGAGTCCCAATCTTGAAGCATCGCTATACACGGAGAAATCATCATCACCTTCTGGGAGTGATAAGATGGGAGCATGAGTCAAAAGATCTTTTAAAGTCAAGAAAGCTTTTTCTTGGGCTTCACTCCATTCAAACTTCGCTTCCTTTCGAGTAAGACTAATGAGAGGTATAGCTATACGAGAAAAATCTTTAATGAATCTTCGGTAATAACCCGCAAGACCCATGAAACTACGAATTTTGGAAGCATTACGGGGCATTTCCCAATTTTGAATGGCTTCGATTTTGGTAGGATCTACGGATACACCGTCACCAGAAATAACATGGCTGAGAAATTGAACTTGGCGAAGCCAAAATTCAAATTTCGAGAATTTAGCATAAAGTTTCTCCTTTCAAAGAAGTTCTAAGATTTCACGAATATGAACGGCATGGTCAGCTTCAGACATGGAATACACTAGAATAACGTCAATGAATACGATGACAGACTTATCTAGCATTGAGCGGCACACTCGATTCATCATATCCATGAATACAGCAGGAGCATTTGTCAAACCGAATGGCATGACAAGGAATTCGAAATGCCCATAACGAGTACGAAAAGCAGTCTTCGGTACATCTTGCTCTTGTACTTTCAACTAATAATAGTCAGATCTCAAATCAATCTTTGAGAAATAGCTAACACCCTGAAGTTGATCGAATAAATCATCGATGCGAGGTAGTGGGTACTTGTTCTTGATAGTCACCTTATTTAGCTCACGATAATCAATGCACATCTGCATTGATCCATCCTTCTTCTTGACAAACAATACTGGAGCACCCTAGGGAGAGGTAATTGGTCGAATAAAGCCTTTTTCAAGTAATTCCTGTAGTTTGATTATCATTTCATTCATTTCAGTTGGCGCAAGACGATAAGGAGTCTTTGCAATCGGAGCAGCTCCAGGCACAAGGTCATTTCGAAATTCTACTTGCCTGTCCGGAGGTAGTCCAGGCAGATCATCACGGAAAACATCAGGATATTCGTTAACAATGGGAACAACATTTACAGTTTTAGTCTCCTTTCTTGAGATGTCAACTGTATAGGACAAATAGATAGGGCAGCCTTTAGGTATAAATTTACGAGCTTTGAGGAAAGAGATCATTCTTAAGATCCTTTGTTCACCATAGACATGAATAGGATCTTCCCCTTCAATAGGAATGCATACCATCTTTTCATAACACAAGAGTTCTGCATGGTTCTTTGACAACCAATCCATGCCGAGAATAATATCGAAGTTGGGCAAAGAAATAGGGTTTAGGTTAGCAAGAAAATTATAGCCTTCAATTTCTATGATACAATCCCTATAGATTTTATCACCAAGTAATGATATACTTCACGCAGTATCTACGTGAAATGGTTGCGCGAGTGCATAACAAGCAGATTGAAAAGAATGCGCAAATTCATAAGATACGAAAGAATCTGAGGCACCAGAATCAAATAAGATATGAGCCGGTCTAGAGTTGACAAGAAATGTACCCGTCACAACATTCGGGTCCTCACGTGCTGCTTCTGTGGTAATCTGGAATGCACGGCCCTTAGCTTCTGGTACCTCCTCCTTTTTAGCTGGAGTATTCTTTGGTTGTTGGATAGGGACTTGACTTCTCACCGGTTGTTGAACAGAAGCTTGACTTCCCATCACTTGGCTGGTAAGAGTAGGGAAAAAACGCTTCTTGTGGCCAGTAATACCACATGCATAGCAAGTCACATCCTTCCTTGGGCAAGATGGCTTTATATGACCAGTTTCTCCACACCCATAGCGGACAATGGATTCCTTGTCTATTTTGCATTGACCCGGATGATTCCTTCCACAAACGCGACATGAACGCGATTAAATAGAAAAAGATTGTGGCCTGCCATGGCCACGAAAAGCACTTTGAGATTGCGCTTACTTGCTAGGATCAGTTCGAACAAATTGAGCTGGTGGAATAGTGGAAACAAGAGTCGTCCTTTCAGTACTTGGATGCTTTGGAATAGTAAGAGTGGCACCACGTATCTCTAAGTCATGCTCACGCCTTCGAGCATACTCAACAGCTTTATCAAATGACAGAACATCCCGATTGGCTACAAAATCATGGATTTCATGTCGTAGTCCTTCTAAGAATAACTGAATTTTCTCATCTTCAGTTGGAATATACTTTGTAGCAAACCGTGCTTTTTGATTAAACTGTGTTTCATACTCATTCACAATCATTCCTCCTTGTTTATGCTCGAGGAATTCCTTCTCCAATCTTCTCCTCATATCTAGAGGACAATACTTCTCTAGCACACGAGTTTTGAACAACTCCTAGGATTAGTTCTCCTGGTCACATCCGTTGAGAGCTTCATCTGTTGCTTCCCACTAGACCAAGGCTTCTCCGATGAGCATTTCACAAGCATAGATAGCCTTGTCTTCATCATCCACATGAGAGACATGAAATACTTTCTCGGTGTTCTGAATCTAAGTTAGAACAACTATGGGATTAAGGACACCAGAAAACTCCGTAGCATCACTACTCTTGAAATCTTTGAACGAGGGACGCTTCACCTTTCCGCTTGAAGATTCTCCAGTGTCTTTCTCTTTTCCTTTATCACCATTATTTTTGTGTTCTTCGAGAGTCTATCGAATAACACCAATAAGTTTACCCAAGAGTCACTCCTCACGAGGAGACACTGGAGTATTCACTTCCTCGGGTTGAGGAACTCCACCAATCTTAGGGGTATGGCTACTTACTTGTTCAGCCATCGATCTCAAATATGGAGTAACATTGAAGTTTAGAATATCAAGGTTTATTATTAACTAATACTTTTACATATATATTTCCAATGGTTTGTATCCCTAAACTTACAATGATTAACTTCATATATTGAACTTCCAATAGTTTAAGTCTAAATACCAATCCATGGCATTTAGCTCACTCAAACTATTGCTCTGATACCATGATTGAAAGACCCCAATTTTCGTATTTTTGAAAGACCCAAACTTTCATACTTCACAAAATTATTACTCCAAAACATGTTACTTGCATATTCATAAAAGAAATATTTTATATTGATAAAGAGATTACAAACTACTTGATACAACCCGACTATTAAGAAGTGTTATATATTACATAACTACCCAGGATATTGTAATTTATACAAACATAAACTGAAGTACAAAAGTACTATTACAAACTATTCAAAATCTTTCAACAGTATAAGATCATATTGGTTACTTATCACCTGCAATTATTAAATATTGATAGGGTAAGCGGTGATGCTTATTGAGTTCAATAATAGATACAATATAACGTTATGTCATATATATACTTAAATATGGCAGAAACAAAGAGAAACAAGGAACAACAAAAGCATATGAGAATCATGTGTTAAGCTTTTCATATCATGCGATGACTTGATTCAAAGATATACAATCAATGAGACATAACAATTTCCATACTTGATATACATCAATAAAACTTTGGCCCAAATGGCATAGAAGACATACAATTTATGATTAGCATTTTGTTAGATTTTAGGCTTATAGTCCTGTCTAACCATTTGCCAATACCATAGAATAGAAGTCATTCTCTTACGCAGACACGTTCTACATAGCTAGAGGCTACGTACCAGTACCAATGCGAATCTAAGTCCTTTCACTAATCACATGGTCAAAGGTATTACATTTGCTATAAAAATAGCAAATAAAACTAACACAGGAAAATAACCCGGAATAATAACACTGAATAGCACATAACACATATAACACATAACATACAATTGTTCAATTATATTGAACTCACCTTGAATTAACCGAGGGTCAAAATAGTAATTTGGGCAACACTTCGGCTTTAAATACGGCTTTCTATGTTGAAAACCGGGAGCTTATTTGAAAATCGGGCTCTGCGAAGGTAGGGCTTCAAAACCGAAAAGATAAAATTTTCGGGCTTCTCGGGAGCTTCGGGACGTGTTTCGGATGCCAAAATTGATACCGGGGCTTCAGGGGATGGCAAAATAGTCAAGATTACCCGGGAAGGCTCGCAGGCCTCCCTTTATATAGGGTCGAGGCTTCAGATCCAAGGGCTGAGAAGCGAACAAATGTCAGCAGATGCGAAGGCCACGAGGTTCGGACGTGGCTCGGACGTGGCTTCCTATGCGAAGGGCCATATGCGAGGCGTCTTAGACGTCTCCTAGGACGCCGGAAGGCGCGTCGGATTCTCATTGGGCCACGCTTCGGACAGCACACCGGTGACTAAGTAGCTTCTTGCGAGGGACGTGGCTGATTTTGGACCACTCATGCGAGATTCCTCGGAAATTGAGCCCCGAACTTCAAAAATCCATAATTTCCGCATATGAGCTCCGTTTTTGACGTTCTCTATATCCACGCGTAGGTAAAATTATGCTCTACAACATTCGTTTAGAATTCATCGGTTAATTTTGACTTTAATTTTAATATTATTATTTTTAACAGACCGGGACAGGAAAATCCGTTAAAAATTCATAACTTCTTCATCCGACGCCCGTTTTCGTCAGACTTTTTACCGTTATACTACAAATGACGAGACCTTCGATTCTCATTTAGGATGTATCGGTTAAATATCGCTCGATCTAAAATTCGAGTTTTTAGCTGTCTACTGCTAAACTGGAATTTAGAAAAATCATAACTTCGTCATACGAAGTCAGATTTGGACGTTCTTTTTATCGAACTTCTCGGTTTAACAAATGTTACGACTTTCATTTAGATCATTAACGCTAAAAAGTAGTTTATCAAAAGTAGTTTATCAAAAACTCACTTTTTACGTCATTCGGCGTCATGTCGATTTTATCGCGGATCTTCGATTGGTCATAACTTCTTCGTTATAACTCGGATTTCGACGAGGTTTTCGCCTACAAGTTTCTAACGAGATTATTTAAAACTTTTCAATAATAAAGTTTTACTTTTTTAAAATTTTATATTTTCTCTAAATTTCACTATTTGGCTTTTAATTGGAATCTCATAAGACTTCCAATATTTTCTGAGTGATTCTAAACATTGTTTTACTTCATTTCTAGTAAAAATCATCTGTTAGAACTCAACAATCAATTTCACATAGTATTTCACAATTTTATTCACTATAAAACACGATTTCAAAACGTGTATGTTACATAGAGTGCAGCCAAAAGAAAGGAATTTGGTAATTAAATCAATAGTGATCCTTTCCCACTTCCACTCAGGTATCTCTGGCTGCTAAAACAAACCTGAGGGCTTCTGGTATTCGATCTTCACCTTGGCACATGCCAGACACTTGCCCACAAAGGTAGCTATTTCTGTTTTCATGTTTGGCCACCAATACAGCTTCTTGAGATTAAGGTACATCTTATCCGAACCTGGGTGAACGGAGTATCTAGTGTTGTGAGCTTCATTCTTGACAACCTCTCGGTAACCACCGAACTTTGGGGTCCAGATCTGGTCCATGAAATAATAGACCCCGTCTCCCTTGATCTCTAGGTTCTTATCCATTCCTCTTAAGACTTCATCCGTCACGTTCTCTGGTTTTAGGGCTTCCAGCTGAGCCTCTCGGATCAATGCGGATAAGTGGGAATGGATGGTCATTGTTAGTTCCTTCACTTTACGTCCCGAGTATTCCTTCCGATTAAGGGCATCCGCCACCACATTGGCCTTGCTAGGATGGTAGCGTATTTCACACTCGTAATCGCTGAGTAGATCTACCCATCGTCGTTGTCTCATATTAAAATCATTCTAATCAAGGATATGTTGTAGGCTTTTATGGTCAGTGAAGATCGTGCACTTGGTTCCGTAGAGGTAATGTCTCCATATCTTTAAGGCGAAGACCACTGCTGCCAACTCTAAGTCATGAGTTGTGTAGTTGACTTCGTGTGCTTTCAGCTGTCTTGAGGCATAAGCAATAACTTTTCCTCACTGCATAAACACACCACCTAAGCCCTGATTGGATGCATCACAGTAGATAAAGAAGTCCTCCGTCCCGTCGGGCAGAGACAATATAGGTGTGCTGCATAGGGCCTGCTTCAATGTTTGCAACGCAACGTCTTGCTTTTTACCCCAACAAAAAGGTACACCTTTCTGAGTCAGATTGGTTAAGGGTTTGGCAATTCTAGAAAAAATCTAGATAAATCTGCGATAATAGCCAACAAAACCCAGGAATTGACGGATTTTCATGGGTGTCTTCGGTGCTGACCAGTTCTCTATCGCCTTGATTTTGGAAGGGTCAACGTGTATTCCTTCTTCGCTTACCACGTGACCTACGAAAGTTACTTTTCGAATCCAGAATTCGCACTTGGAGAATTTTGCGTACAACTTTTCCGACCTTAAGGTTTCCAGTACTAACCTCAAGTGTCGTATGTGATCTTCCTCACTTCTGGAATAAACAAGTATATCGTCAATGAACATGATTACGAACTTGTCCAAGAAATAACGGCACACCCGATTCATCAGGTCCACGAATACTGCCGGTGTGTTGGTTAAACCGAAGGGCATCACTACGAACTCGTAGTGACCATATCGAGTTCGGAATGTTGTTTTAGGAACGTCACTCTTGTGGACTCGCAGCTGATGGTACCCTGATCTTAGGTGTATTTTTGAGAAGTAGCTAGTGATGGGTTTTGGTCCTAAGAACATCCTATGTGCTCATACAAACCCTAATGCTTGGATCTAGGTTTCTCTATTGTACATGCAAGTTATCCAAGACTATAAACCCTAGATCTAGAATATGATAATAAATATGACATATAATTAGGGTTTAGATCATACCTTGATTGTTATGTAGCAATAACAATCCCAATTCCTCCTTTAATTGACTTTAGAAAGCTTAGAGTCACAAATGTCACTCCTCTAATGGTTCACAAACATCAATAGCAAGAGGATGAAGAGGAGAGAGGATGGAGGTTGCCCTAAAACATGTGAAACCCTAGACGGATGCTTGTCCACGTTTTTGGTCCTTAAGGGGTCTATTTATAGTGAGCCTATTAGGGTTATCCAACAAGGAAACCCTAATTTGGATGCTTAAGTCCTAAGCAACCCATGGACTCCTTTCCTTAAGGGCTTAGACGATTTCTCATGGGTTTCCCCATAGAATTCGTCCACTCCTTAATATAAGACAATCCATGGCCCAAATTGCAATTATCTTATAATTACAATTCCAGTCCCTTAAGTTTAATTAATCTCTTTTAGTCATAAAAATAATTCTTGACTAATATTAATTAAACATTATGATTTCTCCTTTAATATATTATTCTCATAATATATTAATAAACCATATTTAATCCTTTCTCTCCATAATTCATCCTATCAAGTTGCTTTGGTGAAGGCAACCCAAAAGGACCATGCACCATCGGGTCAAGTACATACCAAAATAGTTATGGACTTAGACACTAATCCAACAGTCTCCCACTTGGATAAGTCTAATAACTATTATGCGTATGACTTCAGATCCTGATCTGCAATCGTAGCTTTCCAAAGCCGCTGTCAACTTTGATCCTATCAGATACGCGTGTCCTTTAGATAAGGGATCATATATTCCTCCATTCTAGATATCGTATGAGATATGATTTCTTATCATTCTCTTTGAACTATTTCTCAACTTCCGATTTATGACGACTGACTAATTAAACAAATCAAATTAGCCCTAGCCCGGCCGAGCATTTACATTTGTCATCATTAAATCATCGAGGGTCGAGGGGCCCAAAGATATCGCTTTTATCCTACTTTGGATGAAAGGAACGGATAAACTTTAATACAATGCTTGCTTGCACTCACTCACCGAATCATACACAATAATATGTTTTATAACACCAAGTTACTAGTGCGTTTACATATTATCAATACGCAACCGATTTGCAAGATACAACTCACACATCTCGGTTTCAAGAATATAAAATGTTAACGTCTCACCAATCACTTGTGATACAATCCATGGAGTGATCCAAGTGAGCGTGGGTTTGATCCAATGCTCAAATCATATTCATAAGCACTCATGAATGTTGCAGCAAACATTTGCTTATGTATAATACTCTTTTAGACATTCCACACACCAATTCACGACAGTCTTCATTCATACCTACTTCCAACATATGAACGACTGTGGCCCGTTCGAATAATTTAACTGTTCTTAACCAATTAAATTATTCAAGAAGTCAAAACAGCCAAATGTGAAACACAAGAATAATACTAATCCCATATGGCCTCAAACCTTTCAGTATAAATAAAACACCTTTTATTTATCACCATATCGATTACTCATTATTTGTCGTTTCGGGTAATCAACTTCTTACTTGAATTATTACACTTGTCCTATGCTTCTTAGCATGCACACAATGTTTACCTATGGTTCTTACTTTGTGAAATAGATCAAATTGAACATATTTCCAATCATTCTCATTTCACAACTCCTAATCCTTTTTCATAAGTGAAAGAATATCGAATTCCTTAGATATTATGTCTCTCACTCAAAGTACATTCCTTTGAACATCCTTTTGCATAAAAGTTTCTAATCTAGACATAGATTTTCAATATTCAATTTCCCAATATGGACACGTTTCCATATTTTCCATATGACAACTCATTCTTAATAGAATCTTATCTATTTATAATAATGTCGATATGGTCCATCCAATATGGAAGCATTTCCATATTTTCCAATACTATACTTCCAACTACTCATAAGCAACCAATCCTAAACGAACTTTGGATTGTCCTTTGATAGTTGTTTAATTATTTTAGTCAAAACCAATTCTTGTCCTTTTTCCCTCTAAATGTGCTAGGCATTTGGAAAATTTTAGAATGGTCAAATATTATAGCATTTGCAATCGATCCAATACCCGAAGCGTATGGGACACGATGCATAAAGATTTGATACTTCATCAATCTTCTGCCATAATATTTTATTTGCTATGTTCTCAAAATTCGAATTATGAAGAGGAATGTCGTAATCATAATCAAAATTTTAAGAACACACTATATACCTTTGACTAAATTTATTAACATTCCACAACCTAAGTCTTTAGATTTGAAATGAAGCATAATATTCTCTTCCTTAATTATAGCAAAACAACTATTCCATCCTTACAACTTTGCAAAGAATGACTCTTGTTTTCTATAATTAATATTGCCAACTTGCAATACTTTCCTTAGTAATCATACAATTATAGCATTTATGCTCCCACTATCATGATGATTATTATAAACATAACACTTATGCTCCCACTAGCTTTGACATGTATTCAAAAACAGCTTAACTTTCAGAAAAACAATGCTTATTGAATTTCTTAAGTTCATGTTTCTAATACTTAGTGCTTTGATAATCTTTTATCAAGGCTTCTTGAACTTATACACCTTTGCCTTAGATAGTTCATATGTGTGTCTAAACAATTGCCAAACCTCACAATTCAAATTATGGAAAGGGATACCGTAACCATAATCGAATTCGAGAATGCAATTTTACAATCACTATATTCTTAAAATGTTTCTTAGTGAAAGCATTTCCTCACAGTCATTTTCATGAAGGAGGGAATCTTATGACATTTAGATTTTAATGGTGTATTTTTTTCCTATCCATGTGAATTTTTCAAAACCAAAATTTACGACAAATTCAAACTCATATGGACCGAACTTTCTTAATCTTGATTTCTTGCCTTATGGTAGCACAGCTGCCCACCATGTCTTCCAAGTAGTTAAGCAGCTCACCTTTTCCTATCAATGTACTTTTCATTGATCAAGGTCCTTGCCTTTTATGCGTTCAAATGAGGACTCATAGGATTCACACGCATAATTAACTCAACTGGAACAACATAGAAACAAAATAATGTCAACACGATAGGTTGTAAACCTTAACTCGTGTGCTAGTGATGATCGATAAGGTCTATTTTGATTTGTTCTTGAAACCTTTCAAGACCAATAAGACTCCCACTGACTCCTTGACATATAAGATTCTCTTAGTTAGTCTTTCTCTTATCCAAGACATCACAACTTTCCACATTTGATGAATGTTATAAACCTTCTTAATACTTTTCACTCAATGTCACAATCTTAACTCTAAGACTTGTTTTGGAACGAAGTGTGATTGACCTCTTGATTTAACCATTTCTTCAATCCTTGATTCCTCTTCTTAAACAGACAATTGTACTAAGACTCAATTAGAGGATCAATTGAGATATGGTTCTTAATTATTAAGACCTATCATAGAGCATAAAAGGTACTCTCCCTTCTTCTTAGAATGGAGAAACTTTTATCTTTCTGCCTACTTGATTCTTCTTATTCGTTTTGCTATTGATTTAAACTTTTTCAATCAATTCATAATTACACTTAATCTTGTAAGTATAATCATATTTACTAAACCTTTAGTGAATCATGACGAATATCATTGTTACTCTTATGGTGGACTTGATCAACACGCAACTTTGTGTGCTCGATCTCCTAGTCCTTCACTTGACACTTTTCAATGAATTAGTCTAATTTCCAAAATATGAAATTTCTCATTCATCGTGCAACCAAGTTGCATGATTCCAAGTTTCTGTCCAATTAAAACTTGAACGATGAGAAACTGTCCCTATTTGGTAAATTCTCGACTTTCCATAAATAACATAATAAGAACCAAATCCATTATTGCTAATATTCAAACATCAATTTTTCATATACGCCATTGCAAGGATAAATAAATAATATAAAATCAAAATTTATTTTATTGCGGAAAAATTTGTCCTTACAATGCAATTCATTGAAAAACTATGCTAATACATATTTCTTAACAGTCTAATTCTAACTCTAAGTAGTAGCTCAAGAATCTAATCTTCGAGAAATGCAATCCATTCCTTCACGGTTAGATTCTGCTCACTTCTTCCCTTAAGCTTCCTTTCTTTTCTTCAATCCTACAAAAAATCAATTGCAATCTTATCACATTATGTATTAAGAATCTAGAATAGAAGCTTAAAAGAGTTAGTTAATGGATTTTACCTATATTAGAGCCATACGATTTGACTCTCCCATCTCTTAGATCTCTTAGGTAAATGGGGCAGGTTCGTCTCCAATGCCCTTTCTCTTGGCAATAAAAGCAAATTGACTCTTTTGGAACATGACATGGAACTACTTCAGACATTGCCTTTCTCTTATGATCAACCTTTTCGATCATAGCATGTCTTTCGTTGCCATTGTCTATATCCATAGAGGTCTCGAAGGCAGATTCACCAATCAACTTTGCTTTTCTATTGCGCCAAACCATTGTTGATTCAGCAGAAATAAGCATATAGGTGAGATCTATAAGGGTCACGTCGCAGTTCGTCATATAGTACTCTCTTACGAACTCACTATATGAGTTAGGAAGTGACTGAAGAACCCAATCAATAGCCATTTCCTCACAGACAACGGATCCCGACATTCTTAACCTATCAATGTGTGACTTCATCCCTAGGACGTGTGCACACACCGACTTTCCTTCTTTATGTTTACTTGCCAAAAGGTCTTGAGTGATCTTGAACTTTTCAAGCCTTTGAACTAGTGGGTTAGGGAGAATAATTGGAGGAGGTGGAGGAAGTGAAGCATGATTTCTTGTTCCTCGATCGAATTGTGGAATATCATCTTCATGTGGAAAGCTTGTTCCACGGGATTTGGGAAGACCATAGTTGTCGAACTTTGACATCTACAAAACGGGAGAAAACAAATTCAAGTTAGCTGATTGATTGATTCCTTAGTAAATCACCCAAATGAAATACTAAGGCTAGGACCCAACACAATATTCTACAACTCAGGAGAGGGATGCCGTAACCCAAATTGCAGAACATTTGAAGGTAAGTGAATGACGATTCACTAATTTCCACCATGAAAAACGAAAAAGAAATTTAAGTTTTAAATCTATGAAAACTCGCAGATCCTTTAAGATTCATTGAACATTTCATTGGCATGTTTAAATCTCGATATGCCCCTTTTGTTTGTGACTGGGATGCCGAGGATCACAAAGCGGGTGTGAATAACCATGAAAACTTACATGGTGCCCTCACATGTCACCGACATCTATTCGATGTGCCGGTAAACCACACACGCTCCACCGAACTATGAAAAACATTGAGTCACCCTTTGCTACCTTTGCTTAGAACCATTTAGTGTGCCGGTAAACCACACACGCTCCACTAACGTCTTCGCAAGGGCACAAAGTGTAATTTCATGGAATTGCATCAATTCACTTTAGCCTAAGTAACTAAGATTGGGAATTTGTAAAACATTTAGTTACTGTAGTAATTCATTATACTTATAATGGAAGGTTTTGTCCTATCCTACCCGTTCGGCTAACGACCCTCCACTAGTCAAGAGTGCGGTGGGTAAGAGTGGATACCCATTCAATCGCCATTTTATAGGCAATTTCCTTAAACACCCCTTATAGACTAGCTTCGTGAATGAGGCCTACTAACGGTAAGACTGACTTTTACTCATACATATATATAATGTTAGACTTTTAATGTTATATATAGTATAGGGTGTACTTTACACTTTTAAAATATTAGGTGGTCAAATTTAACAATTATACTTTTAATTCAATTAAATTGTAAACCAAAACTTTATGGATTTATTAAGCCTCTTTTAATTATACAGCTTAATTAATTAATAAAACCATAAGGGTGTGATTTGAACTTTTCAAAACAATACTAGGGTTTTAGAATTTAACATTCATAATTAAACTTTTAATCAACCAAATTGTAAACCAAAACATTCCCTTGTGTTGGGGGTGTCAATCCCCAGATGAATCTCTTAATCTTCTTACTTTCCGGGGTGACCATTCCCGGACAAAGAAGTGCCAATTCGCAGAACCTAGCTGTGTAAGAGGCAATGTCAAAACCTTTCATCTTCAGGTTCCAGAGTTCGTGCTCCAGTTTCTGCATCTCGCCCCTTGGGCAGTATTCAGCGAGCATGAGCTCCTTCAAGCTCTCCCAACCCATGGCATTTGCTACAGGCAGGGTTATGGATTTGACCCGACCATTCCACCAGGTCAATGCTCTGTCGGTGAAAGTGCAGGAGGCGAACTTCACCTTGTTAGCTTCGGAACAAGAGCAAATTTCAAAGATAGACTCGATCTTTTCGAACCATCGAGTCAAGGCAATAACACCCCCCATGTCGTCTAAGGATGTAAGTTTTGCATTCATGAAGTCTTTATAGGAACATTCCTTCTGGTGTACCTGACTACCTTCATGGTATTGGGGATGAGTACCGCCTCCCGGTCCACCAGAGCCGCCAGGGTTTATCTGTGACATCGTGACAGCCACCACAGCAGTAACAGCTGCCTGAAACATGGCGGAATCGAACTGAGGAGGTGGAGGAGCTGGATCTGACGGAGGATTGTTGCTCTTTTTGTTGGGTCTTTTCTTTAGAGGCATCATGTTCTGAAAAAAATAATTAGGAAGGAGGGGATGGTAAGTCCTCTAAATTTAATCAAGAGATATGAAGCAAGAAATATCTCAATATGATGGCTAGAGTGTTCTACTAAGTGATAAAAAAGGAATAGCTACCAATGCAAGTAATTTATCACAAAAGGAATGAGTAGCAACACTTGGAAAGAAATATCTGTAAAAAAAATTGACTCTAGTAAAATACTCCTATAGTATTTTATGTTTTATTGTACCGATATCTTGTTGTATGAACATTTGGTATGTTTTAGGCATGCTGCACACCACTGTCACTCCCAAACACATGTTGGTCATGTCTCGAATGAATATAGTTGATCAGGATATATTGACCCTATACATGATTACATCGCTGCCTAGGTTTAACCGCGGTGTCCAACATCCAATTACTTTTGTTTTGTTCTTCTCATGGTTACTGTTTCTGGTGTATAGGTATACTTGTATACTTTTTGTAAAATACTTGTATTTTTAAGTATACTTTTAGTTCAGAGCACTTCGGCTCATTAATGTTTATAGTTGTATACCATGTAAGGTTCGGTATACTTAGTTCACTATAAACAATAGCTCTGACACCAATCTGTCACACCCCCAAACCGTCAGAAAATAACGGCGGAAACGTCCGGGGGCGGGTGACATAATGCGTAGTATCACAACAATCGTATCATAGCAATCAAAGTAAACACACCCATTACATTACTAAATGAATATTTACATCTGTTCGATAACATAGTTTGTGTACATCATTATGCAAAAGATAAAGACAAGACTCTAATATGCTCCATCTTCTCCAAAAACTGGCAAGGTACCTGTCTAACGTTGTCCTGAGAATACAAGCCGTTTTGAAAATGTATCAGCATAAAGCTGGTGAGTTCGTAAGCATGACTTTGAATTGGAAACTAGTCCCTGAATTTGTACAAATGGTTTGTGTTCCTCCCCTGAAAACGTGTGAAAAGACATGTGAATTTGTACAAATGGTTTGTATTCCCCCTAAATTGGAAACTAGTCACTGAATTTGTACAAACTAGTCACTGGCAAGGTACCTGTCTAACTTGTTGTAATTGCATTAGTGTTTAACATGTGAAAAGACGTTATGGTTGGCTTGTATTCCCCCCTAAAAACGTTATAAAATCTTATAAAAGCGTAGGGGTATGAACTCACCGTTTAATGTGGAATCTGAATGTACAATCAGTATGAGTGATGAATGTCAACGGATGCTTCGTACGCAAGTGGATCCCATTAGCATATAGTAACACATATGCATTAGATTAAGGTATTCCATGACTAAACATGACGGGAAACCATCCTAAAGACTTGGAAATGTTTGAACTAAGTGTCGAAGCCATAAATGATCGGACGAGGGAAGTGTATGGCCACAAAACCAAGGGTTATGGTGTGTGTGCAGCCAGGGTGTGTGTGCGGCCGTACATAGGGGTGTGCGGCCGTACACTCTCCATCCAAGTCAAAAATGTCGATTTTGAGGTGTTTCAAGGCTAATACTAAGTCGAAGCTACTAGATAAGGACCAAATTGTCACTTTGGAGGATCTTAATGGCGTGTTCGGCCACCTTATGAAGGTGTGCGGTCGTACACCTTCAAAGAATGAAGAACATGATGAATTTAGGCTTAGATCACGGTGTCTTACCAATATAACAATTAAATGATGGAGTACTTCACATTTTTTAGTCCTTTGGAGTGTTCTTTGTTGGATAAGGTGTCTAAGTCCATAACTATTTCAGGTGTGTACTTGACCCGACCCGGCATGGTCCATTTGGGTTGCATGGCACCATGCAATTGGATAGACTAAATGAGAGAAATAACACTTGGAGAATATTAATATATTATAAGTTCTAATATATTAATAATATTATTTGATTAGTTGATCAAAGAATTAATTTGGAATTAATTAAGTGATCAAAGGATAACTAATTAAATATATGGGTTGATTATGTAAATCATCCATATCTTGTATAGTGGGCTAAGAGGCTCCATGGATTATTAAGTTGGGTTCTACCCATAGGATGCTCCATGGATGCTCCATGGGAGTTACAAACCCATGGGTCATGGAAATGAAGAGTCATGACACATTAGGGTTTACATGGTGTAACCCTAGATGTGTCAACACTATATAAGAAGCATATTCTCCACCAAAATCGGCTACACTAAGAAACTAGAGGGCTTGGCCGATTTTGAGAAGTGTGTGTTATCTCAAGAGTCTTTCCAAGAGCATTTGGTGTTGTGTGAAGCATTTGAGGCATCACACTTGGGGTGCTAGGCTCACAAGGTTTCAAGGAACACAAGCAACAACAAGGTAAGTTATTCTATATATGATTCAAGTTAAAATTGTTCCCCATGTATGCTAGATAGGAATATAACCTTGGAATTCAACTTTGCATGATAATTAGATAAACATAGATCCAAGGTTATTAGGGTTGCATGTACACTTAGGAAGTGTTAGAATGCTCAAAACCCTTTAGTGGTATCAGAGCCTAGGCTTGTTTGTTTGTTATTTGTGCTTAAAAGTTGAAGAAAGTCGAAATTTCTGCTGTCTGACTGATGGACTCGGCGAGTCCATGGGGAGGACTCGTCGAGTTCATGTGTATCTTCAACCTACTCGGCGAGTAGGTTTATGCACTCGGCGAGTAGGGTCGACAGAGTGCAGAATTTCGACTTGAGTTGCTGGAAATGGATTAGAATCATTACCCTAAAATGTTTTGGTACTTGAAAACTTGTTTTAGAAGGTGTAATGTCTTTTCTAACTCATTTACAACAACTAGTTATCAAAATTACAAAGATTAAATGTGATTTTGAGTCTTGAAAGTGTTCATATTCATATTCTTGTTCTTATGATGTTTAGATGATCATAGGAATTATTTGTAACCTATGTGGTAGATTAATTCATGATCATAATGTGTTTTAATGGAGTCCATAACTTGTCCTCAAGTTATGGAAAACCAAAAGTCTCTTGGTTTAAAAACCATTAAAAGAACACAAGAGTTAGGAAAAATGAAAAGTCCTCATTTTATTACTCTATTAAACTCATAAGTTACAAGAAATGAAAAGTTTTGAAAGTTTACAAAACTTGCCCTCAAGTTTTGGAACAAGTAAAGTTAAGTTAAAACTTGAGTTCCAACCCCTAGAATTTTAAAAGTTAAAATTCAACCCTTATACTTATATTATTATGATTTAATAATTATATATATATATATATATATATATATATATATATATATGTATAAGAACAAAGTCGTCTTACCGCTAGTACGCCTCATTCACGAAGCCGGTCTATAAGGTGGGTATAAGGTTGTTGCCTATAAAATGGTGACTTAATGGGTGTCCACTCTCACCCATCGCTTGCTTGATCGGTGGAGGGTCGTTAGCCGAACGGGTAAGACAAGGACTTATTAATTCTCATTCAAAGTATGATGAATATTATAAAGTAACTAAATGTTTTATTAAATTCCCAATCTTAGTTAGTTTAGGAAAAATGTGAATAAGGTGCTATTCCATGAAATTACACTTTACACTTTGATTAAGTCGTTGGTGGAGCGTGTGTGGTTAACCGGCACACTAACTTGGACTTAACAAGGTAGGTAAAGGGTGACTTAGGGTTTATTATAGTATCGATGGAGCGTGTGTGGTTAACCGGCACATCTATTGAGTGATAAACTTTAAGGGTACCAAGTGATTTGCATGGTTACTTCACACCTCGTTTTGTGATCCTCGGTATCCCAGTCACAAAACTTGGAGGGCACACTCGAGATTGAAACATGCCTTTGAAAAGTTCATTGAATCTCAAAGAATCTAGGAATTTCTAAGAACCATTCAAAAACCTAATACTAAAATATTGCGGTTTTCGTGGTGGAAATTGGTGAATCGTCATTCACCTACCTTTCAAATATGATATAGCTTAGATTACGGCATACCTCTTCTAAGTTATATTATATTGTGATTGGATCCTAGCCTTAATATTACATTTGGGTGTTTTATTAAGGACTCTCTTATATCTAAACTAATCTTGTCCTTTTTCCTTCAGATGTCTTTCAACAATGCTTCTGGCTCTAATCCTAATGGCTCCTTTACCCTTATGAACTTGTGTGGGAAAGTCACCTTTGATGGACCCAACTTCAATGAGTGGATCAGAAACATCAGGATGATTACCCGCTACGAGGACAAAGAATATGTCCTTGACAAGGAGCTTAAGGAGATTGATGAGTCCACTGCAACTCCTCAGGAGATCGCTGAATTTCGGGCACATGAAAGGGATGCTACGAAAGTGGCATGCATCATGATGGCCACGATGACAGCAGAACTCCAAAAGTCTTATGAGGATTTCTACCCTTATGAAATTCACCAAGATTTGATGGAAAGATACCATCAAAGTGCACGACAAGAGAGGTATGAAATCATTTGCTCCATGATAACAACCATGATGAAGGACGGGGAATCCGTCACGAGCCACATGCAGAAAATGCAAAGGTATGTGGATCGTTTGCTGAAGCTTAATGTGAACTTCCCGGAGGATCTTGCAATAGATATTATTTTGCATTCCTTACCATCATGCTATGATCAATTCCGCATGACATATCACATGAACAAGGAACAAGTCACCCTCAGCAAACTTCAGGGACTTCTCAAGACCGCAGAATCAGGTCTTAAGGGGAAGTCGGTTGCTATCACTCCTACTCAAAACTCTACTCCGGTTTTGGCAATCGGGAAAAGTCGAGGGAGGAAGAGAAAGAGCTCTTCTAAGGGTACCAAGGTTCGGACCCTTGATGGCTCTTCTTCAAGTGGAACCAAGAAAGGTTTCATTACTCCTTCTTCTGACCCAAAAGAGGCTGAATGCTTCTATTGCCATGAAAAATCTCATTGGAAGCGGAACTGCCCAAAATACTAGCAAGATGTGAAGGATGGGAAAGTTAAACCCAACCATGCAGGTATTTACACTATCATTTCTAATAACTCACCCCATTCTAATTCTTGGGTCCTTGATACCGGGTGTGGTATTCATATTTGTTGTGACTTGCAGGGACTAAGAAGAAGTGAGGATGTGGAGCAAGGAAGGATAAACTTGATCATGGGGAATAGGAAAGCTATACCTGTTACCAAGATTGGAGTTTATACTTTATCGCTAAGTAGTGGGTTTAGTTTAGATTTGAATAAGTGTTGTTATTCGCCAGGAATGGCAAAAAATATTATTTCCTTTCATGCTTTGTACAAACAAGGGTTTACCTTTTCATTTAATAATGAAGTTGGTTCTATTGATGCTTTCTTTAATAATGTTCTTTATTTTAAAGCATTACCTTGTGATGGTGTGTATGAAGCTGTATCTGTTGTAGATAACTTAGGAAATAATGTTTTGTGTATTGATTCTACTAATAATAACTTGGATAAAGCATCTTTATGGCATTGTCATTACTTGGAAAAATGACAAAGTCACCCTTCACAGGTTAGTGTGAGAGGGGTGAAGGTTTGTTGGACCTTATACACACGGATGTGTGTGGACCATTCAAACATGCCACAAGGGATGCTAATCGTTATTATTTGACTTTTACTGATGATTATAGTAGATATGGATATGTCTACTTGATCAAGCATAAGTCAGAGACTTTCGAGAGGTTTAAGGAATTTAAATAGGAAGTCGAGAATCAATTGGGCAGGAACATTAAGATGCTTCGATCCGATCGTGGTGGTGAGTATCTTAGTTCAGAGTTCCTCGACTATCTAAGGGAATGTTGGATAGTCTCACAATTGACACCTCCCAGGACACCACAGTTGAATGGTGTGGCTGAGAGGCGTAATCGAACCTTGTTGGATATGGTTTGTTCCATGATGAGTCGAGCTACGCTACCAATCTCATTCTGGGGGTATGCCTTAGAGACTGCCGCCCATATTCTTAATCTAGTCCCTACAAAGAAAGTTGCCAAAACTCCTCACGAGATGTGGACTGGTAAAGTACCTAAACTAGACCACATCAAGATTTGGGGTTGCGAGGCTTTCGTGAGACGCGAGACTCATGATAAGCTCGAACCTCGAAGCGAGAGGTGTATTTTCATCGGTTACCCACAGCGATCCTTTGGTTACCTCTTCTACAGACCCAGTGCCAATGTGGTCTTTGTAGCAAGAAGAGGAGTCTTTCGAGAAAGAGAGTTTATAAGCCAAGGAGACAATGGGAGGCAAATTGATCTTGAAGAAATTCAAGAATCAAGCGGTGAAGGAACTTCAAACTCTAGCCCTCAACTTGAGGAGGAAACTCCTGTTGAGCCAATTGACAAATCTGTACCTCTGAGACGTTCCACGAGAGTTAGGAGTGCACCTGAGCATTACTATGGATTCCATATTACTGCAGAAGGTGAGACACTTATTAGTGATGGGACACTAGTAAGTCAAGATGACCCTAACAGCTACAAGGAAGCCATGGCAGGCCCCGAGTCTGCTAAATGGAAAGAGGCTATGGATAGCGAGATACAATCCATGTATGACAATCAAGTTTGGAACTTGGTTGAAAATGTACCAGGTCGCAAGACAGTAGGGTGCAAATGGGTCTTCAAGAAGAAGACCGACATGGATGGTAAAGTACACACTTATAAGGCTAGACTGGTTGCAAAGGGCTTCTCTCAAATTCCTGGAGTGGATTATGATGAGACCTTTTCTCCAGTAGCCAAGATTAAGTCTATTCGGGTTCTGTTAGCCATAGCTGCATTTCATGATTATGAAATATGGCAGATGGATGTCAAAACCGCTTTCCTTAATGGAAAGTTGGCTGAAGATGTTTACATTAGTAAGCCAGAGGGTTTTGTCAGCAACGAGCACCCTAATAGAGTGTGTAAGCTTGAGAAATCCATTTATGGATTGAAGCAAGCACCTCGCAGATGGAATCTTTGCTTTGATGAAAAGGTCAAGGAATTTGGCTTTTCTAGGAGTGAAGATGAATCTTGTGTGTATGTCAAGGCTAGTGGGAGTATAGTTAGCTTTTTGGTATTGTATGTGGATGACATACTACTCATAGGAAACGACATTCCAACCCTGCAGGAAGTAAAGTCCTGGCTTGGGAAGTGTTTCTCTATGAAGGACCTTGGTGAAGCTGCCTATATTTTAGGGATAAGGATCTTGAGAGATCGGAGTAAAAGACTAATTGGACTTAGTCAGAGTACCTACTTGGATAAGGTGCTGAAGAGATTCAGCATGCAGGATTCCAAGAAAGGAGAGTTACCCATCCAGAGTAACACCAGATTGAGTAAGACACAAAGCCCTAGCACTGAGGCTGAGATAGCAGAAATGAGTCGAACACCTTACGCTTCGGCTGTAGGATCGATCATGTATGCTATGACGTGTACTCGACCCGATGTAGCTTTTGCCTTGAGCATGGTTAGCAGGTATCAGGCGAACCCTGGCAAGGCACACTGGACTGCGGTAAAGAATATCCTCAAGTACCTACGGAGGACTAAGGACTGGGTTCTTACCCTTGGTAGGAGTGATGACTTGAGAGTTGTAGGGTATAGTGATGCTAGCTTCCAGACTGATAGGGATAATTTCCGCTCTCAGTCGGGCTGGGTCTTTACCCTAAACGGAGGAGCAATTTCTTGGAAGAGTTCCAAGCAAGAGACAGTGGCTGATTCTACTTGTGAATCAGAGTATATTGCAGCTAGCGAGGCAGCAAAGGAGGCGATATGGCTGAAGAACTTCATTGGAGATCTTGGAGTTGTACCAGCTATTAAAGAGCCAATGGAAATTTTCTGTGATAGTGAAAGTGTTGTTGCCTTAGCCAAGGAACCAAGGGATCATGGGAGATCCAGACACATCGACAGAAAATACCATTTCATTAGACATCGGATCGAAGAAGGACACCTCGTGGCAAAGAGGGTATCATCAGATGAGAATCCGGCAGATCCCCTCACAAAGGGACTGACTCGGGTTAAGCATCTTCAGCATGCTCGGAGCATAGGGCTGAAGGATGGTATTAGATTTAGTAGTTAGATAAACTCGAAATTTGTAAAGTGTAATTGACATTTAATAATGAATAAAAGTGTTTTATTTATGAGTAAAGTGTTACTATCTCTTGTCGATCGTTTACTATATTTCTTTTGCATGTTTTGACTTCCAGAATAATTTTGTTTGGTATAACATGTTATTCAAACCTCCACAGTCGGTCATATGTTGGAAGTAGATATGAATCAAGACTGTCATGTTTGGTTGTAGAGGTCTTGGACAAGGCTACAACAATCATGAGTGCTCATAAGTTCTGAGTATTGGACTCAACCCACGCTCACTAGAATCACTTCATGGAATTCTATCTCGAGTGATCGTGAGACGGTAATATCATATAAGTCTTCAAACCTAGAGATATGATTTGTTACTTACAAGTTGGTTATGCATTGACTGTACGAAACCGCATTGGTAACTCGATGTTATAAAACGTACTTTTGTGTGTAATTCAATGAGTGGTAGAACAAACATATGAGTCGAAGTTTATCTGTTCCTTCTTGGATTAGAAGCTGATATCTGGGCCCCTCGATGATTTTGTTTTGACCCATGTACCGGGCCCGGTCAGAACTAAGTTGATGTGTTCAATTAAGTTCTATGTCAAACAAATCGGAAATCGGGAAACAAATGTTGGACAATAAGCAAGACAATGTTCCATGTATTTGTCCGGCTGATATCTAGAACAGAGGATTATATGATCACTTATCTTAAATGGCGTACCATCATCTTCTCAGTTCCGAGAGACCTTGAAAGAGCTACGATTGCCGGTCGGTTCCTGAAGTACTAGAGATATAGTTATTAGACTTATCCAAGTGGGAGACTGTTGGATAAGGTGTCTAAGTCCATAACTATTTTAGGTGTGTACTTGACCCGACCCGGCATGGTCCATTTGGGTTGCATGGCACCATGCAATTGGATAGACTAAATGAGAGAAATAACACTTAGAGATTATTAATATATTATAAGTTCTAATATATTAATAATATTATTTGATTAGTTGATCAAAGAATTAATTTGGAATTAATTAAGTGATCAAAGGATAACTAATTAAATATATGGGTTGATTATGTAAATCATTCATATCTTGTATAGTGGGCTAAGAGGCTCCATGGATTATCAAGTTGGGTTCTACCCATAGGATGCTCCATGGATGCTCCATGGGAGTTACAAACCCATGGGTCATGGAAATGAAGAGTCATGACACATTAGGGTTTACATGGTGTAACCCTAGATGTGTCAACACGATATAAGAAGCATATTCTCCACCAAAATCGGCTACACTAAGAAACTAGAGGGCTTGGCCGATTTTGAGAAGTGTGTGTTATCTCAAGAGTCTTTCCAAGAGCATTTGGTGTTGTGTGAAGCATTTGAGGCATCACACTTGGGGTGCTAGGCTCACAAGGTTTCAAGGAACACAAGCAACAACAAGGTAAGTTATTCTATATATGATTCAAGTTAAAATTGTTCCCCATGTATGCTAGATAGGAATATAACCTTGGAATTCAACTTTGCATGATAATTAAACAAACATAGATCCAAGGTTATTAGGGTTGCATGTACACTTAGGAAGTGTTAGAATGCTCAAAACCCTTCATTCTTGAATGAAGATTTTAGAGAGAGAAACTAGAGAGAGGAAGTAGAGTGCAGCCAAAAGAAAGGAATGAATGAAGGGGGTCACCCTCTATATATAGGGTGAGTGTGCGGCCACACAACCGTGTGTACGGCCGTACACACCTCCCAAGAGGGTGTATGGCTCGGTTTTGTCCCTAAATGACTTGTAGACTCATTCCTAATCTCATTCCCAACTGTACTAAAGCTTAGAACACTTAAACGAACCCATAAACGGCGTTAAAAGGTAACGGAATCGAGTTTAAACATTGATATAGTTAACCAATCGTACAAGATGTTAGTTCCGAGTTGTCACAGGATTTAACTTCAAGTTTTAAGATTCTAACACTACTTGAAATGTGATATGCATAATTTGTTGAACTTATTTATAAACACTCTGAGATTTAATGAATATTTAAGTTGAATATTACCTTACATTTTGAACAATATGCAAGTTTTTGTGTTGAAGTTCATATTGATATGTAGAAATTCAATTTAATGAGCTGATGAGTTTATCGCTATATGAGGAAATTTGTAGTTTTTAATCAGATGATGCATTCAGGTTGTTAAAGATGATGCCAGAAACTTTACCATTTACCGTTGTTAATTGTTGTAGGTTTGTTGTACAAAATGTATCTCTTGGTTTTTAATTATATTGTTGTTATCCATTCACATATTTCAGATTCTTGAAAATGATCAATGTAGTGATTTCCTTAAATCAAAATTAACAGAGTAAGGAGTCAAACACATTAATTGCAATAGAATAATAATTGGACTGTTATGAAGAAACACATAGCTCGAACAAGCTACCTCCGCAGCTTAAACCTACAAAAAATTCTTAATAATTAATAATAGAAATGATAATAAATGTTGAAACTATAAAGGAAACACCTAATAAGAAATATCAATGCCAATATTCTTAAAATGTGTATTTTTTAGTTATTTACTAATCTTGGTTTTTATTTTATAATAAATGTCATATTAAAGCAAAATATTCATCTGAAAGTTACACAAACTCTTGATCTTTCAAGTAATTAACCAAAGATACCCGGTTTTTTTAACTTAATTAAATCATTCACTTTAATTGTTAATTTAAATATAAAATTACAATGTCAACTTAAATATAAATCAAGGGTGAGGATTTAACTTCAAGTTTTAAGATTCTAACTCTGCTTGAAATGTGATATGCATAATTTGTTGAACTTATTTATAAACACTCTGAGATTTAATGAATATTTAAGTTGAATATTACCTCACATTTTGAACAATATGCAAGTTTTTGTGTTGAACAATATGCAAACACCTAATAAGAAATATCAATGCCAAGATTCTTAAAATGTGTATTTTTTTAGTTTTTCACTAATCTTGGTTTTTATTTTATAATAAATGTCATATTAATGCAAAATATTGTTACACCCCCGAACCAGATGACGGAAACATCTAGGGGATCATGTGAATTTAAATTGAAATATCATCAAATTGATTATACATGAAACACAACATAAACATCACCATGCATTACATATAACAACTGCCATTGTTCACATCAAGTACATTGTTTAATATTACATGTCCCAAAAACATAAATTGTACATAGATAAACATTTCCCACATGAAGTTTCCAAATACACCTGAAGTTTCTTCAGCTTAATGGTTACATGAGAATACAAGTTATTTTGAAAATGGTCAACATATATAATGTTGGTGAGTTCATAAGCATGTTTGATTTAAAGGTTTGTATAACTAGAATAACCCCGAAAATCCGATATTTTCTGTAAATTTGTCTGAAAATGATTATAATGATCGTGTATAAATGTATGTGTGATTTCCGTTGTAAAAACATACATAAGTAAATGATCCATAATTTCCTTGTATTATATCTGTTGTAAGTAGAAGGTAATGTACATTTGTATTTCCCCAAAAAATCCGATATTTTCTGATTTGTAAACGCATTGTAGTCCTTGCATTATTGTATGAATTGTTTTGCATTAACAGGATGTAAGGATTTGATTTCCGTGATGTTTAGATGGTAATTGATCTCTTTGTGAGTTGTTATAACCATGCATGATAGTAACTATTTCGCCTGTCTTGGCATTTTTTTTCTAAATTTTTTCTAAACGCCGATTTTGATCAAGACTTTGTCACCCTAGACTGGACTAGTCTAACTGTAGCGAACAACTCAGGTGTGGGGGAGTCACCCCCGTATAGATATATACACAAATTCTCGCTCTCCCTCCAGGAGACTCTGATTATAACTACAAGCTACGGCCATACACTCGTTGGTGTCAACCGACATATCTCACTTGTTCCCAATTATTACCCCATGAATATGTATACCGTTTAGTGTATTATGATTTTAACCCACTCAATGATTACATGAATGTGAAAGGATAAAGCCCAACAAACACAAAAAATGACAACTATGGCCCACTAGTCATGAAAGTTATTTCCAAGCTTATCAAGTATGCGACGGACACGTTATAGCCCATCAAGCATATGATGAATAGTCCAAGCCAGATTAGCAATGCAAATAGGCCACCAAGGCCCAATAGCATGTAAAGGCTAATTCAGACCCATTAGGCATGTAATTGAGCCACTAAGGCCCAATAGATATGTAATGATTATATTGGGCCCAATAAACATGCGAATGGGTCATGAAGGCCCAATAAGCACGTGTAGGGAATACTAGGCCCAAAAGTTGTACCTTTGTTTTATTTTTGTATGTTTGTTGTGGTATGGTGTTTCTAGTTGAAGCATTTACTCGTGATGTTATAAAATATCCAATGTTTGATTTATAACGATATTTTTAGTTTATATATAAAAATACCATTTTATACCCTTAAGTTATAAAAATTTATATCTTCGGTCCAGTAGTTTAATAGTTGACATATTTGACCCAAAAATACTTATCTTACCATTTAAAGCCCCTTTTTCACATAGAATTACATTTTCGGTCCTTATTGGTATAAGATGACATTTTGAGTCCGTTTTGGTGAAAAATTACATTTTTAGCCCATTAAATCATTTAACTTAGCATTTTTGGCCCAATTATAAATTAATTTGCAAATTTCAGTCCAAAATACAGTCATTGACATTTCCAGCCCTTATTTTATAAAAAAATTACAATTTTGGCCCATATTTCGTAATTTTTTGCATTTTTGACCCAATTTCCGAAAACTTTGCACTTTTGGCCCAATTTTAGAATAAGTGTCATTTTTAACCTTTATTTTTGTTCATTTCCAGTTTTGGGCTCAAGTTTTGATTAAATGACATTTTAACCCCTACAGTTTGTATTTTTCGCATTTTGGGCCCAAAACTGTAACGCCCAATATTTAGGCCAATTATGCTAAAATTTACATATTTGGCCCTTTGAGAAGTATGATTATCATAAAGGCTCACTTTTATGCAAATAAAATAATTTTGATCCTTATAAAACCGAAAATGTCACCTTTTCCCCATACTTTATTATATTTGTTAAAATGATACTTATACAATCTTTTTGTTTTGCTTTTCACTTTTTAAACATATAAAATAATTGTATTTTGGTGGTATGATGCCTAATGTGTTACAGTTTATGAATCTTACCCATTTATGTTATAGATTTCGAAATATATCAAGTTTTATCACCTTTACACAACAATAAACCAAAGAAATCACACGTAACATGCATAAATACATAGATCAACACATAAAACTTGTATTCCCCCCCCCCCCCAAACAAAAAAAAACAAGTAAAAACCTAAAACAAGGGGGTATAAACTCACCTTGGGGTGATGGATTGGTTTTCATGAAGAGATATGAGAAGATGATGTTGTTTTCGGCCTAGCTTGTTTCTTTGATGGGATCTTCGAATTCTAGGAAGTTTTAAGAGTATGATCCATGAAAACAAGGTGGTAAGAGGAGTGATTTAAGAGTAAAGATGTGGTAATCCAACTTAGGTTTGTAAAGATCTTACCAAAGATGATGATCTTGATGAAAAACTCTCTAGAAGACACCCACAACTTGCAAAAATATGGAGGAGAAGGAGGAGTTCTTGGAGAGTGTTTGAAGTAAATTGAAGATGGTGGTGTGGGTGTGTGTTCTCGGCCGAAAGAATAAGAAGAGAGGGGAGAGACTGATGAAGATAAGATGGTGCTTAGATATATGTGATTTATAGTTTACTTATTGGTTAATTTGCATGGAGAACCACCTTGCAAATGTGATGTGTCAATGCATGGTAATTCTCTTACTTTTCTCCCTTTTTACACATGGGCCGAGAATGGACCTAATGAACTGAAGAAAATGGTGTTGGGCTCAATCACTTGACTTTATTCGAATTCCATGGGTCCCATAGTATTTCAGCCCATTGGGCCTTTAGGGTAGTTCATGGCCCAAAATGGCATAAAAGAATGGGTTTATGGCCTATTAGGGCTAATTAGATCAAATATGGCCTAATAAGGCCCATTAAGGTTGTTGTAATTTGTTGTGGTCCAACTTGGCACACTAGAAGCAAGATGAACCATTTTAGACTCATATGGCCCAAAATATTGAGTTTTATGAAAATGGGTCCATTTAGATCCCATTTAAGGGTTCTAAACCCAAGATAGTCAAATTGGAATTTTATTTGTCCATTAGGCCCAATAAGGAAATCCTAGTCCATAATAGACTTAAACCGGGATTCTTAGGGTTTTTTAGCCCCCAATTGGCTATTTGAACTGTTTTGTATAAAGTTGTGAATTTCACAAATGAATTTTGGTGGAACTTGTTGTCATTGAATAAGCATCATACATATTATCAATTTAGGGTTACAATTGTTGTCATAGTTAGTGTTTACAAAAGCATAGAATTTCCTAGCTAAATTGCTAGTTGTGACATCATCCCCCCATTAGAGGGAATTTCGTCCCGGAATTCTTTTGAAAGCTAGGTTTTATGATGCGAGAATAAGTGAAGGTACTTCTGCTTCATTTGGTCTTCACGTTCCCATGTGAATTCCGGTCCATGCTTTGCGTTCCATCGAACCTTCACAATCAGAATGCAACTTTGTTTAGTACGCTTCACTTTCCTGTCCATGATTTCAACTAGTTCTTCAATGAACAGGAGATTCTCGTTGATTTTGATCTCTTCCAATGGAATGAAGAGAGTTTCATCGGATAAACACTTCTTCAAGTTTGAAACAAGGAATACAAGGTGTATGTTGTTGAGCTCAGCGGGTAGCTGCAGCCTATAAGCCACTAGACCGATTCGGGCAAGAATCTCGAATGGTCCAATGTATCACGGATTTAGTTTCCCCCATTTCCTGAAACGAATCATCCCTTTCCAGGGAGAGACTTTCAATAGCACCCGGTCCCCGACTTGAAATTCTAAGGGCTTTCACCACTTGTCGGCATAACTCTTCTATCGGTCTCGCTATGCTTGAAGTCGAGATCTGATTTGAATTATTTACTCTGTTGTTTCTCGAATAATCTCTAGCCCTGTTAGAGTGTTGTTCAGTGCTTGCCCTTTTACAAATTGAGTGTCACCCACCTCAGACCAATATAGAGGTGATCTACATTTGTGACCATATAACGCTTCGAAGGGAGCAACTTTGATGCTCGTGTGATAACTGTTGTTGTCGGAGAATTCAATTAAAGGCAGGTGGGTATCTTACGACTTGCCAAAGTCGATCACACATGCTCAGAGCATGTCTTCGATCATTTGGATGGTTCGTTCGCTTTAACCATCCATCTAGGGGTGGTAGGCGGTGCTCATGTCTAGTTGTGTGCCCATCGCCTATTGCAGCGACTGTTAGAATCATGAAGTAAACCTACTATCTCGATCTGAGATAATAGATACAGGTACTCCATGAAGTCTTACAATCTCCTTTATGTAGATTTTGGTTAGTCTTTCCATCTTGTAAGATTCCTTTATTGGTAGGAAATGAGCGGATTTTGTTAATCTATCGACAATTACCCATATAGCATCCAGCCCGTCAGTTGTCTTGGGTAATTTAGTCACGAAATCCATAGTAATCCTTTCCCATTTCCACTCAGGTATTATTGGTTGTTGTAATAGTCCAAGGGCTTTTGATATTCCACTTTCACCTTAGCTTAAGTGAGACACTTGCCCAGGTAAGTGGTGATTTCTGCCTTCATATTTGGCCACCAATAATGTTGCTTGATATCCATGTACATTTTATATGAACCCGGATGGATGGAGTATCGTGTCTTGTAAGCCTCATTCATGACTACTTCTCTTAATCCCCCAAGTTTAGGGACCTAAATTCTGTTCATGAAATAGTATGCTCCATCCTATTTGATTTCAAAACTCTTCTCCATCCCACACAATGATTCGCTTGCAGTGTTTTCCGATTTCAATACATCCAACTGGGCTTACTTGATTTGAGAGGTTAGGTGGGATTGAATGGTTATAGAGAGGGTTTTCACATGACAACTTGAATATTCTTTTCGACTCAGGGCATCAGCTACCACGTTATCCTTGCCCAGATGGTATTTGATTTCGCATTCATAATCATTTAGCAGCTCAACCCATCTTCGCTGCCTCATGTTTAACTCTTTCTGATTTAGAATGTGCTGGAGGCTTTTGTGGTCGGTGAAAATGGTGCACTTTGTACCATAAAGGTAGTGCCTCCAAATTTTCAAGGAAACGACCACAGCTCCCAGCTCGAGATCATGTGTGGTGTAATTCAACTCATGTGTCTTCCGTTTCCTGGACTCATATGCTATCAACTTCCCACGCAGCATGAGTATACAACCTAAAACCTGATTTGAATCGTCGCAGTAGACTATAAAGTCTTCGTTTCCCTCCGGTAAAGATAGTATGGGCACACTACAGAGGGCTCGCTTCAAGGTTTGGAAGGAAACCTCTTGCTTCTCGGTCGAGTGAATAGGTTCGACTTTTTGTGTCAATGCTGTAAGAGGTTTGACTATCTTGGAAAAGTTTTGAATCAACCTACGATAATAACCTACGAGACCCAATAATTGGCAAATTTCTATGGGTGTCGTCGGGGTCGTCTAGCCTTCAATGGCTTTGACTTTGGAAGGATGTACATGTATCCCTTCCTTGCTGACAATATGACCCAATTAGTTTAAGTTGCGGAGCCAAGACACACATTTGGAGAGTTTCGCATACAATTTTTCAGCTCGTAGGGTTTCCAAGATTTGATGAAGATGTTGACCATGCTCTTCTTGTCTTCAAGAATATACAAGAATATCGTCGATGAAAATAATTACGAAGTTATCAAGGAATGGGCGGCAGACTCGATTCGTTAGGTCCATAAATGTTGCGGGGGCATTACTTAAACCGAAGGGCATCATGACAAATTCGTAATGACGGTAACAGGTTCGAAAAGCAGTCTTTGGGATATCCTCCTCTTGGACCTTGAGTTGGTGGTATCTGGACCTCAGGTCAATTTTTGAAAAGTAGCTAGCCCCTTTTAGCTGGTCAGATAGATCATCGATTCGTGGGAGTGGGTAGCGATTCTTGATAGTGAGCTTATTTAGCTCCCTCTAATTGATACACATCCTGAAGGATCCGTCTTTCTTCATAACGAAAAGGACTAGAGCTCCCAGGGCGAGAAGCTGGGTCTGATGGATCCTTCATTCGGGAGCTCGCTTAATTGTCTTGATAGTTCTTGCATTTCCACGGGAGCCAGCCTATAGGGTCACTTGGCAATCGGAGTGGCTCCTGGTACAAGGTTGATTCGAAATTCGACCTGCCTATCAGGGGGTATTCCCGAATGATCCTCGGGAAATACGTCTCGAAAATCGCACGCCATTAGGATATCTTGAATGTTTACTTTTTATTTAGACTTATCCATAATGTGAGCAAAGAATGTGTAGTTGTGTAGGCATTTTTGTGCCTTGATGGATGAGATAAGACGAAGATTGATGTTGGGTTTATCCCTATAAATAACTAAGGATTCATGGTTGGAGAGGTGAAGGCGAACGGCCTTCTTGTGGCACATAATATCATCATTATGTGGGCTCACCCAATCCATGCCGACGATCACATCAAAACTCCTAATATTTACTGGCATCAAATTTATTTGGAAGGTGTGGTTGTTTAATGTTAACGTGCACCCTACATAGATATCCTTAGCTGATATTGTTTTCCCAATAGCCATTTCCACCGTGAAGGCTTCATTAAACTTCTGGGGTTGTTGTTTTAGCAAATGCTTGAACTTATTACTCACAAAACTTCGTTCTACCCCACTATCAAACAGAATACATGCGTATGATTTGTTAAGTAGGAACATACCGGTGACCACAGTAGGGTCCTAGACTGCTTCGCCTTGTCCCAAAGTCAAGGCCCTTCTCGATCCTCCATTTCCTTGGTTATTAATGTTGGCGCAGTTTCGACGGAAATGTCTAGTTCTTCCACACCCATAACAGGTGCGCCTGACCCCAGCGTTGTTGTTGTTGTTGTTGTTGTTATGGTTGCTTCCTTGTTGCTGGTTCTGTGGAGGATAGGTCCTACAGTACCTTGATGTATGACCTTTTCGGTTGCAACTTGTGCAATGCATCTCCCTGCATTCACCGTAGGGATGGAGATTGCATTTGTTCCACTTTGGAAGATTCTCGGAATACTGCCTAGGGGCACTTGTGGTGGATGAGGCTGGAACATGTAGTGCAGAGGGGATTTGAGTAGTAGCGACATGAACTGCTACCTTTTTTTGTTTCTTAGACGACTTCGAGCTCTGTCGTCCTTTTCGTTTGTTGCTCCTTCCCTTTTTGTTATCACTTTCCTTCTTGCTTTCGATTTCCCCTACTTTATCACCCTTCTTGATGTTGTGATCGTACAGCCTTTTAGCCAACCTCTTGGCACTATCAAAGGTCTTTGGATTCATGGCTATCATGTTTCCTTGGATCGAGGAGGTTAATCCCTAGATGAATCATTCGATCTTCTTCCCCTCATAGTTAATCATTCATGGGAACAAAAGTGATAGTTCACTGAACCTTGAAATGTAGGTATCAATGTCGGAGTTTCGAACTGTGACGTTCCACAGTTCCTGTTCCATCTTCTAGATTTCTCCTCTTGGGCAGTATTCTTCCGTCATCATCTCCTTCAGCTCCTTCCATGGCATTGCATTTTCCACAGGGAGTGTCATGGCCTCCACGTGACCATTCCACCATGAAAGAGCTTGATCAACGAATGTGCATGCTGCAAATTTCACCTTGCATTCTTCCGGACATCCACATATTTCAAACACCGATTCCACCTTTTCTACCCATTGCTCCAGGGCTATCACACCTCCTGTCCCATTGAAGGTTCTTGGTTTGGCGTTGATGAAGTCCTTGTAAGTAGAGGCCTTTGTTGGCCCTTGGTTTAAACTGTCGGCTCTGTTTCAATTGCCTCCACCATTATTCTCATTATGAATGTGTGCTAAGGCCATTGTGACTGCTGCTTGGAATGCGGTTGAGTTCATTTCTGGGGTAGGCGGTGTCGGTAGTGGTGGTGGATTTGCATTATTGTTCACCCGTGGGTTCCTTCGAGGCATCTTCTGTCATGGAACAGAAAGATGATGAGTGCATAATATATCTTAAGTTTAGGGTATTACTATCTCGGTGATTTGGTTTGTGTATGTGATTAACTTCATAATTTTTAACATAAATCAAGGAAATAATCCACATAGCAAATAACAACGTCACGATAAAACACATAACAATTCCACTAATAATATCCAATTCCGTACATGAAAATTTGCCTGAAAGGGCAGACAATACATAAAAATATAAAATTCGGCAGCATAACGACTCTATGAGTAGTGTAATCACTTAAACATAGAGTCGGTAGTACATAGCATAGTACACATAGCCAACAGCTGCTGGCGAAGAGCGGCAACTTATTCTTCCAAAGAGCGTGTCTATCGATGAGGCCCCCTAATGATGTGGGGTGGTCCTGGTGCTCCCCAGTGGTAGGTGGGTTGTCGGGGACTTCATTTGTGTCCCTACTATCTTCCACATCTTTGTCAGTCTTATCAAACTTGTAATGTGTATCCGTATATTCATCGGGCTCAACGCCAGGGATTGCCTCCTGTTCTTCCTCGGGGTTCTCCTCAATCATCCCCTGGGTCACTAGGATTTGATGAAAATGGATACCTTGCTGTGCCTCATCCATGATGACTATGCGAGAAATTGAGGTGAGAAATGTGCAAGAAGAATAGGTTTATAATATTGTAATTATTAAATTATTGATTTTATAAGTTTTTCTTCAGGTATCTAAAAGGGTAAGTTTTTGTTTCATTGTCCATCCTAATCACACCCGAACACATGTCAGTCATACTTTGGATGAATGTAGTTGATCAGGCTAAATTCACCCCCAATACGACTACAAAACTATCCGAGCACAATTAAAATGTTCAAATCCTCCAAATACTTTTATTAAATGTTATTATGTTGTTATTCTAGTATGCACACATACGTATGAAATTTTTATTTTGTTCAGAGTTATTTCGTCCCATTATGTTTATAGTTGCATATCATGTATGGTTAGATATGCTAGTACACTATAAACTAATTAAGATTTGATACTAACCTGTCACACCCCCGAACCAGATAGCGGAAACGTCTGAGGGCTAGTGTGACTTTAAATTGAAATATCATCACAATGATTATACATGAAACATAACATAAACATCACCATCCATTACATATAACAACTGCCATTGTTCACATCAAGTACATTGTTTAATATTACATGTCCCAAAAACATAAATTGTATGCAGATAAACATTTCACACATGAAGTTTCCAAATACACCTGAAGGTTCTTCAGCTTAATGGTTACATGAGAATACAAGTTATTTTGAAAATGGTCAACATATATAATGTTGGTTAGTTCATAAGCATGTTTGATTTAAAGGTTTGTATCACTAGAATAACCCCGAAAATCCGATATTTTCTTTAAATTTGTCTGAAAATGATTATAATGATCGCGTATAAATGTATGTGTGATTTCCGTTGTAAAAACATACATAAGTAAATGATCCATAATTTCCTTGTATTATATCTGTTGTAAGTAGAAGGTAATGTATATTTGTATTTCCCCAGAAAATCCGATATTTTCTGATTTGTAAACACATTGTAGTCCTTGCATTATTGTATGAATTGTTTTGCATTAACAGAATGTAAGGATTTGATTTCCGTGATGTTTAGATGGTAATTGATCACTTTGTGAGTCGTTATAACCATGCATGATAGTGACTATTTCTCCTGTCTTGGTATTTGTTTTTCCAAATGCTGGTTTTGATCAAGACTTTGTCACCCTAGACTGGCCTAGTCTAACTGTAGCGAACAGCTCAGGTGTGGGGGAGTCACCCCCATATAGATCTATACACAAATTCTCGCTCTCCCTCTAGGAGACTCTTATTATAACTACAGGCTACGGCCATACACTCGGTGTCAACCGACAGATCTCACTAGATCCCAATTATTACCCCATGAATATGTATACCTTTAAGTGTAATTTAATTTTAACCCACTCGATGATTACATAAATGTGAAAGGATAAAGCCCAACAAACACGAAAAAGGACAACTACGGCCCACTAGTAATGAAAGTTATTTCCAGGCTTATCAAGTATGCGACGGACACGTTATAGCCCATTAAGCATATGATTAATAGTCCAAGCCAGATTAGCAATGCAAATGGGCCACCAAGGCCCAATAGCATGTAAAGGCTAATTCAGACCCATTAGGCATGTAATTGGGCCACTAAGGCCTAATAGATATGTAATGATTATATTGGGCCCAATAAACATGCGAATGGATCACGAAGGCCCAATAAGCATGTGTAGGGAATACTAGGCCCAAAAGTCGTACCATTGTTTTACTTTTGTATGTTTGTTGTGGTATGGTGTTTCTAGTTGAAGCATTTACTCGTGATGTTATAAAATATCCAATGTTTGATTTATAACGATATTTTTAGTTTGTATATAAAAATACCATTTTAAACCCTTAAGTTATATAAATTTATATATTCGGTCCAGTAGTTTAATAGTTGACATATTTGTCTCAAAAATACTTATTAGACCATTTCAGCCCCTTTTTACATAGAATTACATTTTCGGTCTTTATTGGTATAAAATGACATATTTAGTCCTTTTTGGTGAAAAATGATATTTTTAGCCATTAAATCATTTAACTTAGCATTTTCGGAGCAATTATAAATTAATTTGCAAATTTCAGTCCAAAATACAATTATTGACATTTCCAGCCCTTATTTTGTAAAAATTTACATTTTGGTACATATTTCGTAATTTTTTGCATTTTTGGCCTAATTTCCGAAAACTTTGCACTTTTGGCCCAATTTTAGAATAAGTGTCATTTTTAACCTTTATTTTTGTTCATTTCCAGTTTTGGGCTCAAGTTTTGATTTTATCCTCTAAAGTTTGTATTTTCGCATTTTAGGCCCGAAACCGTAAGGCCCAATATTTAGGCCCATTATGCTAAAATTTACATATTTGGCCCTTTGAAAAGTATGATTATCATAAAGGCTCAATTTTATGCAAATAAAACCATTTTGATCCTTATAAAACCGAAAATGTCACCTTTTCCCATACTTTATTATATTTGTTAAAATGATATTTATACAATCTTTTTGTTTTGCTTTTCACTTTTTAAACATATAAAACAATTGTATTTTGGTGGTATGATGCCTAATGTGTTATAGTTTATGAATCTTACCCATTTATGATATAGATTTCAAAATATATCAAGTTTTATCACCTTTACACAACAATAAACCAAAGAAATCACATATAACATGCATAAATACATAGATCAACATATAACACTTGTTTTCTCCCCCCCCCCCCCCCCCCCCAAAAAAAAAAACAACTAAAAACCGAAAACAAGTGGGTGTGAACTAACCTTGGGGTGATGGATCTGTTTTGATGAAGATATATGAGAAGATGATGTTGTTTTCGGCCTAACTTGTTTCTTTGATGGGATCTTCAAATTCTAGGAAGTTCTAAGAGTATGATCCATGAAAACAAGGTGGTAAGATGAGTGATTTAAGAGTAAAGATGTGGTAATCCAACTTAGGTGTGTAAAGATGTTACCTAAGATGATGATCTTGATGAAAAATTCTCTTGAAGACACTCAGAACTTGCGAAAATATGGAGAAGATGGAGGAGTTCTTGGAGAGTGTTTTAAGTAAATTGAATATGGTGGTGTGGGTGCGTGGTATCGGCCGAAAGAATAAGAAGAGAGGGGAGAGAGATGAAGATAAGATGGTGCTTACATGTATGTGCTTCATAGCTTACTTATTGGTTAAATTTCATGGAGAACCACCATGCAAATGTTATGTGTCAATGCATGGTATTCTATTACTTTTCTCCCTTTTTTTACACATGGGTCGAGAATGGGCCTAATGAACTGAAGGAAAATGGTGTTGGGCTCAATCTCTTGACTTTATTCGAATTTCATGGGTCACGTAGTATTTTTCGGCCCATTGGGCCTTTAGGGTACTTCACGGACCAAAATGGCATAAAAGAATGGGTTTATGGCCCATTAGGGCAAATTAGATCAATTATGGCCCAATAAGGCCCATTAAGTGTCACACCCCAAAACCGGTAACGGCGGAATACGTTTCGGGGTGGAGGACGTCATGTACAGTATCATCACAATTGTATAATAGTAAAAACAAGAAACATGCAACCATTTCATTTACATAGTGAGTTTAATTACAAGTGTGTTTTGTAATGTTCATCAAACACCAAAAGTAATACAAAAATAAGAGATGGATCTTGTATGCTCCACCTTCAACAAAATGTTGCACTTGTACCTGTCTATCTTTGACTTGAGGATACAAGTTATTTTGAAAACGAGTATCAGCATAAAGCTGGTGAGTTCATAAGAGTTTAGTGTAAATTTTAGTATAAAATGTATTAGTACAGATAGTGTGAAAAGCTGCAGTTTACATTTGTAAGTAGTAGAAAACTCTAGAAAATCCTATATTTTTCCAGAAAATACCTTGTAAGTGAAAGCCTTTAAGTTACATGTACTTATCTTCATTTAAAACCATTTGTTGTAAAGGTATATTAGTGAGTCTCCAATAGGTAGTGTAATAAGAAAAGTTACGCCTGATATCGGTAATAGTGGGGCAAACTCCCATAAGAAATAGATACTTATTTACTTTGGGATTTTAACTTATTCATTAGTGTTAGTATTTTAGTGTGAATGTAGTGTATTCCTTGCATGCTACTGATAGTGTGAGTAATTGAGTACCCCATGACCTTCCCGGTCATGCATAGTGTAGAGAAGTAGCGGCATCCCTGGGCCTGCACGGCTCGGACTGAGGTTAACAGTCGGGATGTAATAATGGTTGCCTCGTATAGATCTATACATGTAGGGTCATCTTCCAGTTGGAAAACTCTGGGCATAGTATGTAGCGAATAGCATATCTCGTAGTGAGTTAGTGTGTTATCCCCTGATTAGTGCTTTCTCTTGTATTATAGTGTAGTAGTCTTTTGTATAGCTCGTAGTGAGTTCTCTTACTAGTGTGTCTTAGTGTAGTAGTCTTTTTGTATAGCTCGTAGTGAGTTCTCTTACTAGTGTGTCGTCTCGTAATAGTGTGTATTATAGTATGTAAAGTAGTGGCAGTAACGAGTAGTAGTGGCCTTAACTATACCCATTATAGTTAACTTAGTGTGTGTAATTCTTGGCAATTAAGTAGTGTAGGAATCGAATGAAATGAAAAGGCTCATATCCAACACTAATTTACATGATATATAACTAAGAAATCAACGACAGTCGGACAGATAACAGCTACCCTAAGCCCACAATCAAACAAGAACAGGAAATAGGGCGAGCTATCGGTCCTAAGTCCTTCAAGTCTTACTTATATAAATATATTAGTGTGGTTACATTTTATAGAAAATTTATTTAATAAGAATCTTGTCCAAAGAAAACATTTAAAAAATAGTTCATTTGTCCAAAGTAGTTTCGAAAACGCAAAGTTCTTTTATAAGACATAGTGGTAAATCACATGTGATTTGAACTACGGGTAGTGAATCACATGTGATTAATATTCATAAACATGTATATTTGACTTGTATCCCCCGCCCCTAAAACATATAAAAACATTTGAAAGGTTCATTAAAGGGATATCAACTCACAGTTTATCATAGGGTTCGAGTGTCAACGGATGCCCTGAATGCCAACGGTCCCTAGAAATCATGTGATGACAGATAATTGGATTAGAACTAGGGTGTTTCATGCTTAAACATGATGGAAAAACATCCTTAGGGCTCAGCATTACTGAGTACAAGTGTCTCATGATCCATACTTAATGATTCATGCAAGTTTAGGGCAAAAAGTGGGCATTTGAGTGAGTGCATGGCCTTGAAATTGAGTGTGCGGCTGAGAAGTGCGGCCAGAAGGGTGTGTGACGCTGCACACAAGTGTGTGTGGCCGTTCAGGGTGTGTGTGCGGCCGTTCAGAGTGTCTGTGCGGCCGTACACTCCTCTTGTGAGTCCAAATGAAGTGTTTGCTCTTCACACTAAGGAGATTTAAATGTGTGTTGCCCCCACATGAAGGTGTGCGGCCGTACACCTTCAAGGGACCATGAATATGATGAATATGATAAGTTTTAAAGCTTGGGATTCAAGTGTTTACCACTAATAAGCTTGAAGATGAACTAGATCACAAATATGAGGCCTTCAAGGTGTTCTTGGTTGAAGATTTTAGAGAGATAAAGTAGAGAGAGTAAGGAGCATCCAAATGAATGAATGAAGTGGGTATCCATCTATATATATATATATATATATATATATATATATATATATATATATATGTTTAGGTGTGAGGCTAGAGGGTGTGCGGCCGCACACATGGGTGTGTGGCCGTACACACAAAAGTGTGGCCGCACACACCTCTTTTGGTGTGTTTGATCCAATTTCATGATGCAAAACACTTTCCAACACCTCCTAAGACCCATAACTAGACTATATTATGTCCAAAACACGCATTTGGAACCACAAGATTTACAAAGGATGATGAATTCAAGATTTAAAGACAATACGCGGACCAATTACATAGGATGAAAGTTCCAGGTTGTCACATTAAGGTTGTAATTTGTTGTGGTCCAACTTGGCCCACTAGAAGCAAGATGAACCATTTCAGACTCCTTGCCCAAAATATTGATTTTTATGAATATGGGTCCATTTAGATCCCATTTAAGGGTTCTGATGATGTGATGAATCGATAATTGTAAAATATATCAGAGTAATTGAGTAAATGAACAAAGAGAGTAAATATAATTTGGTTTCAGGTCATATTATGCTTTCAATTTTCAAAGAGAAAGTAGACAAGTTCTTACTGGATTCTTATCTAACTCTAAGTGAAGTCCCTATTTATAGGAGACGTGAAAGCATACAAAAAAATTGCAAGGACTAAACACTAAGCTTCGATATAAAATGCCTTGTAAAATAATATAACAGACTTTGACATATTACAATAAAACTTTGATCCCTACAATCTCCCCCTTTGTAATAACGTCGAACTTTTCAATTCGTGAGAATCTGTGCTGCAAGGTGCATCATCCTTCGAATTTCAGAATACCATGATAAAATCTTCTTCAATTCCTTCGTTTCACCTTGATTATTCTTCGTGCAATTATTCATACGAACAATAAGGTTCGTATACTGGGAGGTAGTGTATCTTTCCACTTCGTATTCCTGGAAAAAAATCTTTTTGCCTTGCCATGCTTATCTTTACCAGAAAACACCAGACCGAATGGCTTCAAGCATATCTCCCCATCTGTATATTTCTTCAGTTCAGCTTGGGTCTTCGATGCTTCCATGGCCACATTCACTTTTTTCCCCAAAGTTGACGCCAACTCCACATCAATTAAGGCTAGAAAATCATAGTAATTATCTATGAACATTTTTATATGAGCAAGACCAAGCCTTAATACATCTTTGTCAGTCTCTTGAAGTTGCGAAGCTTTCATATCTTCCAGAATTAATGCAACTTAAATAAGGTTATTCAAGTTCATTAGGGGAAAATCAGCAAAAGAAAAATCACAAAATTGGTTGTTTTCCCTAACAACATGATATCGAAAGTTTTGTATCATATTTTCAAACAGAACATCTTTCGAAATGCTAATCACCTTCTTTATCTTCATCAAAGACCAGATTCCGTCTTGATCCTTTCCGGCAATTGCATGGAATCTGAGCATCATATGTATGTAATCATCTTCATTGTCAAACTTCTCCATAATCTTATATTGAGCCATGATGAACATCATTTCGCTAACAGGAAAATCAAGCTGACTCATATCAGTGTTGGTGATAGAGTAGCTTTTCATTGGCTTCTTCTCAAACACATACATATGATTATATGCAACTCTGGCTTCGATAGTTTCATAGTTGTAATGCTTTCTTCGATCACCCTTGTTCATCCCAGGAAGATCATTCTCACAATGCCTTAAAATACTTTGTATTGCTCTTTGTCTTTCCATCTCTGCTTTAATTTCTGCTTGTTTCTCTTCTTTCGATTTTTCAATTAGGATTCCCTTCCCTTTCCCTTCACCTTCAGTTGGTTTGGGTTTCAAATCACTAGAACTCCCTCCTTCAATAGAAGCACCAATAATAATTCCTTCCGGGATTGGTTTCGTTGTTGTTTTGATGGCTTCTGTTGGATTCACCTTCGTAACTATTGGAGTCGAAACTTGAGTGGAGATAACTTTCGTTGTTGCAGTGGTAGTAGGGATAACTTTTGTTGTTGCAATTGTAGAAACCACCTTCTCAATCTTTTTCAACATATCACCCTCTTGAACTTTCTTTTCTCCCCCTTATGCCCCTGTGACGATAGGAGGGGCATTCGAGGGTAAAAGATTGAGAATTCGAGATAATGGTGCCAACGTTTCTGTAGAACTAACTTAAACGACATGAATTTTTGTGACAAAAATTATGGTGTGATCAATGTTGACGAACCGGCTTTAGCAATCAAAGTTTTTGTTGGGTCGTATTTTGTGTTGCGTCTATTCGGCTCGTTAGCTAGTCCAATATATATCTCCGGTATGGGCCTGTCCATCCGTGAGTTTTGTAGGGTTTAGTATATATAGATGCTTGCATGCATCCTAGAACGAGAGGACGGTTAGTAACGATTAGAGTATTATTGTTCAGCAGATTTATCGTTCTTGTTTTTGTAACCCTAGAATCCTCTACAGTGGAAGTTCTTAGTCGAGCTCTGCTGAGGATCGAGTAATCTAATCATTCGACACATCTTGATTCATACTTGTGTTTTGTTCACTGTTTTTACGTTCATCGCATACCTGTTACAAAGATCTAATCGATCAAAGAGTTAATTAATAACTCATCAATTGGTATCAGAGCAGGAGGCTGTGTAATTCATACACATCTTTTCTGTGAAAGAGTTTGCGATTAGGGTTATTCCGCATTAACTAATATTTATTGAGCCGTCACTCCATTATTGACGTAACTCAGCATTTATTTGTTTGCCCTAATATTAAATATTACAAGTCTGATCTTTTAAACAGGTTAAAAACGATCAAGCATGGACGAGTCACAATCTGATCCCATCAACATCTCTAACAGCATTGGATCGACAATGAAGATTCCTATCCTTTACACCCAGGATTACGAAGTCTGGGCACATCACTTTGAAGATTATGTCATCGGATCGGAAGACAATGGATACCTTATTTGGGAAGCAATCATTTCTGGACCATTTGCTCACTCTGGAACATCAAAAATCATTAAAAATCAGAAGGAGTACAATGATCTGTTAAAGGACATAAAGGATATTGCTCAAGACGAAAAGGAAAAGTTTCAATGCAACATTAAAGCATTGAGACTGATTCGATTCGCTCTGCAATCAGATACATTCAGGCTAGTGAGTTCATGCAGCACTGCTAAAGAAATATGGGATAGGCTGGGAGAGCTATATTCTACAGATGAAGATTTGGAGCATTCTATTCAGACCTTGCTTTTGTCTGAGTTTGGTGAATTTAAGCAGAATTCAGATGAAACTGTTACTCAGACGTTCGATCGCTTCAATCATCTTCTTAGCAAGATGATCAAACACGATATAGAAAGGAAGATGATTGAGCAAAAAGTAACCTTTTTGAATGGCCTTAGATCCGAGTGGAGAGCGGTTGTGTCCACTGTTAAAGCTCATGAGCAATTTAAATCCTATTCGTTGGCAAAGCTGGTGGGGATTTTGAAATCCCAAGAAAAGATTGTTTTACAAGAGAAAAATGTTGTCTCCAGTTTAGGGTCCTTGGCACTCTTGTCCAAAAGCAAAAGTGTGGTAGAAGATGAAGATCTCAATTTAGAAGACTATGATCTTACTTCTGAAGACTATGCAATGATTGTATCGAATCCAAAGAGGTTCATTAAGAAAAGGTTCCCTACCAATAAGAACCAAAATTGGCAGGGAAGCTACAGTTCTGAAAAGGTCAGGGAGGAACCGAAGACAGACGAACCAAAGAAAGAGGCGAAAGTTGAAGGAGAATCAGGTGTGAACTGCTACTACTGTGGAGGAAAGAACCACTATGCCAAAGACTGCGTTCTAAAGAAAATGGCAGAGAAGGATGAGGAAAAAGATGAAGAGGCCTTGTTGATGAAAAAGCTGGAAGAGATCAAGAGAAAGAAAGCTACTGCTAACCCTTCAATGAATGCTTTAATTGTGAAGGGTTCGGCAGCGGATGATGAGTTCGGTGGCGTGCAGGTCTGGTCAGCCGACTCAGAGGATGATGAGGTCAGGAAGCCATCTCATGGAACGGCATACGTTGCAAGAGGTGAAGAAAGCGGCGGGAAGTGCTTGATGGTGACAGATGTATCTCAAATGAGGGGATACAATATGTATGGTGGGAATGAGGACACCAAGGAGCGAGAGGACCTATGCTTCACAGCAAAACCTCTCAGCGTGCAGTTCAATGAGCTTGATGAATTAATCAAGAAGGTTCCATTCGTTTTTGTTTCATTTAAAGTCCCACAAAATTCGTATGAAAAAAAATTAAAAAGCTTAAATTCAAGAATCTTAAATCTAGATAGCAGTTTAACTCAAACACGGGTCACCAATTCTAACCTAACTGACCAAATAAGCAGGGTGTCTTCCAAGAGTGAGGAACGGAGGATGTGGATAGAGCTGAAGGAGTCGGAGCTGATTAAAACCAAAGATGAAAACATTTATTTGCAAAGAGACAATTTAAAACTTTTGAAACAAAGAAATGTCTTTTGTTTAATTGTTAAACGTCTTTATGCTAACATCACTCAACTTCACTTGAACTGTGAAATAGGGCAGAAAATTCATCGCATGATTTTACCCTTCCTTGAATTTAAGGAAGATGAAATCGACGCTGAAGCATATAATTGTGAAAGTGTAGTTTCGTCTGATGATGTGAATCCGACGTATATGTATGGTCTGGACAAAATCGAATCTTTTATAAAGTCCAAGGACCATAAGGACATGTTGAAAAACCTTTTGGATCAAAACGATAAACTGAAACTAAAGACCGAAACCATACAAAAGTTTGACTCATTGAATGCCAACTTAAGCTCAAAAAATAAAATTGATGTTGAAAACGCATCTGAGCTCAATGAGGATGATGATATGAGTGAAATTTATGTAGAGGATGAAGTCGACTGTTCTGAGTTTGTCAAGAGCGAGCCCGAAAACCACAACAATCTTATTTCTGAAAATTCTATGGAGTTTGCTCGTTTGTCCCAAAATAAGTCCCCTATTCTAGAAGAAAAGGCAGTTGTGTACCAAAAGGTGAGAACAACACCAAATCAGGTGTATAAGGTCATAGTTGTAACCGAACATCAGACAACCAAAATCACCGCCATTGTAAACGAAGATAATGCAGATGGTTGTGATGAATTTTTTTGGTCTGCTCCTATAGATAATGCTGACGAAACTGTTGGTCTGTCAGAGCGAACGTCCTAGAAAACCAAAGGCAGATATGTGCCAGAGCCATTAAACAAGCCTGACAAATTCGATGTGCCAAGTACCAGTGGTACAAAAGAAGTTCCTATAGAAGAAGTCACTCCTTCAAGCGAAACATCATCAGTTCAAAGTGAACCGGCTGACAGGAAGCAAAAGCAAAAAGCCAACATCCACAGACAGCCGAAGCAAGTGAAGGATCAAAAGAGGCAAAGGAATCTGAGATACAAAAAGAATCTCTCAGAGCGGAAACAGTTCTGGCGATCTCAAAACGCCCATTTTTCTGATCATGACAGAAATTTAGAGAAAAGAGAAGACAGACCGCAAGAAAGGAATAACAACCGAAGGGAACGGTTCGGTTCAGAGAACACCAGCTACCGAAAGCATAGGTTCGGTTCCGAGAGCAAAAGCTGCCAAGGTTCAAGGTTCGGTCCCACTAATGACCAAAAACAAAAGGGCCACCTAGAACATCAAGTCAAGAAAACTTCTCAGTCTAAATTCTCTCATTCTAATTCTTCTCAATCCCATTCTAAATCTAATTCTGTTCAAACTCAAAATGCAAAATCTTCAACAGATTTGAAAGGAAAATCGAAGGTTTCCTCAGTCAAGAATGATCAAAAGTATTCCAAGGCCCAAACGCCTGAACCTGAATCCAATTCGACTGTAACAAATCCCAACAAAATTAAAGTTTTCACCATTAAGAAGAAAGATGAAACAACTTTAATAAAAAGAACATATCTAGTTGACATTTCTCTTACTATTCTTGTTCCTGTGAAAGGCTTACGTGGACCCAAGAAACTTTGGGTTCCTAAATCTGCTTGATTTTTGCAGGTAATCAGTGACGAGCAGTTCAACGAAGAATGGTTTATTGACAGTGGCTGCTCACGTCACATGACCGGAAGGAAGGAAGAGCTGAGGGAATTCCGATCTCTTCCAAACGGCGGGAATGTCAAGTTCGGGAACAACTCATACGGCACGATAAAAGGTTATGGGATGATAACAAATGGAGACTTCACGATTAGAAAAGTTACATACGTTGAAGGACTACAGCATAACATCATCAGTGTATCACAGCTTGTTGGAGGTACTGGTCTTAAAGTTTCATTTGATGATGAGGGTTCAAAAATAATAGAGAAGAAAACAAAAAGAGTGATTCTGAAATCAGAGCGCAAAGGCGAAATGTTTCCTCTCAATCTCAAACCTATCAAAGGAAATCAAGCTATCTGTCTATTATCCAAAGCACATTCTGACGAAAGCTGGTTGTGGCACCGAAGGCTCTCCCATCTCAATTTCAAGAATATCAACAAACTTGACACGGGAGGTCATGTTCGGGGTCTTCCATTGCTCAAGTTCGATCGAGAACATTTGTGTGCTGCATGTGAAATGGGAAAGCAGAGTCGTCAAAGTCACCCATCCATAATCAACACTAAATTCGTTGAACCACTTGAGTTAATTCACATTGACTTATGTGGACCATCTTCTATCGAAATCATTGGCGGTAGCAAGTATATTCTTGTTATTGTTGATGACTTTTCATGCTTTACATGTGTGTTCTTTCTAAAGCACAAATATGAGGCAACTCTCAAGCTAAAGATGTTTATCAAGCAGGTTGAAGTGCAGCTGAGGAAAGTCGTTTGCAACATCAGAAGCGACAATGGGCTGGAGTTCAAGAATAAAGAATTTGAAGACTTTTTAGCAGAAAAAGGAACCAATCACAATTTCTCAGCTCCCTACACCCCTCAACAAAACGGAATTGTCGAAAGACGAAACCGATCTTTGTGTGAGGCGGCCCGAACCATGCTAAGTTTCGCTTCTCTACCTCTATATTTCTGGGCTGATGCTATTGCTGCAGCATGTTTTACGCAGAACAGGTCCTATCTCAATAAGCGTTTCACTCTTACTCCTTATGAGATCATCAACAACAGAAATCCAAACGTCACATTCTTCCACGTATTCGACTCTCGATGCTTTATCTTCAATTCTAAAGATCATTGTAACAAGTTCGACGTTAAAGCCGATGAAGCAATTTTTCTGGGATACTCTCTTACTTCGAAAGCATACAGGGTTTTAAACAAGCGTTCGAGGAAGATTGAAGAAACGTATTATGTGAATTTCGATGACAGCTAGGTCAAGAAGTTGAAGTCCACGGAAGAATCAGTTGGAGAAATCTTTTCTCAAACAGGCCAAGTCACAGCCTCGATTGCAAATTTTTTTGAGCAATTTGTGGAGTTATTCGATGAACCGGAGAAGGCTACTCTCTCAGAAGCCAATGCAGTAGACAATAAAGTTGACCATCTGAAGCAAATCGTCGATGACGCTGCCAAACGACTGGGCGAAGGAGAATCAGTTCTAAATGAATCTTCTCAGCACGGTGCTTCAGTTGAGGGGGAGAATCCATCTTCATCAAAACTACCAAGTTCACAGATTGAGGGAGAGAACTCTTCTCCAGCTGCACCCGAAAGTACTGTAGCTCCTGAAAGCTCAAATGCACCCGAAAGCTCTACTGCACCCGAAGGTACTGTTGCTACCGAAAGCCCAAATGCTCCCGAAATTCCTGTAGCACCAGCAAGTCAAGATACCCCTGAAAGCTCATCAGTCGAGGGGGAGAATGTCGATATGTTTTATGATGATCACAGTCAATCTGAATTAGAAGAGATGGTAAATGCTTAATTGGATCCTTCCTATGATCCGAATTACCCTCCTCTTGTCAAATGGACCAGAGATCATCCTGTTTCACAGGTAGTGGGAAATGTCTCTGAAAAGGTCCTGACCCGATCTCAACTGAAGGCAAAGCAAGCATCTCTATTCTCAAAAGTAGAGTTCTGCATGTTTAACCCTTTCGTCTCAAAAGTTGAACCGAAGACAGTAAATACTACTCTTCATCACTCTGATTGGGTTCAAGCTATGCAAGACGAACTTAATGAGTTCGAAAGAAATAAAGTTTGGCGCCTCATTCCAACTCCTCAAGATGCCTCGGTTGTTGGTCTCAAATGGGTCTTTAGGAATAAAATGGACAAGGAAGGCAATGTAATAAGAAACAAAGCTCGTCTGGTTGTGAAAGGATACTGCCAGGAGGAAGGAATCGATTATGAGGAAACTTTTGCTCCTGTAGCTAGGCTGGAATGTGTTCGAATATTTCTTGCCTATGCTGCACACAAGAACTTTGAGGTCTACCAAATGGACGTAAAGTGCGCATTTCTAAATGGAGAACTTGAAGAAACGGTGTACGTAGAGCAACCTCCGGGATTCGTGAATGAAAAGTACCCCAATCACTGCTATATTCTGGACAAAGCGGTATACGGACTGAAACAAGCACCTAGAGCCTGGTATGAAACGCTAACCAAGTTTTTAAAGATGTCCAAATTCAAACAAGGTTCGGTTGACCCAACCTTCTTTCGTAAAAAGGAAGGTAACCACCTTATGATTGTTCAAATTTATGTCGATGATATCATCTTCGGCTCAACAAATCCTAGCTTAACGGCTGAATTCAGAAAGCTGATGGAGACCAAATTTGAAATGAGCTCAATGGGTCCTATTAACTTTTTCCTTGGCTTAAATATTAGACAGGGACCCGAAGGCATCTTTATTAACCAGGAAGCTTACACCAAGACTCTCCTTGCTATATTCGGCATGATGGGAGACTCAAAGGTTAAAGTTCCAATGGCGTTCGGCACCAAGCTCACTCCATCCTTGGACAAGCCAGCAGTCGATATTACGCTATATCGCCAGATGATCGGTTCTCTCATGTACCTTACTGCTAGCAGGCCTGATATAATGTTTTTTGTTTGCTACTGTGCTAGATTTCAGGCAAATCCTCGTGAACCTGATATGCTTGCAGTGAAGAACATTCTCCGGTATCTGAAACGAACTACCTCTCTCGGCTTATGGTATCCATCAAACTCAGGTTTCTTCATTCAAGCCTACTCAGATGCAGACCTTGGAGGTTGTGGACTAGACAGGAAAAGCACCACTGGAGGCTGCCAATTCCTTGACGGGAAGTTGGTTAGCTGGCAATCAAAGAAACAGACTTGTGTATCTCTGTCTACAGCTGAAGCAAAATACATCGCAGCTGCCTCCTGTACATCTCAAGTGATTTAGATCCAAAGCCAACTCCGGGACTATGGACTCAATATGAAAAAGAACCCACTATATTGTGACTCTGAAAGCGCAATTAGGATCTATCATAACCCAGTGCAACACTCCAAGACTAAGCACATAGCACTGAGGTATCACTTCATTAAGGATCATGTGGAAGATGGGAACGTCGAAATTCATTTTGTTCGAACCACTGATCAACTGGCTGACATCTTCACCAAAGCTCTTCCTGAAGCTTCTTTCAACAAAATTCTACAAGGGCTTGGAATGATGGAATCGGAGTCAGTACCAAAATTTACCTCTCAAGATCAAACGTAAGAAGCGAAATAGACCGAACGTTCGGGTTCGGGTCTTGATCTAGTGTGCCGAAATAGACCGAACGCTCGGGTTCGGTTGTATCATCTGATTTTCGCCTCTCACTCAAAGGTAGTTTCTATGGTTGTAAATCTTTTGTATCATTTTTCTTAATTCATTTATCTTATTTTCAAAGTTCTTCTCTTTTTCAATCTTATTTTTTTAGGCAACCGAAATAGACCGAACGTTCGGTTCGGTTACAAAATTTTTCTCACCCGAAATAGACCGAACGCTCGAGTTCGGTTCCAAAGTTTTCTCAACCAAAATAAACCGAACGCTCGGGTTCGGTTCCAACATTTTTTTTGTATAAATTTTTTTTAGGTCTTATTTATTTCGATCAAAAATTCCAAAAATATTTTTTTTTCGTAAATTCAAAAACTCCAAAAATATTTTTTATTTTGGCTTTTATATTTTTTTTATAACTTTATTATTTTTTATTATTTTATTATTTTATTTTATTTATTTCATTGTGGTTAACTTATTTCACTAGCTAAGTGTCCCTAGAAGCATGCTGTTGTATGTGACCAAAGCCTCATCTGATTCTGAATAAAAGCCTTACTGACTTGGTACAAACAAACCCTATCTTCCCGATTAGGCTCTCATATTTATTCTAATCATGAGCTACCTAACTCTCTTCTCACATGAGATAAGAGTTTTCTGCTTAGTCCTATTTTTCATAGCAGAGGTACTTTGGGTTTCTTTACACCATCTACACCATTTTTCTCAGCCTCACTCGTTTCACTAACGTAACCCTTGAGACTCTCAGACATTACCACTGAGGTTTATGGTTGCACAATTTCTGTGTTCATGATCTTAGCTTCGTGTCACTACGTGCTAAGTGAAACACACAATTCAATACCTACTATGCATTGACGGTGAACAATTAACTTACTCTAGCTTTCACTAATAAATTGACGAACTTATCCATCGGAGTACAACATGAAATCTCTATTTTTCTTTTGAGTGATTCCTATGAAATTGTTAAATCCAATAACATTTCTTCCCTTGGGATCCAGTTTTAATTTTTTTTTAGATTTCACATACATTAGTTTACCTTGCCACTTAAATTATCTCCAACCTACTTGTTCAAACAGACTACACTGGTCTCACAAGTACTTCGTTCGATTTCTATCTTATATCAAGATCAGGAATTATGAATCGAAGCGAAAGCCACCTCATAAGCCTAATTAAAAGAAGCCTTTCAACACTTCTTAATAAGTGTCTGATTGTTATTCAACGGGAAACCACACAAACACTTTAAAGTCTCTCTTGACTTTGAAGGAAGAGATTCGTGCCCGGGATCCACTGTTTCATGTCTTTATTGACATCACATAATCCCTCAAAAGTGTTGATTTATTTCTTTTTCTTTTACACACTCAGCACGAAAATCTTTTTGATTTTCCAAAATTCTGGTTTCATTAATTCTAAGGAATTTTAATTGGGTTGGCTGTTATCAAAAGTTGTGGTTATTATTGATCCACGTGGCGATTTTATTTTAAAGATGTCGTTTCACTCTAAAGGGATAAGATGACGAAATGTTGACTCAGGCGGGAGTCCAATCGATTTGATTTCAAACGGCGCAACAGGGAAAAGCGTGTGAATAGGAACCGTTTCATCTCCAAACGGCGCTTGATGGGAAGGCGTGCAATTAGGGACTGACACTCTCTCTCCTGCGTGATCATCGTCAAACCCAACTGTCACGCGTCAGTCACCTCCGAAAAACCCTTCGTTTTTCAATTGAAGATTTGGGAAAGATCTTTCTCTCTCCTTTACCCACAGTATAAAAGAGTTTGATCATTGATCTCACTCCTCAGGCGTACGACGCTTTCATGTTTCCCATCATCGAATGCCTGAAGTTCTCGCCAATCGCTCCTGCTCTTACCAGGGCTGAAGTTGTTCCAATGGAGTTCCTGTCACAAATCTTTGCCATGGCTCACTACGACAAGGTTGTCGACAGGATTTTCTTCGATGTCTTTGAGCACAAGGCGTCGATTTCCAAACAGAGGTTCTGTACGTTGTTAGGGTTTGCCCCTGATTCTTCGAGGGTTAATCCGGAAACCATTCCAATGGGTCATCTATTTAACATGTTCTACAACATGGGGTACATTGAGGTGCTCACTACTGTCACGAAATTCAAGAAGTCGTGCCTGCCCCCTCAGTGGAATGGAATGTTCACTGTTCTTTTCAAGGGCTTATCTGAACGAAGTGCTGGATCCGATGGGGCAAGTCGTTTATTTCTCTCCATCATGTACGGGATCTACAATGGCATCAACATGGACTACGGGTCAGTCCTATGGCAACAACTCATTCAGAGTCTCTCTTCGACTTCTCAACACTCAGAGATTTCTTATGCCCGATTCTGGACCATTGTCGTTGGTGCTCCAATGTTTTCGATTGGTACTTTCCATACCACGAAGATCATTGTGTCGGATGCTTCGAAATTTCCCTTCAACGGGTCTATCCCAGAAACGATGTATGGTGACATTCCTGCTGACAGTCGGATCATTCAAACGTATAAGGAGTTCAGACGTTCTGGTCCGAGGGATCTTACTCCAGAGATGCTGAAATCAATTCATGACGCTGACAAGCCTGCTCCTAGAGGAAAGAAAGTTGATAAGGGAAAACAGGTGGCAAAGGGAGCAAAAGGCCCATCTCCCAAGAAAAGGAAACCCACTAAGGCTGCTCAGTCTCCACCGCAGAAGAGGAGAAAAACCCAACCTCGACGAAAGTTGATTATCGCTTCATCCTCAAGCGAATCTGAGGACGAGGGTTCTGATTCGGATGGATCTCAACGTGGCAACACTCCACCACATTCGCCTACCCCAGAGATACATATTTCTACTTCTCCTATCTCTTCTCCACCCGTTACAATTCCTATTTCTATTCCCCCCATAACCTCCATCACTCAAATACCACCTACTTCCATCCCAATACCACCACCAATCTTTACCGAAGCAACAACCACCACCACTGCAGATGTTAGAACCAACGTATCTGATACGGGGGTTCATACTAACGCACCAAAAACCACCTCAGCACCCGAACCCACAGCAACAACCGAACACACCACCCAACCCGAAACTACTACTACTACCGAGCCTACAGCTTCACCACCACCATCTTCTCCTGCTCATGCTTTAGAGGAAGAAGAACCACTCCTTGGCGGGGAGAATATGACTTTCGATTCGGTCTACTATAGTCCGTTTCAAGTTCAATGTGACGACGATGACGATGCTCCTGTCACAAAGAGACACCTCAAGGAGCTACATGACAAAATTGATTCGCTCATCGCTTCGTCTTCCTCATCTCAGTCCTCCATATCTGAAGCTGCAATTCATAAAATTGTTGAGGCTTTTTCCAAAGCTCATCAAGTTTCCCTTGATTCTGCCACTGCAGCCATAGATGCCTCAACCAAAGCTTGTGAGGCAGCGACCGAAAAAGTCGATAAACTATTCACTGATGCTTCTTTCTTGTTGAAATCTTTACAGGAAAGTGCTGAAGCAACCAAGACTACGCTGGAACCCATTATCAACCAGTTGGCTACATCAGTCGCTTCTGAGCTGAAGTCGTTCGCTTCGCTTCGTCAAACCATCTCTGACGACAACTCAACTTTTAGAACCACCATTGAGGAGCGTCTCTCCAAGCTTCAAGAAGACTTAGCTGCCGAGAACTCTCTCATGGATGCTCTCGCAAGGAAGACTACTGCTCTGAAGGTCAAGAGTACTCAACTCTCCAACTGTCAACCGGAGATTGACTCTCTTCGATCTGAAAGAGAGGTGGTTAAATCGTGTGTTTCGGATGTCCACTCTGCTATCTCCAACATCCTTGAAGCACATGACCCAATCATCAATTATTCAGTACACCGTACCCTTGCAGAGAAGCTCGCTCCCGCCCTTTCTCTACTCAGCAAAATTGAGGGGCTCCTTGATTTCGTGTCCATTCCGAAATAAGGGGGAGAAAAAGAACAAGTGTCTCAACCACCTCCTACTTTAGCAACTCACACAACCGAACCTCCTCCAGTAGGCCAAGCCTCCGGTTCTGGTGTGAAAGACAAAGGCAAAAATATTGCTGAGGAGAGTGATGATGATGATAAAGAGATAGTTGCCGACCTTCTGAAGCATCAAGGTCGAGATAAAGAGGTTGACATCAGTGCTCGTGTGGCTAGAGAGGCTGAAGAAGCCGAAACAAGACAGAAAGAAGCCCACAACCTTCTTGAGAGCAAGAAAACTCTTTTTCCTCCGTGGACTCTTGAGAGGCTGATTAAAGAAGCTATTGACACACCAAGTATCTTGTGGCTAGAACCTGTGATCTCTTTAGATCGTTCTAACACTGTCGACTCACAGTTCGACATGCCACTGACCCGAAAGGCGTTTGTTTTTCATGCCTTGGACAACATTGCAGAGTTCCCTCATCCTCATCCACAGGTTGATCGGGACTTAATCAAATTTTATCTGAAGGCTGCTCAACCCCAATACCAGACTTGGAGCGCTCAGAAAATTGTCAATGTTCGGGTCCTAAAGCCGTACAGGGAAGGAAACTTCACCAACGTTCGGTTCAAGGTACTAAGGGGATCTACCAAAGCCGTACATGCCATCTCACTTGCAGATCTTCCCAACCTTAATCCCCATGATTGGATTATCTTGCACAACATCCTTCTTACAAACGAAGCTGAATATGGTCCGATCATCGACCATTTTAAGAGGATGCTTGTATGCTATATCATGGAAGTTGCTTTGATGGATCAGGAGATTGTGAGCGTATTTAAGAAGAAGCCTACCATATCTCCTGTTGGCTCTGCCAGTGATCTCAACATGATGCAGATGGGGAAGATTGACCCAAAGAGAAACTCTGTCATGTTTACCAGGAACGAAGGACAGAAATGCCTTTTCGCCTTGGCAGACAAACATCTCTACACCACTGCATGTTTGGAACACGTTTTAGGGATCATCCATCGATGCAAGAAGAACACAGTGGATGATATCAAGTACTTTGATGATATGATTTAATGGTACATTCGGTTCAGACAGACTATCCTTGCTCTTATCACACGTCTGTTTGATACCGTAAAGAAGGCTCCCGCTGCTGGCCCAAGCAAGAAGAAGAAGTAGTCTCGCTCCAATTTAACGCAAAGGGGGAGATTGTTGGGTCGTATTTTGTGTTGCGTCTATTGGGCTCGTTAGCTAGTCCAATATATATCTCCGGTATGGGCCTGTCCATCCGTGAGTTTTGTAGGGTTTAGTATATATATAGATGTTTGCATGCATCCTAGAACGAGAGGACGATTAGTAATGATTAGAGTATTATTGTTCAGCAGATTTATTGTTCTTGTTTTTGTAACCCTAGAATCCTCTACAGTGGAAGTTCTTAGTCAAGCTCTGCTGAGGATCGAGTAATCTAATCATTCGACACATCTTGATTCATACTTGTGTTTTGTTCACTGTTTTTACGTTCATCGCATACCTGTTACAAAGATCTAATCGATCAAAGAGTTAATCAATAACTCATCAATTTTCAACTTATTCAACAGAGTTGTGATCTCCAGGAAGTTTTGCTATAATTTGCAGATATCTGAGTAATTTGAGGACTCAGGGCTTCATAATGCTTTATGAACTTCGTCACAACATCAGCAATGATATCCATCTTTTGATTAAGGGATGCATAGTCTTGTTGAGCATCTGGAATCTCCTTCTGCATATCCTCACGAAGCTCCTGAATTTTCATATTGACATCTTCTCGTAACTTCTTCACATCTTGTACAAAGAAAACATGACGTTCCTTCCCAACTCTCTTGAAGTCTTTAACCTCATCAACAAAGTTTGAAGATTGAGACTTGAACCTTAACTCGGTATTTTTATCATTTTGATCCACCTTCTCCATTATACGATTCTTAGAATCTTGAATAAATCCAGAAAATTTGTTGAACAATTTGGCATCGAAAGTCTTAAGCATAATAGCAACCTCTATGCTAGACACTGAATGACTTCCCCCTGCATCTGCTTATGACTGAATGATGGTATTAAGCTTCTTATTAAGAATTTTGAATTGTTTCCCAGACATCAGCATATGATCTGGGATATCCTCTTCCTCAGGATCAAATTTCAGTTCCTCAAATGTACCTCCAAAGCTTCCATCGTCATGATCATGTTCATCCATAGATTTTGATGGATCCATAGATTGGGAAGAAAACAAAGAAGTGAAAGGTTGATTGAGAAGTTGGGTGAAGGTTGGTGAAGATGAGACTTGAGTTGTAGGAATAATAAAGTGTGGTAGTGAAACAAGAGAACTTGTAATGGGACTACCTTGAGATGTTTGTACCCCAGAAACCGAAGTATGTGCACCCGTATCTAATATATTTGCATCAACGGTGGAAATGGGAACCTCCTCATGAATTGGTTTGGTTACCATAATGTCCATTGGTACTGCTGTGATTGGAAAAGAAACAGGAGTGATGATTAATGGTTGTGATGGTGGTGGAGAAGTCGAACCCAAGGGAGTATCAGGAATGATCTCGCTATCCAAAGAATCTTCGTGAATAACTATCTTGTGACTCTTCGTCTTTTTGGTAACGTGCTTCGCAAGATCCTCAGCTCTTTGTTTCTTCGACGATGGAGAAACTGGAGCAGGAACTTCACGAATAACTAATCCTTTTCTAGTAATATGAGACACCTTCTTTAACTTTTTCAACAACCCAAACTTTGAAGAAATGACTTCTTTCTAAGCATTAACTGCAACCTCCTCAGCAGGTTTCGCAATTTCAGTGACAATTGGCTTCGACTTAACTTGTTTCATAGGGCTTTCATTATCATCAACATCTGTATTCTTCTTCGTCTTCTTATCCCGCTTAGATGAACCCATATCGGAAACTTGTAACAAAACCCCAGTTTCAACAGAAGTATTCACACCAGCCAAATACTCCACCAGAATAGGATTTGTAGGATCAACTTTCTTCAACATGCCATGAAGAATTCGAGCAATGTTGGGAAAAAGTTCTGAATCATCCTCAACTTTCTTCGGAAAATGATATTTTAAAAATTCTGCAGTTTCTTCATCTTCTGGAATTGGAATACCCTCCTTCTCATAAAATGATTGAAGAATCAGACTCCAGTATCTTACACAAGAGATGCCTTTCACCACATTAGTGTTTTCGACACTTTTGATGAACTCCTTCCAGAACTGAGTTGCATAATCAACGTTGAGGTCGTAGTACAAACCTGCAACAATGGCATAGACCTCCATACGACCCTTATCAAGCCGTACACTTCTCCCAGTTAAGCAGTGAAGATAGATTCCGAATAGAAAATTACACAAGCATGGAAGACTGGACTTCTTGAATTTACTGATTTTAGTAAGTGGTGGCTGATGTCCCATTTCATTAAACATAAACATGAGTTGAGAGTTCGTCGGTTGAAAAAATGGAGTACAATTGGGATTAGCCAAGATCTTGATGAACATCTTCTTCGTCAGTCTAATCTTCTTGTCATTCACTAAATTGAAAGTGATAACATCCATGGCCTTGTTGTATGAAGCAATGGAACCAGCCATGGATAACCAAGTCATCGGAACAACGAATGCTTCAAACATGGCCTTTGCTAATCCAGAATGTTGAAGAGCAACAATCAACATTCTCAGTTCATTAGGATACAGAGACACATCGCCTTCTACTTGGTAATTAGTGCTTTGAATCTTCATGATGGGTTGGGAGACAACTTCTTCTATGGTGCTATTTTGAGTATCCGCCATTGTTGAAAGTTTGAGAGAAAGTTTGAAGAACAGAGAATTAGGGATTTTTAATCTTCTGTGTGTTTTGAGCACGTAAGTATAAAAGGACATAAAAACTGCCTTTTATATGTTACTCCGAGATTTGAATTTGAAGTTGTCTTAGCATTTAATGAAATCCGACGTGGCTCCTTGAAAATCACACCCTATAGTCGTTAAAGTAGGCATGCGTGAAAAAGCACCCATCACTTCTCCTTGAAACTCAAAAGGTATACAAAACATCTTGTCAAACACAGAATGTGTAACCGTCACAAATCTTTGGTATGGAAGTAAGGCTCTTTCACTTTTAGGATGAAAAGCTAAGTCATTTTCCAGAAGCCTGAGTTAGTAATACTCAGAACCTCAAGGATTTCGTGAGTGCAGTGTGCCAAAGAAATAAGATAAGAAGAAAATTAACAAAAAAATTGGAATCTGTGATGTCGAAAATTTCGACACAAAAGCAGTTAAACCCCGAGCAAAGGTTGCTTCGTTATCATCAAGAGAGATGATAAACCGCTTGTATGGTTTCCCGTGAATTACAATCAAATACTTGTAAAGAAGTATCGAAGGGATTCTTTTTCAAGGCTTTGTGGGTGGCTTACAATTTCGTTACATATCATCTTAAACATAAGGTGAGTAATTGTGACAGAAATTACTCGTGTGACCAGTGTAGTCAGTGACAAGTATGCTTTGGATAAATTTGAAAGTGACAAGATAAAAAATTGATACTCACACAAAAATCATATTCAAAGAAAAACAAAGTGCAACTAGATCTTGTTGGGTAACAAATGTCGTAGGTTTCGAACATTTGATCAAGACCATGCATAACAAAAGAATATGATTTGGAGCATCGAAAATTTGGTACAGAAACAAATGTTTCGTTAAAATATGGAATATAATTCCCCATCAATTCCTTAAAAAGTTAGAATATTAGGTTTCACTTTCATCACAGTCTCATGATATCGGATCATTATCACAGAGTTTTGATATGCCTAAGTCTTGATTGGTTTTACCAAAGACCTCTTGGACATATGTCATTGTGTGTTATATGTGTTAAGAACTTTGAGATGAAAAAGATTGGTTTTCGAATCCAATGTACCTCTGCTATGTATGGACCAAGCATAAAACTCTTTACTCATATGAGAAGAGTTAGGTAGCTCTATAGACTAATGTGAATACAAGCCTGATTAGGAAGAAATTTTCATTATGAAAGATTTCATTAAGGCTTTCAAATTCAAACATTGAGTCAATTAAGGCTTGAGTCGACATGCTGCAGCATGCTTCTAGGGACATCTTAACTAGTACAAAGTTTCGAAAGTTTACCTTGCCCTAGAAATGCTACCATGAGCCATGTAAGATAATCTCGTAGTCTACACATTTGAAAGAAAACAAAGTACAAAATAACAAACATCTAAAGAAAAATCTTTTTGTTCTTTTGTATTTTTGAAAAGAAAGAAAATCTTTTTGTGTTTTTGAATATTTCGAAAATTAAAACAAATAACAGAAGAAAATATTTTTGTGTTTTTGATTTTTCGAAAATTAAAACAAAGAACAAAAGAAAATCTTTATGTTTTTTTGAATTTTTCGAAAAGTAAAGAAAACGAAACCTAAAGTATATACTGAACAAATGAAAATTCTCTTTTCCCAGATGTCGAAAGCGAAGCATATCGAAGCGTTGACCATGAACAGTAAACGTTGATTTTGACAGCTGTGAATTTGCTCTATTCTTTCGACTCATTCTTACAAATAGACTCCCCTTCGATCATTCTCAATCAAAATTCTAACAAACGATTTTTCATCCAATGGTTTTTTAAAAATACAGCAAGCTGATCAGTTGTTTTTACAAAATGAACCTCAATATTGCCACCTTCAACATGATCTTTTATGAAATGATAATGAAGTGCAATATGTTTGGTTTTCGAATGTTGAACTGGATTGTGACAAATGCATATAGCACTTTGCGAATCACAATACAAAGGAATCTTTTTCATATTAATTGCATAATCACGCAATTGACTTTGAATCCAAATGATTTGTGAAGTGCAAGCTGCGGTAGCAATATATTCAGCTTCTGCTGTCGAAATTGAAACACATGTTTGCTTCTTTGATTGCCAACTTACTGATTTCCCATCTAGTAATTGACAACCCCCACTTGTGCTTTTTCTATCCAAATTGCTACCACCTAGGTCAGCATCCAAAAATGCTTGGATGAAGAATCTGGTTTTCAAAGGATACCATAATCCTAACGAAATTGTTCCTTTGAGATAACGAAAATATTCTTGACAGCAGTGAGATGTGGTTCTCAAGGATTCGACTGATACCTAGCACAATTACAAACAAAAAACATGATATCAGGTCTACTTGCTGTGAGATAAAGTAACAAACCTATCATGCTTCTGTAAACAGAGAAGTCAACAACAGGTTTATCTAACGAAGGTGTCAGCTTAGTGCCAATTGCCATTGCTACTCGTAATTTTGTGTTATTCGTCAACCCAATTTTTTCGAGAAAATTCTTGGTATATTTTTATTGATTGATGAAGTTCCCTTCTCTGCTTTGTCGAATATTCAAACCAACAAAATTGTTGATTTTTCCCATCATACTCATCTCAAATTTACTTTTCATCAAATTTTCAAATTCATTAGACAAAGCTGGGTCAGTAGAGCCAAAAATAATATCATCTACATAAATTTGAACAAGCATTAGATGATCCCCTACTTTCTTTCGAAATAAAGTTGGGTCAATTGATCCTTGTTTAAATTCCAATTGTTTTAGAAAAGAAGTTAAAGTTCCATACCATGCTCTTGGTGCTTGTTTTAACCCATAAACAGCCTTATGTAAAATATAACAATTATCAGGAAACTCTCCATTTACAAAACCTGGAGGTTGTTCAACATACACAATCTCTTCAAGCTCTCCATTCAAAAATGCACACTTCACATCCATTTAATAAACATCAAAATCTTTATGAGCTACATAAACCAAAAATATTTGAATTGCCTCGAGTCTTGCGAAAGAGGCAAAAATTTCTTCATATTCTATTCCTTCTTGTTGTGAATAACCTTTTACAACAAGTTTGGCTTTATTTTGAACAATATTACCATCTTTATTTGTTTTATTTTTGAAAATCCATTTTAACCTAACTATCGAAACATCTTTTGGCTTAGGAATTAACATCCAAACCTTGTTCCTTTCGAACTCAGCCAATTCAGATTGCATTGAAACATCCCAATCTGAGTGTTAGATTGGAACCTTAATTGTTTTTTGTTCAATTTTCAAAATGAAAACATTAAACATGCAAAACTCTTGATGTTCATTTAATACTTCATTCTTTGCACGAATCCGAGCCCTTGTTAATACATCTTCTTGTGGATTTCCAATAACTTGTGTCTTTTGGATTATTTCTTGTCTATTTATCGAAACATGGATATGATGGATCAAAATCCAATGGTGCATCTTCAAACAATTCGTCATTTTCTAATTCTGCAATAGAACATTCATCATTAGTATCGTGAAAATTTTTATTATGAGCAGAATTCGATTCTATTGGATCATTTTGCTCCTTTTCGATATTCACTTCACTTGGATGCTCCCCCTCAACATTTTCGGTCATTCTCCCATTCTCCCCCTCGAAATGATGCTCCCCTTCTATCGTAGTATACGAATTCAAGTGCTCCCCCTCCACTGGATTATTTAGCATACTTTTGCCAACACCTAGAGAATTCGATGTTGAATTCATATCCAAAACACTTTGAGTGAATGTCGAGTCATCAATATGCTTCGTAGATTCAGGAAGATAATTATCATTTGCATTAACTTCAGCATCTGCAGCATTATTTGCAACCCCAAAAATTAAATCATAATCAACACCCATCGAATTTGAAATATCAGTTTCATCATTAGATTCATCAAGAATAGGATGATTTTCAAAACGTTGTTCAACTTGTTTAACATAATGATCATCAAACGTAAGATTAAACGTTTCTTCCATTTTTTGTGGTCGTTTGTTCAACACTTGATAGGAAACTGAATTATGTGAATATCCCAAGAAAATTGCTTCATCTGCTTTAGCTTGAAGTTTTGAAAGATTATCCTTGAGATTCATAATAAAGCACCTACATCCAAAAACATGAAAATATTTGACATTAGGATTTCGATTATTTATTATTTTTTAAGGAGTAATGTTGAAATGACGATGAATAAATGATCTATTTTGAGTGAAACATGCTGTGGAAACGGCTTCTGCCCAAAGATATTGAGGAAGATTCGCATAAGCCAGCATGGCTCGTGCTACTTCACAAAGTGAACGATTTCTTCTTTCAACCACACCATTTTGTTGAGGTGTATATGGTGATGAAAAATTATGCGAAATGCCTTTATCCACCAAAAACGAATCAAGAACATTGTTCTTAAATTCATACCCATGATCACTTTTGATTTTTCGAACATTCTTCTTTAAGCTTATTTCCATCTTTTTTACAAAGTCAATCGTGATTCGAGCAACTTCCGATTTCAACCTGAGAAAATACACCCACGTAAATCAAGAAAATCATTAAGAATAATGAGAATGTACCATTTCTCGTTAAGAGTTACAATTGTCGATGGTCCACACAAGTCAATGTGAAGTAACTCCAAAGGTTCGACAATTTTCGAGTCTATAGTTATCGGATGACCTTGTTTATGTTGCTTCCCCAGTTCACAAGATGCATATAAAGTATCATTATCAAACTTTAAAACAGGTAATCTTCTTACCAGATCTTGAACAACTAGTTTGTTCAAATTTCAAAAATTCAGATGTGAAAGCCTTTAATGCCAGAGCCAGCTGATGTCTGATAAAGCTTTCGAAAGTAAGCACATGGATGGTTTGCCAACAATAGGATTGATATCCAGAGTAAACATGTATCCTTTCCATTTGGATTGAAGCAAGACTTCCTTGGTATAGACATTCAAAATTATGCTTCTCTCTTCGTTAAAAACTACTTGATTACCAGTGCCCACAACAAGTTGCGAAACACTTATCAAGTTATGTTGAAGACCTTCGACATATGCTACTCTTTGTATAGTAAACTTGCCATTCGTGATTTTGTCATAACCTTTTACCAGACATTTGTGATTGTTACCAAACTTAACAACTCCTGCATTCTTTAAACTTCGATAGTCACGTAAATTCTCCTTCTTCCCATTCATGTGACGAGAGTAACCACTATCAATATACCATTTATCATAATATTGCTTGTCACACAAAACCTGCAATTAATGAATGAATTTAGGTATCCAAGGCTGTTTGGGTTCTGGAAATTAGTTTGAAACATAAATTGAAATGTAGAACTGTGACATCCCCATTTTCACGGCAAGAAAAGACCGATTTTGTTTATGCTTGTTTGAAAATCAAAGTAACCTTTTAAAGAAAAGGGTTGCAGAATTTGTTCCTAGAAAAATACATTATCAAAGCATTTCTGAAGAAATGTATTTTATTCATTTTAAAACATCGGGATGTCATCGTCAATACAGAAACATAAGCATAAACAGAACTTACAATCATTATCACTAGTGATTTATATCTCCTTAATCTCTCAGTGTAATGTAACTTCATATCGACACCTGTGATACAAATAAACTGAGTGGGTCGGGTTGGGAAACCTGGTGAGTACATTGGGTTTTCAACCCACAATAATATAATTATTATGTTTAAAGAATCAAATAATCTACCCAATTACCCCATTATCTTCTTTACTCTTAAGGATCTACCCTAAGAATCAGCTATTCCTTGTTCATTCATTCCTAAGGATCATCCTAAGGAATCGGCACGAAGTCCATCGTTTCCACGGTTTACACAACGAGCACTAAGTATGCATAGTCGCCAGGGTTTAGGCACCAAGTCTGCTTGATCGCCAGGGTTTAGGCATCAAGTCTGCATGATCGTCAAGGTTTAGGCATCAAGTCTGCATGATCGCTAATGTTTAGGCACCAAGTCTGCATTGTCGCCAAGGTTTAGAGTACACCGGGTGAACACATCGTTCACAACACCTACAGGTTGCGAGCCTGCTAGTGTTCCACTGGACTATCTAGAATAGTCAGTGGTTGTCATTCATACTCTGCTAGATGATGGGGCTAGCATTTGGAAAAATGCTTCTCACATCGTCCACCTCTCACCCTTACCTCATGTTCTATATTACCTCTCAACTTATCGTCCAACTCATATTTCATCTACCCAAGTTTTACCCAACATATTATGTAGATATAAATACATATACGGTTTAAATAATATAAAACTTTTATAAAATCGTTCATCGAGCGTAGATAGCAAGTATATAGATAATATGCACACATAGCACGTAGTCTATATAAAATACTTCATATCTATGTGTAAGATGAAAGTAACTATGCACTCACAACACGTAGTTTATATTAAATACTTCATATCTATGTGTAAGATGAAAGGGACCATGCACTCACAGCACATAATTTATATTAAATACTTCATATCCATGTGTAAGATGAAAAGGACCATGCACTTACAACACACAATTTATATTAAATACTTCATATCTATGTGTAAGATGAAAGGGATCATGCACTCACTTGATAAGGTGGTGACTCGGCACTCGGACAGCACTCTGTTACTGTTAAAACAATTTCCCTCGGACAAAACCTAGTATTATTACCACTAGAGTTTAGTCTAATGTTTAACGATACTAATTAATAGTCTAGCTATTATTACTATTATATAAGCGTTAAACAATACTCTTCATCCACTATGTACAGACAGGGGCCAGACATGGAACACCGGAGGGTAGGATCATCTTGGCATATAACGCTTCTGAATCCAGCAACCCAAGCGGCCCTCCAAACCAGATTCCCCGTACCGCGAGTGGTTAAAAAGATATTATAACGACACTTATATAACTCATAATAATAGCCCAATTATTTATTATATGGTCCTAATAACATTACCATATTGAAACATAAGCTATACTAAAGATAGGTTAGGCGTAGCTCACTTACAGAGGGGTTTTCTCAAAATCGGGCTCCACTGGAGAAGCGTTTTTTCATGGAGCCGTCAGGCACTCCGGGGCTTCCGCCTCGTGCTAGGGAGGTTCCCTAGGCTTTTCGTGGGTTTCGTCTGTCTTTTTATCGTTGATTTCCTATTAATGAGATATTCAACTCTCATTTAGGTCGCGTAGGCCAAAAATCACTCGAACTAAAATTCGAGTTTCGGGTTGCGCACTGCTGTGCCAAATCTTAGAAAATTCATAACTTCCTCATACGAAGTCAGATTTGGGCGTTCATTTTTTTATGTTCTCGTTTTAACGTATACTAAAACTTTTATTTAGATCATTAAGGCTAAAAAGTCATCTATCGTAAATTCACTATTTACGTCTCCCGGTGCCCGGCCGGTTTTGCTGTAAAACTTCGACGGGCCATAACTTCTTCGTTATATCTCAGATTTCGGCGTTCTTTATATGTACGGAACCCTTGTAACATATACTACCACTTGGTTAATATTATTCCTTGTAAGTAATCTTTCATCAGAAATTCATTTTTTATGCTCATTGTCTCTAAATTGACTAGCCCGGATCTGCTAGCATTACAAGAACCTTTAACCCAGTCACGATCTTTTGATTTGAAACTATCAATTAAGTCCACATCATTATTTAAAGGAATTGAAACATAAGTTTTCGATGGTTTAAGATTGTCACTAACACATGCCTTCGCCTTCTCAGTTTGTGTTTGTGATTTCTTTTCTCTTGAAACTGGTTTCCAGGCTTTTACCGAAACATTCGATTCTTTTGATGATGAACTTTAATTTGATGAAGTATTCACATACTTCTCATAAGCTTCTCGAATTTGATGTTGAGAAAAGTTTCGTTATTGATACATTTTCCCTTTTCCTTCAAGCCAATGGACTATGTTTTTCTCGGACGACAATCTCTTAGTGTATGAAACTTTCAAATTCTATTTTCCAAAAGGATTTGGAAAATTCGGTTTTTGTGGAATGAAATCAACATTTGATTTAGGACGAAATTGCTCAACATGTCGACTCTTAACCTTGGTTTCGACATTTGTGTTTTGAAAACTTCTTTTGCGAAAACTTTTTGAATTATTTGAGAAAGAAGTGAAAATTGATTTGTGGAATTGTGATTTTGAAATTTCTTTGTTGAATTTTTGACATTTGTAGAAAATGATGTATTTTTAGTTGTTGAAAAATTTGTTTTAGGATGTGATTCAGACCTTGATTTATTTCTTTGAGCGGGATTTTTCTTAATGTCTGAATGTGATGAGGACATTGTTTTGACAAATTTGTTCTTCATGTTTTCAGAGGTTTTGGTTGTCAAATTGTTGGGTTTCTTTCGAGACTCAACAGTTTGCCAGAAAATTTTCTTTCGAGATTCTCTTTTTGAAATTCCATTTTCTTTTGAAAATTTGGCAATTTGATCTTTGAATTCTTGTGAATTTAATTTGACAACTTTTTCATTTTCCACAACAACTGATTTTGAAACTTTGTTCACAACTTTTAGTTTTCCAACCCATTTTCATTGAGGTTTTTGTCTTTGAAATGTGTATGTATTCTTTGTGAGATTATTTTCGATAGTGCTTTGATTTGAGAAGAATCCTTCATCAGTTGTTCGTTTGTTGTCTTCTTCAACCAATTTGTTAATATCTAGTTTGACGTTTTTGACATTTCATGTTGTTACAAACACTTGGTTTGGAAAAACAACATCATGTGTGCATTTAAAATTAGGATACACCACTAAATTGGTTTCGAGGTAATGGGCACCCTTTTCAGTCATCACTTGGTCGAATTTTTCTGTATCACCATACACTTGATTGACAACAATTCGTGGAACTTTTGATTCTTTAGAACCTTTGTTTGATGAAACGGGTTTATGTAAAACTTCATCATCACTGCTATCTGTCTGACTATCCCTGACATCCACATGATCAAAATCACAAGCCTTTGAGGTCGAAGGTTTGTCAGTGTCAATCTTAACCAACGAATCCTCACATTTTTCTTTTCCTTTAGACTTTGATGCAACATTAACAATAAATAACTGAGAACAATCAAACATCCTCAAGATCACTAATTTCACTAATATTATCAGAATTATCTTCGATATCAGCAAAATTAGATTGAGGATCAAATGTCGAATTCTCAGTCTTTTTCAAAATTTTGATTTGTTCGTTTTTGGTTAAAGTAGCATTTATAATATCAACTAATTCACTCGTATCTAGATATTCATCTATTTTCACAACTCCATAAGCATATCTATCATTTGAAATTTTATCAAACTCTGCAATTGTTTTCTCACAATCATACGAAGCATTATCAACCTTCTCTCTTTCATATGCTAGAAAAGGTAATAACTTCCTATGTTGTTCCTTACTAATATAAGATGAATGATGCAAAACAATAAGTTTAGCATATAGTCATTTGGAAGAACTACAATAAATGTTCCTTTGGGCTAATAGCATTTTGACATCACTACTCAAATTATCCCTATCACACATTATATTTGTAATCTGCAACTCTAAACACTCAATTTTTATTTTCTTGGAATCTAACTGCTTCTGAACCTCTATCAACTGAGAAGTTGATTTCTTAGCCTCGTTGCTAGCAGAGATAACCAAAGTATCAAAATAAGCAACAGTATCATCAAAAGCAATTAATTTAGAATCACATACACTTAAAGGAATATTAATAGATTGAAGAATTGAACGTACCTTGGTGGTCATTGCTGATTTGTTAGAACTTTTGGTCATGAATCAATGACCTGTCACCGCTTCGTCAAAATCATCCTCATGCTTCGCAAACATGGCTCCATGTGTAGGATTACACATTTCTTCGTCATCTGATCCCGAAGAGCATATCTGATAAGTTCCTTCATTCTCATCATCAGCCTCTCCCTTTGCCACGAAATACATTCCTTTCGCCTTTGCCCTCACTTCTTCCAACCTTTCAACATAATAGGCTTCGCCCTTCACCTTGTTTTTCTTTTCCTCCTTTTTCCGAAGCTGACAGTCACTTGCCATCTGATTAGCTCCATGGCAATAGTGACAATCAATTCCAGAATCACCTTTAATCTTCTTCTCCACTTTCATCTCTTCTTTCTCCACTTCACCTCCATCCTTAGACACAAATCTTCCCTTCGCATCAACATTTTTCGATTTTGAATTGAATGGTTTCTTGAAAAACTTCTTCACTTTATTACTCGAATAAAAAGCAACAGCCTCATCATCCAAATTGACAATAAACCCTTTTTCATCATAATCCTCTTCTTCAACCTACTCTTTTTCAGAAACTTTCGAAACTAAAGCTAATGGTCCACCCAAGGTTAATTTTGATTCCTCGGCAATCTCATTTACTTCTCCTTCGTGAGTCTTCAGTGTATTATACAGATCATTCAATGTTTATGTGTCGAAACTTTGTTGAGTTTTCACCATCAGAGTAACATTCCTCCATTCCTTTCGCAGACCCATGATGAACGTCAAATTGACTTCCATGGTAGTACTTGTAATGCCATGACGATGACATTTGTAGATCAATTCATCCATCCTATCATAGTAACATTCAATTGATTCACCATCCTTTTGCTTAAAATCTTTCAATTCAATCAAACAGTGCTTAACTAAATTGATTTTTGTCTTCTTACTTCCTTGAAACTTTTCTTTGAGATTGTTCCAGATTTCTTTTGGAGTTGTACAACTTCTGACATAGTTATACACAACTGGAGGAAATGCATCGCGTAACTCTCTCATACATTTTTTCTCAAGTTTCTTCAATCGATCAGTTTGATCACCAACACTCAAAGTTCCAGACGATGATCCAATTGGTTGAACATTTGTCGGAGGAGTAACATTCCCAAAGATACATGACCAAATCTCTTCATCGAGTCCATTCAATTAGTCTTGCATACGATCAACCCATTGATCATAGTATTCCGGAATAAGCATAGGAATCTTAGTTGAAGATCCTAGCAGATGAGAGTATGAAGTCATTGAGTTTAAGTTGAAGTTTGCCATTGATGTACGGATGAAATTTTCTGAGAAATCAAAGAGAATTTGAAAGCAAATTGCTGAATTGAACAAAGATATCAAGTAGAACAATCGATTCAACAAATCAGTTGCAGAATCGAATCACAACTAAAAATCAAGAACGCTTTTCACTTCAAAAGGTGCAGAAACTTTTTGAACCAGAATTTGATTCAAAAACCTTTTGAATCAGAGTGAAAATCAGATCGCATATAATGATTCCTGCTCTGATACCAATTGATGATGTGATGAATCGAGAATTGTAAAATATATCAGAGTAATTGAGTAAATGAACAAAGAGAGTAAATATAATCTGGTTTCAGCTCATATTATGCTTTCAGTTTTCAAAGAGAAAGTAGACATGTTCTTACTAGATTCTTATCTAACTCTAAGTAAAGTCCCTATTTATAGGAGACGTGAAAGCATACAAAAAAAATTACAAGGAGTAAACACTAAGCTTTCATATAAAATGCCTTGTAAAATAATATAACAGACTTCGACATATTACAACGAAATTTCAATCCTTACAGATTCTAAACCCAAGATAGTCAAATTGGAAGCTTATTGGTCCATTAGGCCCAATAAGGAAATCCTAGTCCATAATAGACTTAAACCAGGATTCTTTGGGTTTTTCAGCCCCTAATTGACTATTTGAAACGTTTTGTATAAAGTTGTGAATTTCACAAATGAATTTTGGTGGAACTTGTTGTAATTGAATGAGCATCATACATATTATCAATCTAGGGTTACAATTGTTACCATAGTTAGTGTTTACAAGAGCATAGAATTTCCTAGCTAAATTGCTAGTTGTGACAAATATTCATTTGAAAGTTACACACTCTCTTGATCTTTCAAGTTATTAACCAAACATACTCGGTTTTTTTAACTTAATTAAACCATTCACTTTAATTGTTAATTTAAATATAACATTACAATGTCAACTTAAATATAAATTTCAGTTTCACTTAAAAACCCAAAGAATATTTTGTGAATAGTTAAAAGTGATAAATTGTATTGTTAAATGCAAAAACTAAATTATAATCTCATTTTAACTAAAATATTTCCTAAAGATATTTTTATAATCTATATCATCATATCATACTATACTTATAAAGGATAGGTTTTTCCTATCACTTCATGCAATTGAAACCCCCACATAAATTTCCAAGCACCTCATGCATTTGAAACCCCCACACCTTTTCACCTTCAAAGTAATTAATCACATATCATGGAAGGTTTTATAACTTATATTATATGTTTATTTAACAATTAATGGATAGTCTACTATAAAAATGTCATTCTCTTTGAGTAGACACACAAATACAAATACATACAAAATTCACAAAGAAAACAAGTTTGAATGTTTTATGTTGGTTTGAGGGCTTTGGGCCATTTTTCGAGCCATGTTATTATGTTAAAGTTTTTAATTTGTAAGTTTGTTATATACTAATTCTTTTTTTATATTTTTCTTGGTTTGATTATTCTTTTAAAACAATCATTGTATGTTGTGGTTGAAACTTTAATGTAAATTAGATTACATTCATATTATCGATCATCTGTTACGGAAAGTGATATAGATAATATTTAGTTAAATATTGTATATATGTTTGTATGTTTTTGTGCAATAACTAATAAAAAAAATCATGGATATGCAATATTATGCATAATATCCATGTAAGTCACTTTAAAATGTAAATTGTCTATCTTATCACTTTATATTTTAGTATATGTTTAACATTTTAATTATAATAAAAAGTCTCTTTTAAAAGTTTTCTTTCGTTTATTAATAATAATAAGTGGTTTTAAAACTAATAAAACATAATTATAATTAATAAAATCAAATTATAAAAATCATGAATATATCGTATTATCCATGCAAATCTCTTTCAGAATGTAAATTGTCTATCTTATCAGTTTATTATTTAGTATTATGTTTCACATTTTAATAGTAGGATTAAGAGTTTCTTAAAAGTTTTTTTAATTATTAATAATAATAAGTGGTTTAAAACTAAAGAACAATAACTTTAAATGATAATAACATCAATTTATAAATTACATAATGTTAACAACAAAAAAAATTGCATTTTAAATGAACATCATTATTGAAATTAGAAAATAATCGCATAAGTAAAAAATTCAAATTAATCAATCATAAAATTTGTTAAAAATAATATTATATTTAATTTTATTAATGAGGAATGTGGTTTGATGTCAACGAATAATATTGTTCAAAATAATATGTCAAAGTTAATCTCAATAATATAATCATTTTAAACATATATTTTTCGACATTTTAACAATATATTTTTAACCTACACTACGCAACGCGCGGGAATTCGTCTAGTATACTTCTCAGGAAACATTTTTTCTGTCACAACATTCATTTGAAACTCCCATGTGTTTTTCATTTCACCACATTCATTTGAAACTCCCATGACTTTTCAATTTCTTTCTAATAATAATAATAATTATAAGTTAGTTAATAATGTTAAATAAACAATAAACCTAAAGTGTAATCATATATAAAAAAATTCAATATTAAAATAATATCTATAAATCTACTTATAAAGTTATGTCTTTTTAACTTTTAACATATTATACTTAATTTATTAGTTTTAATATATTGTTGGATGTAAACCATTATCATTTTAAATATATAATTTTATAACAATTTGTATAAAATACTTAACTTATTAAGTTAAAAATAACATTACAGGATCAACTTAAATATAAACTTTAGTTTAACCTAAACAAAAAAAAAATATTTTGTAAATAGTTAAAAGTGATAAATTGTAGTGTCTTTCTAATAATGATTATAAGTTGGTTAATAAGGTTAAATAAATATCAAACCTAAAGCGTAATGACAAATAAACAAAATTTCAACTTTAAAATAATATAATTTGCATCTACTTATAAAGTTATGTCTTTAATTTTTCACATATTATACTTAAATTAATTAGATTTAAAATGTTGTATGTAAATCATTATTAGTTTAAAGTTACAACTTTTGAACAGTTTAGATAAAATAAATATAACATTACAGTGTCAACATAAATATAAATTTCAGTTCCACTTAAAAAACCAAAGAATATTATATAAATAGTTAAAAGTGATAAATTGTAGTGATAAATGAAAAAACTAAATCGTAATCTCAATTTAACTAAAATATTTGCTAAAAATATTTTTATAATCATTAAAAGTTTTCAAATAATTGGCTTAAAATAACTTACAATAACAATTGTTAAAAATAAATTTATATAAATGATTATATTGTTACATTTAAAATCAAAAAATAATGTTTGATGTTTTAAATAATTATAATGATAGAAATTAAAATATTAAGCAAATAAATTTTAAAAAATTAATTAAAAATAACAACAACGATAAATAACATTAAAGCATATATTATATTTAATTTTATTTATGTGTAACTCGCGGGTAGAAGCTATTCAAACGATTGATATTATGCAATTATAATAGATGTATATATTATCATATAATTCAAAATAATCTATATATTATATCAATTTAGTATATGAAATATTATATCAAATTTAACAACAACGTTATTGTTATATTTGAAAAACAATTATTTGTAAAAATTTCAACTATATAGGTGTTTCAGCGCAACGCACGGTCATTCGCCTAGTATACTTATAAAGGAAGCATTTTTCCTTTCACCTTATGCCTTTGAAACTCCCATGCATTTTTTCTTTCACCACATTCCTTTGAAACTCACATGACTTTTTAATTTCTTTCTAATAATGATTATAAGTTGGTTAAAATAATATCTTTACTTTTACTTATAAAGTTATGTCTTTAACTTTTAACATAATGTACAAAATTTATTAGTTTTAATATGTTGTTATATGTACATCATTATCATTTTAAAGCTACAACTTTTGATCAGTTTGAATAGATACTTAAAATTTTAAAATAAATATAGGGTCAATTTAAATATAAATTTTAATTCGACTTAAACAACCCAAAGAAAAGTTTGTAAATAGTTAAAAGTGATAAATTGTAGTGTCTTTCTAATAATGATTATAAGTTGGTTAATAAGGTTAAATAAATATCAAACCTAAAGTGTAATCATTAATAAACTAAATTTTAATATTAAAATAATATATCTACTTCTATTTACAAAGTTGTGTTTTAAACTTCTAACATATTATACTTAATTTATTAAATTTAATATGTTGTATGTAAACCATTATCAATTTAAAGTTGCAACTTTTGAATAGTTTAGATAAAATACTTAAATTATTAATTTAAAACATTACATGATCAACATAAATATAAATTTTAGTTCCACTTAAAAATCTCAAAGAATAATTTGTGTATAGTTAAAAGTGAGTAAATTGTAGTGTTAAATGTAAAGACTAAATTGTAATCTCAATTTAACTAAAATATTTCCTAAAGATATTTTTATAATCATTAAAAGTTTTCAAATAAGTAGCTTAAAATAACTTACAATAACAGTAGTTAAAAATAACTTTATATAAATGATTATATTGTTATCTTTAAAAACGAAAAGCAATGTTTGAAGTTTTAAATAATTTCAATGATAGAAATTAAAACATTACGAAAACAAATTTAAAAAAAAAACTAATTTACAATAACAACTATGAATAATATTAAACCATATATTATATTTAATTTTTTTATAAGTAACCTGTGGGTAAAAGTCATTCAAACAATTGAGATTATGTAGAGTTTAATAGATGTATATATGATCATATAATTCAAAATAATCAATATATTATATCAACTTAGTATACGAATTATTATATCAAATTTAACAACATGGTTGTTGTTATATTTTAAAAAAACATATATTTGTAAATATTTCAACTATATCGGTGTTTATGCGCAACACGCGGGAATTCGCCTAGTATCTTATAAAGCTAGCATTTTTTCTTGAATCTCATTCATTTGAAACTTCCAACATTTTTTCCTTGAATCTCATTCATTTGAAACTTACAAGACTATTCAACTTATAGGATTTAATTTGACTTATAAAATTCCCTTCAAACAAATGTAGTTAGCCTATAAATACTTACTTCTATAGCAACAAATATCCTAAACGAAAAGAAAATACTTCTTTTGACTAATTAGTGCTCATTTGTTCTCTATTTTGGTGTAAATCCAAGTATTGTATAATATTGAAGTTCAATAACCGATAATAAGCAAGGTATGCATATTGTGTTTTTAATCAAAACAATTGGTTTTTTTTTGTTGGTTTATTCACATATTGTGTTTTTAATCGTGAATAAAAATAGCTCTTAGGTTTGATAACTTTCTAGCATCTATTTTAAAAATTGACAATCTAATATTTTACTAAGCATATAGGTACGAGCAATTATTTTTTGAAAGACAAGGCTCTACACCATCCATTTCTTATAGGTTTTTGTTATTGGTGTAAAATTGAATTAGTGAATGGAGTAATCAAGGGTGAGGAGTTTACTTCAAGTTTTATGATTCCAACTCTACTTCAAATGTGATATGCATAATTTGTTGAACTTATTTATAAACACTCTAAAATTTAAGGAATATTTTAGTTGAAGATTACCTCATAATTTGAACAATATGCAAGTTTTTCTGCTGAAGTTCATATTGAGATATAGAAATCCACTTTAGTGAGCTGATCAGTTTATCGCCTTATGAGGAAATTTGTATTTTTCAATGAGCCGATGTGTTGATGTTTTTTAAAAATGATGCCAGAAACTTTACCCTTTACCATTGTTAGTTGTTGTTGGTTTGTTGTATAAGTTGTATCTCTTGGTTTTTAATTATAGTGTTGTTTTCCATTCATATGTTTCATATTATTAAAAACTAGGCGAATGCCCGCGCATTGCACAGAAACACCTATATAGTTGAAGTCTTTACAAATATATGATTCTTTAAATATAACAATAACATTGTTGTTAAATTTGATATAATAATTTGTATATACTAAATTGATATAATATATTGATTATTTTGAATTATATGATAATATATATATATATATATATATATATATATATATATATATATATATATATATATATATATATATATATATTTATTATAACTTCATAATCTCAATCGTTTGAATGACTTCTACCCGCGAGTTACACATGAATAAAATTAAATATAATATATGATTTCATGTTATTTATAGTTGTTTTTATTGTTAATTAATTTTTTAAAACTTATTTGCTTAATGTTTCAATTTCTATCATTATAATTATTTAAAGCATCAAACATTGTTTTTTTTTATTTTAAAGCTAACAATATAATCATTTATATAGAGTTGTTTTTAACTATTGTTATTGTAAGTTATTTTAAGATACTTATTTGGAAACTTTTAACGATTATAAAAATATATTTAAGAAATATTTTAGTTAAGTTGAAATTACAATTTAGTTTTTGCTTTTATCACTGCAATTTATCGCTTTTAGCTATTTACAAAATATTCTTTAGTTTTTTTAAATGGAACTGAAATTTATATTTGAGTTGACATTGTAATGCGCACAAACACACATATAGTTGAAGTCTTTACAAATATATATTTTTTAAAATATAACACTAACGTTGTTGTTAAATTTGATATAATAATTCGTATATTAATTTGATATAATATATTGATTATTTTGAATTATATGATAATATATAAATCTATTATAACGTCATAATCTCAATCATTTGAATGACTTCTACTCGCGAGTTACACATCAATAAAATTAAATATTATATATGGTTTAATATTATTTATAGTTGTTATTTTTAACTAATTTTTTAAAGTTTATTTGCTTAATGTTTTAATTTCTATTATTATAATTATTTAAAACATCAAACATTATTTTTTTGATTTTAAAGGTAACAATATAATCCTTTATACAGAGTTATTTTTAACTATTGTTATTATAAGTTATTTTAAGCTACTTATTTGAAAATTTTTAACGATTATATAAATATATTTAGGAAATATTTTAGTTAAACTAATATTACAATTTAGTTATTGCATTTATCACTATAATTTATCACTTTTAACTATTTACAAAATATTATTTGGTTTTTTAGTGGAACTGAAATTTATATTTAAGCTGACACTGTAATGTTATATTTAAATTAACAATTTAAGTATTTTGTCCAAACTGTTCAAAAATTGTAGCTTTAAATTGATAATAGTTTACATGCAACAACATTTTAAATCTAATAAATTAAGTATAATATGTTAAAATTTAAAGACATAACTTTATAAATAGAAATAAAGATATTATTTTAAAATTGAAATTTAGTCAATTTATGATTACACATTAGGTTTGATATTATTTAACCTTATTAACCAACTTACAATCATTATTAGAAAGACACTATAATTTATCACTTTTAACTATTTATAAAATAATCTTTGGGTTGTTTAAGTTAAATCAAATTTATATTTAAGTTGAGCCTACAATGTTATATTTTAATTAATAATTTAAGTATTTTATACAAATTGTTCAAAAATTATACCTTTAAAATGATAATGGTTTACATCCAACAATATATTAAAACTAATAAATTAAGTATCATATGTTAAAAGTTAAAAAGCATAATTTTATAAGTAGAATTAAAGATATTATTTTAATATTGAAATTTAGTTTATATATGAATACACTTTAGATTTGATATTTATTTAACCTAATTACCAAATTATAATTATTATTATAAAGAAATTGAAAAGTCATGGGAGTTTCAAATGAATGTGGTGAAAGGAAAAAAGAATGGGGGTTTCAAATGCATGAGATTCAAGAAAAATGCTAGCTTTATAAGTATGTATGATGATCAATGCACTAATTTTCTTAAATCAACATTAACAGTGTAAGGAATCAAACACATTAGCTGCAATAAAACAATAATTGGACTTTTAAGAAGAAACATATAGCTCGAACAAGCTACCTCCACGGCTTAAACCTACAAAAAAATTCTTAATAATTAATAATAGAAATGATAATAAATGTTGAAACTATAAAACAAACACCTAATAAGAAATACCAATGACAAGATTGTTAAAATGTGTATTATTTTAGTTATTCACTAATCTTGGTTTTTATTTTATAATAAATGTAACGCAAAATATTCATTTGGAAGTTACACAAACTCTTGATCTTTCAAGTAATTAACCACACATACTCGGTTCTCTTAACTTAACTAAATCATTCACTTTAACCTCCTTAATTTTATTTTTTTAATACATTAAAATCATTTATTAGTCTAAGTTCATACCAACTCTTCAATTTTCAACCTAATATATACATACAACTTATTGGTTAAAATAAATATGGTTTAAATCACAACCATAAATCAAAATATCATAAGACTATTTTTCTAATAGTTAAAAATTATGTATATTTTCAAATATAAAACCTAAATTGAAATGTATATTTAATTGAACATCAATGTGAGACTAGCCCCCTTGGTAGAGGTTTGCTTTTAGATTGACGGTCTTGCGTTTTAATCCAACCGGTGGTGAATTTTATTAAATTGGTTATAGTAACTTCTAACAACTAAACACCTGTTATAGAAATAAAGAATTCAAACAATATAATTGCATACTGCGCAAGGCGCGGGAATTCGTCTAGTATACTTATAAAGGAAACATTTTTCCTTTCACCACATTCATTTGAAACCCCCATGCATTTTTCCTTTCACCACATTCATTTGAAACTCCCATGACTTTTCTATTTCTTTCTAATTATTATTATAAGTTGATTAATCAGTTTTAAATATATATCAAACCTAAAGTGTAATCATATACAAACTAACTTTCAATATTAAAAGAATATATTTTCTTCTACTTATAAAGTTACGTTTTTAAATTTTAACATATTATACTTAATTTATTAGGTCAAATATGGTGTTATATGTAAATCATTGTCATTTTAAAGCTAAAACTTTTGAACAATTTGTATAAAATACTTAAATTGTTAATTTAAATTTAATCTTACAGGGTCAACTTAAATATAAATTTTGGTTCAACTTAAACAACTCAAACAATCTTTTGGAAATAGTTAAAAGTGATAAATTGTAGTGTCTTTCTAATAATGATTATAAGTTGGTTAATAAGGTTAAATAAGTATCAAACCTAAAGTGTAATCATAAATAAACTAAATTTCAATATTAAAATAATATTATTACTTCTACTTATAAAGTTATGTCTTTAACTTTAACATATTATACTTAATTTATTAGATTTAATATGTTGTGTGTAAACCATTATCTCTTTATAGCTACAACTTTTGAACTGTTTGGAAAAAATATTAAAATTGTTAATTTAAATATAACATTATATAGTCAACTTCAATATAAATTTCAGTTCCACTTATAAAACCCAAAAACTATTTTGTGAATAGTTAAAAGTGATAAATTGTAGTGCTAAATTCAAAAACTAAATTGTAATATAAATTTAACTAAAATATTTCCTAAAAATAATTTTATAATCATTAAAAATTTTCAAATAAGTAGCTTAAAATGACTTACAATAACAATAGTTAAAAATAAATCTATATAAATGATTATATTGTTACATTTAAAATCAAAAAAATTGTTTGATGTTTTAAATAATTACAATGATAGAAATTAAAACATTTCGCAAATAAATTTAAAAAAAATTAATTAACAATAACAATAACTATAAATAACATTAAACCATATATTATATTTAATTTTATTCATGAGTAACTCGCGGGTAAAGGTCTTTCAAAAGATTGAGACTATACAATTTTAATAGATTTATATATTATCATATAATTCAAAATAATCAATATATTATATCAACTTAGTATACAGATTATTATATCAAATTTAACAACATTATTTTTATATTTAAAAAATCATATATTTGTAAAGATTTATGCTATATAGATGCTTTTGCGCAACGCGCAGGCATTTGCCTAGTATATATACTTATAAGGGAAAATGTCACCGTAGCCCCACGAGCTTTCACATTTTGGTTTAAAAGGTCCGTATTCTTATTTTTTGGCTTTATAAGGGCATGAATTCTCTTTTTACTGGCTAATTAGGGATTTTGCCCCAATTCAACCGGTTTCTTTGCCTAGTCATCACCTAACTCAGTTACAGAGTCAACTCACCCAACTCATATGACACATCAACGAATCACTAACGAGTTGCCTTGCTTGGGCCCTAAGGGTATAGTGGTCACCCAATTCATCACCAATTTTCGTTGCCAAACTTGTGAGATTCACCAAAATGTCAGGTTGTTAGCCATCTCATTGTATCTTAACATGAAATCGAATTCGGGATTTTTGGATGATGTAGAAGTGTATGGATGAAGTCCTTGACCTGGCTCTTGCCATCGAAATGGTGGAAAGGGCATCCAGGGCCGGGGGCAGAAGCCGGAGCCAACGAACCACAATTGACGATTCTTATCTATGATTGTTAAATCTTTTGCTTGTCTGTTCTGGAATCGATCTTTATGAGTAATGGCATTATCGACATTGATTTTGATTTTATCAACTGATTCTTTGTTTAGAAAATTCTATCTACTCATTCGTGTTTCAACATCAATTTAGTTTCTTGTTTATGTCATTCAATGAAATTAATGATGATATGAAGATTCGATGTTTTAAAGTTTTGAAAATACAGATAATTGTGGTAATGAACTCGACTGATGAGCTGTTTGATCTTAAAATTGATTTGAAGAAGTGAGATTTGGTGTTTATGATGTGCTGGGTTCCGAATGGTTAATTTAACTCACAGATTGTGTCATACGAGCGAATGAAATCGTGACATGAACTCAATGGAATGAAATCGCGTTTGTAAGGGTGTTCTTGTGAGTCAAACTAAAAAGGTCAAAATTGGAATTATTGATCTGTGAACGGTGTAATCGGATTTGAAGTACAGATATCAGAAGTGCAACGTTCATCTGCCACCGGAAATTGAACAGATGTTCTTATGGGTCAATGGGAAAGTCAAAATTATGTTACCTGCAAACGTTCGGCTCGGAATTGGCGTTGTGTTTGATTGATTTGGACGAATGGGTTCGTTCTTAGATACTTGACTTATATTAGATTCTCAATTGGGGGTCAACGGATGCAGCCTGCTGAGGTGTGCCAAGGAGTCCGAGTATGTCTCCAGCGGTGGCAGTGGTCGTTTTCTTGGAGTTGACTTTCGGAATTTAGATGGAATGATAACTGGGGTTAGGGGTTGGGGGGAGTAAGACGTAGAAGAAGCAATGAGAAAGACAGAAAGAAATGATGAATGCTATTTTGAGGGGAAGTGATGATAATGACGATGGATTCCACATGGTTGTTCTCCCTCAATTTGGTGCTCTCCTGTTTGTATACATTAGGTGGCATCTGATCTGGAAAATGAGTTGGCTTTTTTTAATGATGTGTACAAGATAACTGGATGATTGTGAAAGGGGTGACCAGGTGACCCCTTCACTTTCTAGAAAATGGCCTTAAAAGCCGGTAAAAAGAGAATTCATGCCCTTATAAAGCCAAAAAATAACAATAATGACCTTTTAAACTAAAATGTGAAAGTTCGTAAGGCTACAGTGACATTTTCCCTACTTATAAAGGAAGCATTTTTCCTTTCAACACATTCATTTGAAACTCTCATGCATTTTTCATTTCACCATATTCATTTGAAACTCCCATAACTTTTCAATTTCTTTCTAATAGTGATTATAAGTTGGTTAATAATGTTAAATAAATATCAAACCTAAAGTGAAATCTTATATAAACTAAATTTCAATATTAAAAGAATATATTTTCTTCTACTTATAAATTTTTGTTTTTAACTTTTAACATATTATACTTAATTTATTAGGTCTAATATGTAGTTGTATGCAAACCATTTTCATTTTAAAGCTACAACTTTTGAACAATTTGTATAAAATACTTAACTTGTTAATTTAAATATAACGTTATGGGATCAACTTAAATATAAATTTTAGTTCAACTTAAACAACTCAAAGATATATTTTGTAAATAGTTAAAAGTGACAAATTGTAGTGTCTTTCTAATAATGATTATAATTTGGTTAATAAGGTTAAATAAGTATCAAACATAACGTGTAATCATAAATAAACTAAATTTCAGGTGATGCCCTCCCTCTTTGAGGTCGAGGGTTCAATTCCCGTGGTGGACATAGGTGAAATTAGGTGTTAGTTTTGGATTAGATTATAGTATTTGTATTTGTCGTTTAAAAAAAACTAAATTTTAATATTAAAATAAATTTTTGACTTCTACTTATAAAGTTATGTCTTTTACTTTTAACATATTATACTTAATTTATTATATTTAATATGTTGTTGTGTCTAAACAATTATCAGTTTAAAGCTACAACTTACACAGTCTGAACAAAATACTTAAATTGTTAATTTAAATATAACATTACACGGTTAACTTCATTATAAATTTCAGTTTCACTTAAAAAAACCCAAAGAGTATTTTGTGAATAGTGAAAATTGATAAATTCTAGTGCTAAATGCAAAAACCAAATTGTAATATCAATTTAACTAAAATATTTCCTAAATATATTTTTATAATCGTTAAAAGTTTTCAAATATGTAGCTTAAAATAACACACAATAACAATAGTTAAAAATAACTCTATATAAATGGTTATATTGTTACCTTTAAAATAAAATAAAAAATCATTTGATGTATTAAATATTTACACTCATAGAAATTAAAACGTTAAGAAAATAAATTTTAAAAAACTAATTAACTATAGCAACTATAAATAACATTAAGTCATATATTATTGTTAATTTTATTGATGAGTAACCTGCGGGTAGTGGTCATTCAAAAGATTGATATATGCAGTTTCAATAGATGTATATATTACCATATAATTCAAAATAATCAATATATTATATCAACTTACTGTACGAATTATTATATCAAATTTAACAACATTATTTTATATTTAAAAAAACATATATTTGTACAGATTTCAGCTATATAGATGCTTATGCGCAACGCGCGGGCATTCGACTAATATATATCTTATAAAGCTAGCATTTTTCCTTGAACCTAATGCATTTGAAACTCCTAAGACCATTTTTCCTTGAACCTCATGCATTTGAAACTCTCAAGACTATTCAAATTATACAAAGTAATTTATGATTAATTGAAATTTTATGATTTGTAACTCTTAAAACCCTTCAAATCATGCTATTTATTGATGAGTTAAATGAAATATTTAGTCTATATAACAAAATTTGTAGATTACATATTGCTTGTATCTTCAACAAAAAATGATAAATTGTATTTGTAGGGTTTGAAAAGTTATATGAGTGATTTCATGGATGTAAGAAAGCAATTGCAACATTTCTAAATATAAATTGATGTAAACTCAAATTGTGTGCATGTAAAGTTTTAGATATTAACCAAGGTTCAATTTAGGTATGTTTGTAAAGGTATACTTGAGATCATTTTTTTAGTTTATGTGTTATGCCTCTTTCTATAATCACATGATGATGAAGTGGGATTGATAATTACTTCTCATGAGCTTTTAGCAAATCAACCATCAAGCTATTTATTAATTAAAGCAATTAACTTTTTTAACATGTATGTATCTTATGTTGTCTCTCTCTTTTTTATGTTATGAAAATATATTTTATGTACAAGAGAACATTATTCAACATGTATTTTATGCTATGTATATACTATGTTAGTTTCTATCGCTTATTTTGTTGTAAATAACATCGATGAAGTTTTTGATAATTGATTTTGATGAAAACAGTTTACAGTTATTATTCCAAATCGTTGCTTATAATGGCGAATTAGAATAAATGGTTTTTAATATGATATAACTTTATTGTTGAAAATCAATAATTATATGTGTTATAAAAATGAATTCTTTATATTCTACCAAAACTTATATGGATGTACCCAATTTTAAAAGTTTTTATAGTAATAAAAATAAATTATCTTATTACATTTGTCAATTTCCTTTTTTCCTATTCGTTCTTTATCGTAAAAGAAAAGTAAAATAACGAAAATATTAATATTTTTATAAGAAAATATAAGTGATAAAAATATACCTCAAGTGTAACATTCTTCCTCCCCTAATCCACTCTTAACATATTTTTTTTAAAGATTGGTCACAGTACATAACAATTACTATAGTTTGAAATTGTACCACAATTTTATCTGGATCGTTCATTCTCTTCCAATATTTCATAGCTTTAAGAAAAAAAATAAAAGAAAAAAAAATGTATGATAGTTTTTTTAAATATAATAATGAAAATTTTCATATAATTAGTGTTTAATTAGCAAAAACTAATGACTATTTAAGATAACGTAAAACTAAAGAATAGATTATATTATATTAAGAAATTATTGTTATTTGAAATAATAATAATAATAATAATAATAATAATAATAATAATAATAATAGTAAATAAAAAAATATTCAAATAAATTATTTATAATTTAGTTAAAATACCTATAGTTAAAATAAATTTAAATCAAAAACTTTATTCAACTTGATTCAAACACAACTTTTTATATCTTTCTTATTGTATACTTCAGATTATTATAATATTAGTTACCACTTAGTATAAAAATTATTATTTCAATTATAAATACTTATAATATTTTTTTATAACATATAATATTTATATTACAGTATTTGGCACAAATCAAAAGTTTAAAACTCCCACTACAACTGAATAGTTTCTTTTATTTAAATTTAATTATTATTTCAAATTTAATGTAATTTCTCTTTATATTTTCTACTACATTAAAAAAAATTAAACATATGGTTATTAATGTGCAATGTTTTTTTTTCTACTTATTAATTATACACATTGTAGCTATATTAATAGTATATAAGTAAGTTTTGATTAAAAAAATCATATGTTTGAAAAGATTTGTGATTCAAAATGAAAGAGTTGTAAAAAAAAAATAAGTTTTCTCGCATCAATGATTATTTCAACACATTATTTATAACAATGTTTCTATATATCAAATGTATGTTGATTTCTAAATATTCATTTTGAATGATTAATAAGTTTTGTTTGATGTAAATGTTATAATATTGTAGAGTTTTTGTTTTATTAAAAGTTATAGTATTTTTCATACTATTTATTATTTATTTTATGTACAAGTCGACATACGTTTTATATATAATTTCTACAACTTAAAACATTCTATAAAATCATCAAAAGTTGTAGTATTTATTTTTTCACGCTACTTTTTTTTAATACATAGAAATCAATATATGTTTGATATCATCATTATCCATATCTATATCTATTTATATCATTATACATACATACTTATAAAACTAGCATTTTTTTCTTGAATCTCATGCATTTGAAACCCTCTTTTTTAAGTTCCTCAAACCACATTCATTTAAAACCTCCTTTTTTAACTAATGCAACTCAAAAAATTTCTTATTTATGATCGAACACTCAGAAGTTTTATAATTTCTATTATATATAATTAGCATTTAGTGAAAAGTTTACTATAAAAAGGTCAATCTTTTAAGAAAACTTGCATACAGATCATATACAAAATTTCAAAAAGAAAACAAACTTAAAGGTTTTTGTATTGGGTTGAGGTCTTATGACCACTTTTGGAGATATGCTATTATATTAGAGCTTTTAATTTGTAAGTTTGTTATACTAATTCGTTTTTATATTTTCTTCATTTTTGGATTATTGTAATACAGTCGTTGTATATTGTGGTTTAATCGTTAATATATTCATCATATGTTATATAGGGTGATGTCGAAAATATTTAATTAAATATTCTAATTATGTTTTTTTTTTGTAATTGTACCGTTTCAAAAAGATAATTAATTAAAACTGATACATATGTTATACTTTCCATCTCTCTCTCTCTCTCTCTCTCTCTCTCTATATATATATATATATATATATATATATATATATATATATATATATATATATATATATATATATATATATATATATATAGGTCAAAACACTTCAACCAAAATTCATTTAAAATCTAATATTTCAAATGCTTTTTAATAATGATTGTAAAATTTTCAACATGTGTTACTTAATTGATTGATTAATAAAAATATTAATGTTTGGAAACTCCTAACTCTTAAACTTATATTATTTAATTTGTTAGTTAACTAAAATATTATATATATATATATATATATATATATATATATATATATATATATATATATATATATATATATATATATATATATATATATATATATATAAAAGTCAAAACACTTTAACCAAAATTCATTTAAAATCTAATATTTGAAATGCTTTTTAATAATGATTGTAAAATTTTCAACATGTGTTAATTAATTTATTAATAAAAATATTAATGTTTGGAAACTCCTAACTCTTAAACTTATATTATTTAATTTGTTAGTTAACTAAAATATTTTTCCTACATAAAGATAACATTTTTATGTTTGGTTACTCATATTTGTTTATGTAATTAGAAAACAAGGTGTAAATAGAATGACTACTTCAATTTCACATAGAAATCGATACCACTAGAGAGATATGTTGTCTTTAACCGGTGGTAGGAGATCTACATACCCTTTTTAATTATCTATATTAATTCTTGGCAATATCTATTTTAAATTCCTATTCACCTTAATTTTTTAGGATTAAGGAAGAGGATGCTAGGCGCACCAACATAATGTCAAATGTACACTTTGCAAAATATGTAATTAAAATTAAATATCATATTTATTAATCGATTTATTTTAAAATACTTGATGACATTTATGTATAATGATATATTTTGTATGACTTCATTCTTAATTTTAATGTTTAATATTTGAAAGTGTATATATGAAACCTTGAATGTTTTGGTGTAATATAAATAGTAATATACAAAGTTTATTAGTTCAATATTGTTTATTAATAGCTCATTCAAAACAACTTATTTCTTATTATATCCAAAAAAATATTATCGGACATAAGAAAAGTAGATTATATTAATGTTATACTAAAACTTAAAATATATATTGGATATTATAAAAGTAAGTAAAGTTTATAAGGTATGGACTATATTAGATAGTATCAAAATATAAGTTGATGAATTTTTATATTATTTGATAATTCGGTTAATGCCCAAAACATGACTAAAAACGTAAATTTCATCTTATTTCTATTTTTCCCATAATAATTTTAACCACTTAAATGCATTTTTGCCCAACGCGCGAGGTTACGCCTATTCGTTATCATTATCATTATCATTTCATTATATACTTACAAAGGAAGCATTTTTCCTTTAACCAAATTCATTTGAAACCCCCATTCATTTTTCCTTTCACCACATTCATTTGAAACTCCCATGATTTTTCAGTTTCTTTCTACTAATGATTATAAGTTTGTTATATAAACTAAATTTCAATATTAAAACAATATATTTTCTTCTACTTATAAAGTTATGTAAACCATTAAATAACTCAAAGAATATTTTGTAAATAGTTTAAAATGATAAATGGTAGTGTCCTTCTAATACTGATTACAAGTTGATTAATAAGGTTAAATAAGTATTAAACCTAAAGTGTAATCATAAATAAACTAAATTTCAATATTAAAATTATATTTTTTCTTCTACTTATAAAGTTATGTCTTTAACTTTTAACATATTATACTTAATTTATTAGATTTAATATGTTATTGTATGTAAACCATTATCAGTTTAAAGCTACAAGTTTTAAACAGTTTGGATAAAATACTTAAATTGTTAATTTCAATATAACATTACATGGTCAACTTAAATATAAATTTCAGTTCCACTTAAAAAGCCCAAAGAATATTTTGTGAATAGTTAAAAGTGATAAATTTTAGTGTTAAATGCAAAAACTAAATTGTAATATCAATTTAACTAAAATATTTTCTAAAGATATTTTTATAATCGTTAAAAAATTTTAATAAGTAGCTTAAAATAACTTACAATCACAATAGTTGAAAATAACTCTATATAAATGATTAATTTGTTACCTTTAAAATAAAAAAAAAATGTTTGATGTTTTAAATTATTACAATGATAGAAATTAAAATGTTAAGAAAATAAATTTAAAAAAATTAATTAACAATAACAGCAACTATGAATAACATTAAACCATATATTTTATTTAGTTTTATTCATGAGTAACCCGCGGGTAGATATCATTCAAAAGACTGAGATTATACAGTTTTAATAGATGTATATATTATCATATAACTCAAAATAATCAAAATATTTTATCATCTTAGTATACGAAATATTATATCCAATTTAACAACAACATTATTGTTATATTTAAAAAAAAACATATATTTGTAAAGATTTCAGCTATATAGATGCTTCTGCGCAACACGCAGGCATTCGCCTACTATATTTATAAAGGAAGCATTTTTCCTTTCAACACAATCATTTGAAACTCCTATGCATTTTTCCTTTCACCACATTTATTTGAAACTCCCAGGATTTTTCAGTTTTCTTTCTAATCATGATTATAAGTAGGTTGATAAGATTAAATAAATATCAAACCTAAAGTGTAATCATATATAAACTAAATTTCAATATTAAAATAATATATTTACTTCTACTTATAAAGTTATGCTTTTTAACTTTAAACATACTATACTTAATTTATTGGTTTTAATATATTGTTGGATGTAAACCGTTAGCATTTTAAAACTAGAAATATTGAACAATTTGTATAAAATACTTAAATTATAAATTCGAATATAACATCACAGGATCAACTTAAATATAAATTTTAGTTTATCTTAAACAAGTCAACGAATATTTCGTAAATAGTTAAACGTGATAAATTGTAGTGTCTTTCTAGTAATGATTATAAATTGGTTAATAAGGTTAAATAAATATCAAACCTAAAGTGTAATCATAAATAAAGTAAATTTCATTATTAAAATAGTATCTTCACTTCCACTTATAAAGATATGTGTGTAACTTTTAACATACTATACTTAATTTATTAGATTTAATATGTTGTATGTAAACTATTATCCATTTAAAGCTACAACTTTTGAACAGTTTGGACAAAATGCTTAAATTGTTAATTTGAATATAACATTATAGTGTCAATTTAAATATAAATTTTAGTTCCACTTAAGAAACCCAATGAATATTTTGCGAATAGTTAAACGTGATAAATTGTAGTGCTAAATGGAAAAACTAAATTATTATCTTAATTTAAATAAAATAATTCCTAAAGATGTTCAGTTCATGATCATCATCATGCCAGTAGTAATGGTTATTTCTTCTCAGAATTTTTAGCTTTGTTTATTAAAATCAATAAATAAAGATAAATTACTGGGTTTCATTTAAATCGGATCTTGATTTCATTTATATATAATTTCTTTTTAGGTTTAGGTTTGAAAAAAAATGAAAGAGGATGAATGACAGGAATATGTCACCATTTTGTAAAGGTTGTTTTCTTGTATTTTCATTTTTCAGTGTCCAGCCCAAGTCTGTCATCAGTCAGATTGGGCAGCTCAGTCATCCTACCCATTGAGTTGAGCTAGGTTCCACGACAGACGCACCATAGTTTACCACGTTGCTTGTCGCATTGCATGAGTTAACTCCCACCATATTTCCAGTTGACACCAATGTGTTTCCATATATTTTTCAATTTTTTTCTAAGAGATGATTGAAGCCTTAGATTTTGTCGCCCAACGATAATGAAGCGAGTTTACGGTAGTTGCAAGAGTGTGATGGTGAGTAATGAAGATGAAGATTCGCCGGATAAATGCCATGAGCGACGACGGAGGAGGATGGTCATGGGGAAGTTCGACACAGGTGCGCCCTATTTATCGATTATTGTTATGGAAGAAGAAGGTCAGAAATATTGTGCAACACAGACAATCACCGATATCCCGACGACTTCCACGCCCGCAGCTACGATCATGAGCTTGATTAGCACCATGGAGACGCCACCGCCGCCGCTTCACGACATCATGTCGGTGGTCGGTAGGCAACGTGAAATGGAGGATGAAGTTTCAGTTCGGACGAACTTAATTTTCGAATAAGTAGCTTAAAATAACTTACAATAACAATAGTTAAAAATAACTCTATATGAATGATTATATTGTTATCTTTAAAATCAAAAAACAATGTTTGACGTTATAAATAATTATAATGATAGAAATTAAAACGTCAAACAAATATATTTTAAAAAATTAATTATCAATAACAACTATAAATTATATTTAATTAACATTAAACCATATATTATATTTAATTTTATTCATATTTAACTCGCAGGTAGAAGTCATTCAAACGGTTTAGATTATGCAGTTATAATAGATATACATTATCATATAATTCAAAATAATCAATAGATTTTATTAATTTAGTATAATAATTATTTTATCAAATTAACAACAACGTTATTGTTATATTTAAAACTCCTTTGACATTTCAATTTCTTTTTAATAATAATTATAAGTTGGTTAATAAGGTTAAAAAATATCAAACCTAAAGTGTAATCATATATAAACTAAATTTCAATATTAAAAAAAAATTACTTCTACTTATAAAGTTATGTTTTTTTACTTTTAACATATTATACTTAATCTATTAGTTTTAATATATTGTTGGATGTAAACCATTATCATTTTAAAGTTTCAAAATTTGAACAATTTGTATAAAATTCTTAAGTTATTAATTTAAATATAACATTACAGGGTCAACAAAAATATAAATTTTAGTTTAACTTAAACAACCCAAAAGAATATTTTGTAAATAATTAAAAGTGATAAATTGTATTGTCTTTCTAATAATGATTATAAAGGTTAAATAAATATCAAATCTTCAGTGTAACCGTAAATAAACTAAATTTCAATATTAAAATAATATATTCACTTTTACTTATAAAGGTATGACTTTAACTTTTAACATATTATACTTAATTTAATAGATTTAATATTTTGTTGTATGTAAACCATTATCTATTTAAAGCTATAATTTTGAACAGTTTGGTCAAAATACTTAAATTATTAATTTAAATATAATATTACATGGTCAAATTAAATATAAATTTCAGTTCCACTTAAAAAACCCAAAGAATATTTTGTGAATAGTTAAAAGTGATATATTTTAGTGTTAAATGCAAAAACTAAATTGTAATATCAATTTTACTAAAATATTTTCTAAAGATATTTTTATAATCGTTAAAAAATTTTAATAAGTAGCTTAAAATAACTTACAATCACAATAGTTGAAAATAACTCTATATAAATGATTATATTGTTACCTTTAAAATAATAATAAAAATTGTTTGATGTTTTTAAATTATTACACTGATAGAAATTAAAACGTTAAGAAAATAAATTTAAAAAAATTAATTAATAATAACAGGAACTATGAAAAACATTAAACCATATATAATATTTAGTTTTATTCATGAGTAACCCGCGGGTAGTTATCATTCAAAAGACTGAGATTATACAGTTTTAAAATATACATATATTATCATATAACTCAAAATAATCAATATATTTTATCATCATAGTATACGAAATATTATATCAAATTTAACAACAACATTATTGTTATATTTAAAAAAACATATATTTGTAGAGATTTCAGCTATATAGATGCTTCTGCGCAACACACGGGCATTCGCCTACTATACTTATGAATGAAACATTTTTCCTTTCACCACATTCATTTGAAACTCCCTTGCATTTTTCCGTTCACCATATTTATTTGAAACTCCCATGACTTTTTATTTTCTTTCTAATCATGATTTTAAGTAGGTTAATAAGATTAAATAAATATCAAACCTAAAGTGTAATCATATATAAACTAAATTTCAATATTAAAATAATATCTTTACTTCTACTTATAAAGTTATGCTTTTTAACTTTTAACATACTATACTTAATTTATTGGTTTGAATATATTGTTGGATGTAAACCATTATCATTTTAAAGCTAGAAATATTGAACAATTTGTATAAAATACTTAAATTATTAATTCAAATACAACATTACAGGATCAACTTAAATATAAATTTTAGTTTATCTTAAACAACTCAACGAATATTTTGTAAATAGTTAAATGTGATAAATTGTAGTGTCTTTCTAATAATGATTATAAATTGGTTAATAAGGTTAAATAAATATCAAACCTAAAGTGTAATCATAAATAAACTAAATTTCATTATTAAAATAGTATCTTTACTTCTACTTATAAAGTTATGTTTTTAACTTTTAACATATTATACTTAATTTATTAGATTTAATATGTTGTATGTAACTATTATCAATTTAAAGCTACAACTTTTGAACAGTTTTGACAAAATACTTAAATTGTTAATTTAAATATAACATTATAGTGTCGATTTAAATATAAATTTAGTTCAACTTGAGAAACCCAATGAATATTTTGTGAATAGTACTTAAAAGTGATAAATTATAGTGCCAGATGCAAACACTAAACTATAATCTCAATTTAAGTAAACTAATTCCTAAAGATGTTCAGTTCATGATCATCATAATGCCAGTAATAATGGTTATTTCTTCTCTAAATTTTTAGCTTTGTTCATTAAAATCAATAAATAAAAATAAATTAGTGGGTTTCATTTAAATCGGATCTTGATTTCATTTATATATGTTTTCATTTCAGGTTTAGGTTTGAAAAAAAATGAAAGAGGATGAATGAAAGGAATATGTCACTATTTTGTAAAAGTTGTTTTCTTGTATTTTCATTTTTTAGTGTCCAGCCCAAGGTCGGTCATCCGTCAGATTGGGTAGCTCAGTCATCCTGCCCGTTGAGTTGAGCTGGGTTCCACGACAGACCCACCATAGTTTACCACGTTGCTTGTCGTATTGCATAAGTTAACTCCCAACATATTTCCAGTTGACACCAGTGTGTTTCCATATATTTTTTCAATTTTTTTTCTAAGAGATGATTGAAGCCTTAGATTTTGTCGTCGAACGATAATGAAGCGAGTTTACGGTAGTTGCAAGAGTGTGATGGTGAGTGATGAAGATGAAGATGAAGATTCGTCGGATAAATGCCGTGAGCGACGACGGAGGAGAATTGCCATGGGGAGGTTCGCCACAGGTGCGCCTGGTTTATCGGTTATTGTTATGGAATATGAAGCTCAAAAATATTGTGTGACACAGACAATCACCGATATCCTGACGACTTCCACGCCCGCAGCTACGATCATCAGCTTGATTAGCACCATGGAGACGCCGCCGCCGCCGCTTCACGGCATGACGTCGGTGGTCGGTAGGCAACGTGTAATAGAGGATGAAGTTTCAGTTCGGACGAACTTAATTTTCGAATAAGTAGCTTAAAATAACTTACAATAACAATAGTTAAAAGTAATTCTATATAAATGATTATATTGTTGTCATTAAAATCAAAAAACAATGTTTGACGTTATAAATAATTATAATGGTAAAAATTAAAACGTCAAGCAAATATATTTTAAAAAATTAATTATCAATAACAACTATAAATTATATTTAATTAACATTAAACCATATATGATATTTAATTGTATTCATATGTAACTCGCAGGTAGAAGTCATTCAAACGGTTGCGATTATGCAGTTATAATAGATATATTATCATATAATTCAAAATAATCAATAGATTTTATTAATTTAGTATAATAATTATTATATCAAATTAACAACAACGTTATTGTTATATTTAAAACTCCTTTGACATTTCAATTTCTTTTTAATAATGATTATAAGTTGGTTAATAAGATTAAAAAATATCAAACCTAAAGTGTAATCATATATAAACTAAATTTCAATATTAAAAAATTTTGTTTACTTCTACTTATAAAGTTATGTTTTTTTTTTTACTTTTAACATATTATACTTAATGTATTAGTTTTAATATATTGTTGGATGTAAACCATTATCATTTTAAAGTTTCAAATTTTGAACAATTTGTATAAAATTCTTAAATTATTAATTTAAATATAACATTACAGGGTCATCATAAATATAAATTTTAGTTTAACTTAAACAACCCAAAGAATATTTTGTAAATAATTAAAAGTGATAAATTTTATTGTATTTCTAATAATGATTATAAAGGTTAAATAAATATCAAATCTTAAGTGTAACCATAAATAAACTAAATTTCAATATTAAAATAATATCTTCACTTGTACTTATAAAGTTATGACTTTAACTTTTAACATATTATACTTAATTTAATAGATTTAATATTTTGTTGTATGTAAACCATTATCAATTTAAAGCTACAACTTTTGAACAGTTTGGTCAAAATACTTAAATTGTTAATTAAAATATAACATTACATGGTCAAATTAAATTTAAATTTCAGTTCCACTTAAAAAACCCAAAGAATATTATGTGAATAGTTTAAAGTGATAAATTTTAGTGCTAAATGCAAAAACTAAATTGTAAAATCAATTTATAAAAAATATTTCCTAAAGATATTTTTAAAATCGTTAAAAATTTTCAATAAGTAGCTTAAAATAACTTACAATCACAATAGTTAAAAATAACTCTATATAAATGATTATATTTTTACTTTTAAAATAATAATAAAAACTGTTTGATGTTTTAAATTATTACTCTAATAGATATTAAAACGATAAGAAAATAAATTTAAAAAAAATTATTAATAATAACAGGAACTATGAAAAACATTAAACCATATATAATATATAGTTTTATTCATGAGTAACCCGCGGGTAGATATCATTCAAAAGACTGAGATTATACAGTTTTAAAAGATGCATATATTATCATATAACTCAAAATAATCAATATATTTTATCATCATAGTATACGAAATATTATATCAAATTTAACAACAACATTATTGTTATATTAAAAAAAACATATATTTGTAAAGATTTCAGCTATATAGATGCTTCTGCGCAACACGCGGGCATTCGCCTACTATACTTATGAATGAAACATTTTTCCTTTCACCACATTCATTTGAAACTCCCTTGCATTTTTCCGTTCACCATATTTATTTAAAACTCCCATGACTTTTTATTTTCTTTCTAATCATGATTTTAAGTAGGTTAATAAGATTAAATAAATATCAAACCTAAAGTGTAATCATATATCAACTAAATTTCAATATTAAAATAATATCTTTACTTCTACTTATAAAGTTATGCTTTTTAACTTTTAACATACTATACTTAATTTATTGGTTTGAATATATTGTTGGATGTAAACCATTATCATTTTAAAGCTAGAAATATTGAACAATTTGTATAAAATACTTAAATTATTAATTCAAATACAACATTACAGGATCAACTTAAATATAAATTTTAGTTTATCTTAAACAACTCAACGAATATTTTGTAAATAGTTAAATGTGATAAATTGTAGTGTCTTTCTAATAATGATTATAAATTGGTTAATAAGGTTAAATAAATATCAAACCTAAAGTGTAATCATAAATAAACTAAATTTCATTATTAAAATAGTATCTTTACTTCTACTTATAAAGTTATGTTTTTAGCTTTTAACATATTATACTTAATTTATTAGATTTAATATGTTGTATGTAACTATTATCAATTTAAAGCTACAACTTTTGAACAGTTTTGACAAAGTACTTAAATTGTTAATTTGAATATAACATTATAGTGTCGATTTAAATATAAATTTTAGTTCAACTTGAGAAACCCAATGAATATTTTGTGAATAGTTAAAAGTGATAAATTATAGTGCCAGATGCAAACACTAAACTATAATCTCAATTTAAATCAACTAATTCCTAAAGATGTTCAGTTCATGATCATCATAATGCCAGTAATAATGGTTATTTCTTCTCTAAATTTTTAGCTTTGTTCATTAAAATCAATAAATAAAAGTAAATTAGTGGGTTTCATTTAAATTGGATCTTGATTTCATTTATATATGATTTCTTTTCAGGTTTAGGTTTGAAAAAAAAAAATGAAAGAGGATGAATGACTGGAATATGTCACCATTTTGTAAAAGTTGTTTTCTTGTATTTTCATTTTTCAGTGACCAGCCAAGGTCGGTCATCGGTCAGATTGGGCAGCTCAGTCATCATGCTCGTTGAGTTGAGCTGGGTTCCACGACAGACCCACCATAGTTTCCCACGTTGCTTGTCGCATTGAATGAGTTAACTCCCAACATATTTCCAGTTGACACCAGTGTGTTTCCATATATTTTTTCAATTTTTTTTCTAAGAGATGATTGAAGCCTTAGATTTTGTCGCCGAACGATAATGAAGCGAGTATACGGTATTTGCAAGAATTTGATGGTGAGTGATGAAGATGAAGATGAAGATTCGTCGGATAAATGTCGTGAGCGACGACGGAGGAGAATGGCCATGGGGAGGTTCGCCACAGGTGCGCCCGGTTTATCGGTTATTGTTACGGAAGATGAAGGTCAGAAATATTGTGCGACACAAACAATCACCGATATCCCAACGACTTCCACGCCCGCAGCTACGATCATCAGCTTGATTGGCAACATGGAGACGCCGCCGCCGCCGCTTCACGGCATCATGTCGGTGGTCGGTAGGCAGCGTGAAATGGAGGATGAAGTCTCAGTTCAAACGAACTTAAATTTCGAATAAGTAGCTTAAAATAACTTACAATAACAATAGTCAAAAATAACTCTATATGAATGATTATATTGTTGTCTTTAAAATCAAAAAACAATGATTGACGTTATAAATAATTATAATGATAGAAATTAAAACGTCAAACAAATATATTTTAAAAAATTAATTGTCAATAACAACTATAAATTATATTTAATTAACATTAAACCACATATTATATTTAATTTAATTATATGTAACTCGCAGGTAGAAATTATTCAAACGGTTGAGATTATGCAGTTATAATAGATATATTATCATATAATTCAAAATAATCAATAGATTTTATTAATTTAGTATAATAATTATTATATCAAATAAACAACAACGTTATTGTTATATTTAAAACTCATTTGACATTTCAATTTCTTTTTAATAATGATTATAAGTTGGTTAATAAGGTTAAAAAATATCAAACCTAAAGTGTAATCATATATAAACTAAATTTCAATATTAAAAAAATTTGTTTACTTCTACTTATAAAGTTATGTTTTTTTACTTTTAACATATTATACTTAATGTATTAGTTTTAATATATTGTTGGATGTAAACCATTATCATTTTAAAGTTTCAAATTTTGAACAATTTGTATAAAATTCTTAAATTATTAATTTAAATATAACATTACAGGGTCAACATAAATATAAATTTTAGTTTAATTTAAACAACTCAAAGAATATTTTGTAAATAATTAAAAGCGATAAATTGTATTGTATTTCTAATAATGATTATAAAGGTTAAATAAATATCAAATCTTCAGTGTAACCATAAATAAACTAAATTTCAATATTAAAATAATATCTTCACTTTTACTTATAAAGTTATGACTTTAACTTTTTACATATTATACTTAATTTAGTAGATTTAATATTTTGTTGTATGTAACCATTATCAATTTAAAGCTACAACTTTTGAACAGTTTGGTCAAAATACTTAAATTGTTAATTAAAATATAACATTACATGGTCAAATTAAATTTAAATTTCAGTTCCACTTAAAAAACCCAAAGAATATTATGTGAATAGTTAGAAGTGATAAATTTTAGTGCTAAATGCAAAAACTAAATTATAAAATCAATTTATCAAAAATATTTCCTAAAGATATTTTTAAAATCGTTAAAAATTTTCAATAAGTAGCTTAAAGGAACTTACAATCACAATAGTTAAAAATAACTCTATATAAATGATTAGATTTTTACCTTTAAAATAATAATAAAAATTGTTTGATGCTTTAAATTATTACACTAATAGAAATTAAAACGATAAGAAAATAAATTTAAAAAAGTTTATTAATAATAATAGGAACTATGAAAAACATTAAACCATATATAATATTTAGTTTTATTCATGAGTAACCCGCGGGTAGATATCATTCAAAAGACTGAGATTATACAGTTTTAAAAGATGCATATATTATCATATAACTCAAAATAATCAATATATTTTATCATCATAGTATACGAAATATTATATCATATTTAACAACAACATTATTGTTATATTTAAAAAAAAAAACATATATTTGTAGAGATTTCAGTTATATAGATGCTTCTACACAACACGCGGGCATTCGCCTACTATACTTATGAATGAAACATTTTTCCTTTCACCACATTCATTTGAAACTCTCTTGCATTTTTCCGTTCACCACATTTATTTGAAACTCCCATGATTTTTTATTTTCTTTCTAATCATGATTTTAAGTAGGTTAATATGATTAAATAAATATCAAACCTAAAGTGTAATCATATATAAACTAAATTTCAATATTAAAATAATATCTTTACTTCTACTTATAAAGTTATGCTTTTTAACTTTTAACATACTATACTTAATTTATTGGTTTTAATATTTTGTTGGATGTAAATCATTAACATTTTAAAGCTAGAAATATTGAACAATTTGTATAAAATACTTAAATTATTAATTCAAATACAACATTACAGGATCAACTTAAATATAAATTTTAGTTTATCTTAAACAACTCAACGAATATTTTGTAAATAGTTAAATGTGCTAAATTGTAGTGTCTTTCTAATAATGATTATAAATTGGTTAATAAGGTTAAATAAATATCAAACCTAAAGTGTAATCATAAATAAACTAAATTTCATTATTAAAATAGTATCTTTACTTCTACTTATAAAGTTATGTTTTTAACTTTTAACATATTATACTTAATTTATTAGATTTAATATGTTGTATGTAAACTATTATCGATTTAAAGCTACAACTTTTGAACAGTTTTGACAAAATACTTAAATTGTTAATTTGAATATAACATTATAGTGTCGATTTAAATATAAATTTTAGTTCAAGTTGAGAAACCCAATTAATATTTTGTGAATAGTTAAAAGTGATAAATTGTAGTGCCAGATGCAAACACTAAACTATAATCTCAATTTAAATAAACTAATTCCTAAAGATGTTCAGTTCATGATCATCATAGTGCCAGTAGTAATGGTTATTTCTTCTCCAAATTTTTAGCTTTGTTCATTAAAATCAATAAATAAAGATAAATTAGTGGGTTTCATTTAAATCGGATCTTGATTTCATTTATATATGATTTCTTTTCAGGTTTAGGTTTGAAAAAAAATAAAAGAGGATGAATGACAGGAATATGTCACCATTTTGTAAAAGTTGTTTTCTTGTATTTTCATTTTTCACTGTCCAGCCCAAGGTCGATCATCGGTCAGATTGGGCAGCTCAGTCATCCTGCTCGTTGAGTTAAGCTGGGTTCCACGCAGACCCACCATAGTTTACCACGTTGCTTGTCGCATTGCATGAGTTAACTCCCAACATATTTCCAGTTGACACCAGTGTGTTTCCATATATTTTTTCATTTTTTTTTCTAAGAGATGATTGAAGCATTAGATTTTGTCGCCGAACGATAATGAAGCGAGTTTACGGTAGTTGCAAGAGTGTGATGGTGAGTGATGAAGATGAAGATGAAGATTCGCCGGATAAATGCCGTGAGCGAGGACAGAGGAGAATGGCCATGGGGAGGTTCGCCACAGGTGCGCCCGGTTTATCGATTATTGTTACGGAAGATGAAGATCAGAAATACGATGCGACACAGACAATCACCGATATCCCGACGACTTCCACGCCAGCAACTACGATCATCAGCTTGATTAGCACCATGGATACGCCGCCGCCGCCGCTTCACGGCATCATGTCGGTGGTCGGTAGGCAGCGTGAAATGGAGGATGAAGTTTCAGTTCGGACGAACTTAATTTTCGAATAAGTAGCTTAAAATAACTTACAATAACAATAGTTAAAAATAATTATATATGAGTGATTATATTGTTGTCTTTAGAATCAAAAAACAATGTTTGACGTTGTAAATAATTATAATGATAGAAATTAAAACGTCAAGCAAATATATTTTAAAAAATTAATTATCAATAACAACTATAAATTATATTTAATTAACATTAAACCATATATTATATTTAATTTTATTCATATATAACTTGCAGGTAGAAGTCATTCAAACGGTTGCGATTATGCAGTTATAATAGATATATTATCATATAATTCAAAATAATCAATAGATTTTATTAATTTAGTATAATAATTATTATATCAAATTAACAACAACATTATTGTTATATTTAAAACTCCTTTGACATTTCAATTTTTTTTAATAATGATTATAAGTTGGTTAATAAGGTTAAAAAATATCAAACCTAAAGTGTAATCACATATAAACTAAATTTCAATATTAAAAAAATTTGTTTACTTCTACTTATAATGTTATGTTTTTTTACTTTTAACATATTATACTTAATGTATTAGTTTTAATATATTGTTGGATGTAAACCATTATCATTTTAAAGTTTCAAATTTTGAACAATTTGTATAAAATTCTTAAATTATTAATTTAAATATAACATTACAAGGTCAACACAATTATAAATTTTTGTTTGACTTAAACAACCCAAAGAATATTTTGTAAATAATTAAAAGTGATAAATTGTATTGTATTTCTAATAATGATTATAAAGGTTAAATAAATATCAAATCTTCAGTGTAACCATAAATAAACTAAATTTCAATAATAAAATAATATCTTCACTTTTACTTATAAAGTTATGACTTTAACTTTTAACATATTATACTTAATTTAATAGATTTAATATTTTGTTGTATGTAAACATTATCAATTTAAAGCTACAACTTTTGAACAGTTTGGTCAAAATACTTAAATTGTTAATTAAAATATAACATTACATGGTCAAATTAAATTTAAATTTCAGTTCCACTTAAAAAACCCAAAGAATATTATGTGAATAGTTAAAAGTGATAAATTTTAGTGCTAAATGCACAAACTAAATTGTAAAATCAATTTATCAAAAATATTTCCTAAAGATATTTTTAAAATCGTTAAAAATTTTCAATAAGTAGCTTAAAGTAACTTAGAATCACAATAGTTAAAAATAACTCTATACAAATGATTATATTGTTACCTTTAAAATAATAATAAAAATTGTTTGATGTTTTAAATTATTACACTGATATAAATTAAAATGTTAAGAAAATAAATTTAAAAAACATTATTAATAATAACAGGAACTATGAAAAACATTAAACCATATATAATATTTAGTTTTATTCATGAGTAACCCGCAGGTAGTTATCATTCAAAAGACTGAGATTATACAGTTTTAATATATGCATATATTATCATATAACTCAAAATAATCAATATATTTTATCATCAAAGTATACGAAATATTATATCAAATTTAACAACAACATTATTGTTATATTTAAAAAAACATATATTTGTAGAGATTTCAGCTATATAGATGCTTCTGCGCAACACGCGGGCATTCGCCTACTATACTTATGAATGAAACATTTTTCCTTTTACCACATTCATTTGAAACTCCCTTGCATTTTTACGTTCACCACATTTATTTGAAACTCCCATGAATTTTTATTTTCTTTCTATTCATGATTTTAAGTAGGTTAATAAGATTAAATAAATATCATGATTTTAACTTTTAACATACTATACTTAATTTATTGGTTTGAATATATTGTTGGATGTAAACCATTAACATTTTAAAGCTAGAAATATTGAACAATTTGTATAAAATACTTAAATTATTAATTCAAATACAACATTACAGGATCAACTTAAATATAAATTTTAGTTTATCTTAAACAACTCAACGAATATTTTGTAAATTGTTAAATGTGATAAATTGTAGTGTCTTTCTAATAATGATTATAAATTGGTTAATAAGGTTAAATAAATATCAAACCTAAAGTGTAATCATAAATAAACTAAATTTCATTATTAAAATAGTATCTTTACTTCTACTTATAAAGTTATGTTTTTAACTTTTAACATATTATACTTAATTTATTAGATTTAATATGTTATATGTAAACTATTATCAATTTAAATCTACAACTTTTGAATAGTTTTGACAAAATACTTAAATTGTTAATTTGAATATAACATTATAGTGTCGATTTAAATATAAATTTTAGTTCAACTTGAGAAACCCAATTAATATTTTGTGAATAGTTAAAAGTGATAAATTGTAGTGCGAGATGCAAACACTAAACTATAATCTCAATTTAAATAAACTAATTCCTAAAGATGTTCAGTTCATGATCATCATAATGCCAGTAGTAATGGTTATTTCTTCTCCAAATTTTTAGCTTTGTTCATTAAAATCAATAAATAAAGATAAATTAGTGGGTTTCATTTAAATCGAATCTTGATTTCATTTATATATGATTTCTTTTCAGGTTTAGGTTTGAAAAAAAATGAAAGAGGATGAATGACAGGAATATGTCACCATTTTGTAAAAGTTGTTTTCTTGTATTTTCATTTTTCAGTGTCCGGCCCAAGGTCGGTCATCGGTCAGATTGGGCAGCTCAGTCATCCTGCCCATTGAGTTAAGCTGGGTTCCACGACAGACCCACCATAGTTTACCACGTTGCTTGTCACATTGCATGAGTTAACTCCCAGCATATTTCCAGTTGACACCAGTGTGTTTCCATATATTTTTTCAATTTTTTTTCTAAGAGATGATTGAAGCTTTAGATTTTGTCGACAAACGATAATGAAGCGAGTTTACGGTAGTTGCAAGAGTGTACTGGTGAGTGATGAAGATGAAGATTCGCCGGATAAATGCCGTGAGCGACGACGGAGGAGAATTGCCATGGGGAGGTTCGCCACAGGTGCGCCTGGTTTATCGGTTATTGTTATGGAATATGATGCTCAAAAATATTGTGTGACACAGACAATCACCGATATCCTGACGACTTCCACGCCCGCAGCTACGATCATCAGCTTGATTAGCACCATCGAGACGCCGCCGCCGCCGCTTCACGGCATCATGTCGGTGGTCGGTAGGCAGCGTGAAATGGAGGATGAAGTTTCAGTTCGGATGAACTTAATTTTCGAATAAGTAGTTTAAAATAACTTACAATAACAATAGTTAAAAATAACTCTATATGAATGATTATGTTTTTGTCTTTAAAATCAAAGAACAATGTTTGACGTTATAAATAATTATCATGATAGAAATTAAAACGTCAAACAAATATATTTAAAAAAATTAATTATCAATAACAACTATAAATTATATTTAATTAACATTAAAATATATATTATATTTAATTTTATTCATATGTAACTCGCAGGTAGAAGTCATTCAAACGGTTAAGATTATGCAGTTATAATAGATATATATTATCATATAATTCAAAATAAATAATATATTTTATTAATTTAGTATAATAATTATTATATCAAATTAACAACAACGTTATTGTTATATTTAAAACTCCTTTGAAATATAACATTACAGTGTCAACATAAATATAAATTTCACTCCACTTAAAAACCCAATGAATATTTTGTGGATAGTTAAAAGTGATAAATTGTAGTGCTAAATGCAAAAACTAAATTGTAATCTCAATTTAACTAAAATATTTCCTAAAGATATTTTTATAATTGTTAAAAGTTTTCAAATAAGTAGCTTCAAACGACTTACAAAAACAATAGTTAAAAACAACTCTATATAAATGATTCTATTGTTACCATTAAAATAAAAAAAAATTGTTTGATGTTTTAAATAATTACACTGATAGAAATTAAAACATTAAGCAAATAAATTTTAAAAAATTAAATAATAATAACAAGTGTAAATAACATTAAACCATATATTATATTTGATTTTATCATTAGTAAACCGTGGGTAGAGGTCATTCAAAACATTGAGATTATGCAGTTTTAATATATGTATGTATATATATATATATATATATATATATATATATATATATATATATATATATATATATATATGTATTATCACATCTATTTGAAACTCTCGTGACTTTTCAATTTCTTTCTAATAATGATTATAAATTGGTTAATAGGGTTCAATAAATATAAAACCTAAAGTGTAAATATATATAAACTAAATTTAAAGATATTAAAAGAATATATTTTCTTCTACTTATAAAGTTATGTTTTTAACTTTTAACATATTATACCTAATTTATTAGGTCTAATGTGTGTTGTATGTAAACCATTATCATTTTAAGGCTACAACTCTTAAACAATTTGTATTAAATATTTAAATTTCTAGCTTAAATATAACCTTACAGAATCAAATTAAATATAAATTTTAGTTCAACTTAAACGACCTAAATAATATGTTGTAAATATTTAAAATTAATAAATTGTAGTTTCTTTCTAATAATGATTATAAGTTGGTTAATAAGGTTAAATAAGTACCAAACTTAAAGGGTAATCATAAATAAACTAAATTTCAATATTAAAATAATATTTTACTTATACTGATAAAGTTATGTTTTTAACTTGTAACATATTATACTTAATTTATTAGATTTAATATGTTGTTGTATGTAAACTATTTTGGACAAAATACTTATATTATTAATTTAAATATAATATTACAGGGTCAACTTCAATATTTGTTTCAGTTCCACTTAAAAAATCCAAAGGATATTTTGTGAATAATTAAAAGAGATAAATTGTAGTGCTAAATACAAAATTGTAATTGTAATATCAATTTAACTAAAATATTTCCTAAAGATATTTTTATAATCATTAAAAGTTTTCTAATAAGTATCTTAAAATAATTTTCTATAACAATAGTTAAAAATAACTCTATATCAATGATTATGTTGTTACCTTTAAAATTAAAAAAATGTTTGATGTTTTAAATGATTACAATGATAGAAATTAAAACGTTAAGCAAATAAATTTATAAAAAATAATTAAAAATAACAACAACTATAAATAACATTAAACCATATATTATATTTAGTTTTATTCATGAGTAGTCGCGGGTAGAGGATATTCAAAAGATTGAGATTATGCAGTTTTAATTGATGTATATATTATCATATAATTCAAAATGGTCAGTATATTATATAACCTTAGTATACGAATTATTATATCAAATTTAACAACAACATTATTGTTTTATATAAAAAAAACATATATTTGTAAAGTTTTCAGCTATATAGATGCTTCTGCGCAACGCGTAGATATTCACCTAGTATACTTATTTATTACCATTTTGAAATCCAAAATATTTGGTAATCAGTAATTATAAGTTTATTTGAATCAATGTTATAACATTGAATAAATTAAAAAATAAAATATTAACTAATAATTTGTTGGAAATAATAGAATAATAATTTTGAACTTTTACTACAAAAATTTATTTATTTTTATAACCATGGTTTTTACGTGTTATAATCTAAATATCTTAATCAATAATTTATTGAAAATAATTGATTAATAATTATAACTTTTTACTATAGAAATTTATTTATTTTTGTAATCGTGGTTTCCTTTGATTATATATATATATATATATATATATATATATATATATATATATATATAGAGAGAGAGAGAGAGAGAGAGAGAGTTGATCAAATGAGATTCACAAAAGACTATTTTTTTCTCTTTTTGATACTAAAGGGCAAAATTGTAATTTTTACCCATGCATTTTTCTTTTTACTACATTCATTTGAAACTCCCATGACTTTTCAATTTCTTTCTAATAGTAATTATAAGTTGGTTAATACTGTTAAATAAATATCAAACATAAAGTATAATCATATATAAACTAAATTTTAAAATATTAAAAGAATATATTTTATTCTACTTATATTGATATGTTTTTAACTTTTAACACATTATACTTAATTAATTAACTCTAACATGTTGTTGTATGTAAACCATTATAATTTTAAAGCTACAACGTTTGAAAAATGTGTATAAAATACTTACATTGTTAATTTAAAGATAACCTTACAGGATCAACTTAAATATAAATTTTAGTTCAACTTAAACAACCCAAAAAATATTTTGTAAATAGTTAAAAGTGATAAATTGTTGTGTCTTTCTAATAATGATTATAAATTGGTTAATAGGGTTCAATAAATATAAAACCTAAAGTGTAAATATATATAAACTAAATTTAAAGATATTAAAAGAATATATTTTCTTCTACTTATAAAGTTATGTTTTTAACTTTTAACATATTATACCTAATTTATTAGGTCTAATGTGTGTTGTATGTAAACCATTATCATTTTAAGGCTACAACTCTTAAACAATTTGTATTAAATATTTAAATTTCTAGCTTAAATATAACCTTACAGAATCAAATTAAATATAAATTTTAGTTCAACTTAAACGACCTAAATAATATGTTGTAAATATTTAAAATTAATAAATTGTAGTTTCTTTCTAATAATGATTATAAGTTGGTTAATAAGGTTAAATAAGTACCAAACTTAAAGGGTAATCATAAATAAACTAAATTTCAATATTAAAATAATATTTTACTTATACTGATAAAGTTATGTTTTTAACTTGTAACATATTATACTTAATTTATTAGATTTAATATGTTGTTGTATGTAAACTATTTTGGACAAAATACTTATATTATTAATTTAAATATAATATTACAGGGTCAACTTCAATATTTGTTTCAGTTCCACTTAAAAAATCCAAAGGATATTTTGTGAATAATTAAAAGAGATAAATTGTAGTGCTAAATACAAAATTGTAATTGTAATATCAATTTAACTAAAATATTTCCTAAAGATATTTTTATAATCATTAAAAGTTTTCTAATAAGTATCTTAAAATAATTTTCTATAACAATAGTTAAAAATAACTCTATATCAATGATTATGTTGTTACCTTTAAAATTAAAAAAATGTTTGATGTTTTAAATGATTACAATGATAGAAATTAAAACGTTAAGCAAATAAATTTATAAAAAATAATTAACAATAACAACAACTATAAATAACATTAAACCATATATTATATTTAGTTTTATTCATGAGTAGTCGCGGGTAGAGGATATTCAAAAGATTGAGATTATGCAGTTTTAATTGATGTATATATTATCATATAATTCAAAATGGTCAGTATATTATATAACCTTAGTATACGAATTATTATATCAAATTTAACAACAACATTATTGTTTTATATAAAAAAAAACATATATTTGTAAAGTTTTCAGCTATATAGATGCTTCTGCGCAACGCGTAGATATTCACCTAGTATACTTATTTATTACCATTTTGAAATCCAAAATATTTGGTAATCAGTAATTATAAGTTTATTTGAATCAATGTTATAACATTGAATAAATTAAAAAATAAAATATTAACTAATAATTTGTTGGAAATAATAGAATAATAATTTTGAACTTTTACTACAAAAATTTATTTATTTTTATAACCATGGTTTTTACGTGTTATAATCTAAATATCTTAATCAATAATTTATTGAAAATAATTGATTAATAATTATAACTTTTTACTATAGAAATTTATTTATTTTTGTAATCGTGGTTTCCTTTGATTATATATATATATATATATATATATATATATATATAGAGAGAGAGAGAGAGAGAGAGAGTTGATCAAATGAGATTCACAAAAGACTATTTTTTTCTCTTTTTGATACTAAAGGGCAAAATTGTAATTTTTACCCATGCATTTTTCTTTTTACTACATTCATTTGAAACTCCCATGACTTTTCAATTTCTTTCTAATAGTAATTATAAGTTGGTTAATAATGTTAAATAAATATCAAACATAAAGTATAATCATATATAAACTAAATTTTAAAATATTAAAAGAATATATTTTATTCTACTTATATTGATATGTTTTTAACTTTTAACACATTATACTTAATTAATTAACTCTAACATGTTGTTGTATGTAAACCATTATAATTTTAAAGCTACAACGTTTGAAAAATGTGTATAAAATACTTACATTGTTAATTTAAAGATAACCTTACAGGATCAACTTAAATATAAATTTTAGTTCAACTTAAACAACCCAAAAAATATTTTGTAAATAGTTAAAAGTGATAAATTGTTGTGTCTTTCTAATAATGATTATAAATTGGTTAATAAGGTTAAATAAGTATCAAACCTAAAGTGTAATCATAAATAAACTAAATTTCAATATAGAAATAATATTTTTATTTCTACTAATAAAGTTATGTCTTTAACTTTAATATATTATACTAACTTTATTAGATTTAATATGTTCTTATTTGTAAACCATTATTAGTTTAAAGCTACAACTTTTAAAAAGTTTTGACAAAATACTTAAATTTTTAATTTAAATATAACATTACAGGGTCAACTTCAATATAAATTTTAGTTACACTTAAAAAAAACCCTAAGATTATTTTGTAAATGGTTAAAAGTGATAAATTGTAGTGCTAAATTCAAAAACTATATTGTTATATCAATTTAACTAAAATATTCCTAAAGATATTTTTATAATAGTTAAAAGTTTTCAAATAAGTAGCTTAAAACAACTTACAATAACAATAATTAAAAATAACTCTATATAAACGATTATATTCTTAACTTTAAAATAAAAAATAAAAGTTTGATGTTTTAAATAATTACAATGATAGAAATTAAAAAGTTAAGTAAATAAATTTTAAAAATTAATAAACCATAACAACAACTATAAATAACATTAAACCATATATTATATTTAATTTTATTCATGAGTAACCTGCATGTAGAGGTCATTCAAAAGATTGAGATTATGCAATTTTAATAGATGCATATATTATCATTTAATTCAAAATAATCAATATATTATCTCAACTTAGTATATGAATTATTATATCAAATTTAACCACAACATTATTCTTATATTTAAAAAAACATATATTTATAAAGATTTAGGCTATACAGATGCTTCTGCGCAACGCGCAGACATTTGCCTAGTATACTTATAAAGGAAGCATTTTTCCTTTCACTACATTTATTTGAAACTCCCATGTATTTTTTTTTCTTTCACCACATTCATTTTAAACTCTCATAACTTTTCAATTTCTTTATAGTAATAATTATAAGTTAGTTAATAAGGTTAAATAAATATCAAACCTAAAGTGTAATCATATATAAACTAAATTTCAATATAAAAGTGATATATTTTCTTCTACTTATAAAGTAATGTTTTTAAGTTTTATCGTATTATAGTTTATTTATTAAGTTTAATATGTTGTTGTGTGTAAACCATTATCATTTAAAGCTACAATTTTTGAACAATTTGCATAAAATACTTAAATTGTTATGTTAAATATAACCTAACAGTATGAACTTAAATATAAATTTTAGTTCAACTTAAACAACCCAAAGAATATTTTATAAATAGCTAGAAGTGATAAATTGTAGTTTCTTTCTAATATGGTTAAATAAGTATCAAACCTAAAGTGTAAGCATAAACAAACTAAAATTTTATATTAAATTAATATATTTACATCTAGTTATAAAGTTATATCTCTAACTTTTAACATATTACTCTTAATTTATTAGATTTAATATGTTTTTGTATGTAAACCATTATCAATTTAAAGCTAGAACTTTTGAATAGTTTGGACAAAATACTTAAATTGTTAATTTAAATATAACATGGTAGGGTCAACTTCAATATAAATTTTAGTTCCACTTAAAAAATCCAAAGAATATTTTATGAATAGTCAAAAGTGATAAATTGTAGTTCTAAAACTAAAAACTAAATTGTAACATCAATTTAACTAAAATATTTCCAAAAGATATTTTATAATCTTTAAAAGTTTTTAATTAAGCAACTTATAATAACTTACAATAACAATAGTTAAAAATAACTCTATATAAATGATGTGTTTCCCTTAAAATCAAAAAACAATGTTTGATGTTTTAAATAATTATAATGAGAGAAATTAAAACCTTAAAAAAATTAATTTAAAAAAAAAATTAATTAGAAATAACAACAACTATAAATAATATTAAATCATATATTGTATTTAATTTTATTCATAAGTAATCCGTGGGTATAGGTTATTTAAAAGATTGAGAGTATGCAGTATTAATATATATATATATATATATATATATATATATATATATATATATATATATATATATATATATATATATTATCATATAATTCAAAATAATCAATATATTATATTAACTTAGTATACGAATTTTTATATCAAATTTAACAATACCATTATTGATATATTCAAAAAAATACATATATAAGTAAAGATTTCAGCCATATAGATGTTTATGCGCAACGCGCGGGCATTCGCCTAGTCTTTATATACTTATAAAGGAAGCATTTTTCCTTTCACCACATTTATTTGAAACTCCCATGATACATTTTACTCAAACCATATTAATTTGAAACCACTTATTTGAATGAATACCACTCAAAAGTCTCTTAATAATGATTAACCATTCAAAGGTTTTATAACTTATATAATAGATTTAATAAGCAATTAATGGATAGTCTACTATAAAATGTCAATCTCTTTTAGTAGACACACAAATACCAATCACATACAAAATTCACAAAGAAAACAAATCTAAAGGTTTTTGTGTTGGTTTGAGGGCTTTGGACCATTTTTCGAGCCATGTTATTATGTTAAAGTTTTTAATTTGTAAGTTTGTTATATATTAATTTTGTTTTTTCTTAGTTTAAGTATTCTTTTAAGACAATCATTGTATCTTGTGGTTAAAATTTTAATGTAACTTAGATTAGATTCATGTTATCGATCATATGTTATGGAATGTGATATAAATAATATTTAATTAAATATTGTATATATGTTTGTATGTTTGTGTTGCTTTTAAGCAATAATTATTTAAAAATCATGGATATGTCATGTGATCTATATTATCCATGTACATCTCTTTTAAAATGCAAATTGTCTATCATATCATTTTATATTTTAGTATATGTTTAACATTTTAAGTATAATAATAAATGCTTTTTAAAAGTTTTCTTTCACTTATTAATTATAATAAGTGGTTTTAAAATTAACGGTCAATAGTTATAAATAATAAAATCAATTTATAAAAATCATGGATATGTGATATTATTCATTCAAGTCTCTTTTGAAATGCATATTGCCAATCTTATCACTTTATTATTTAGTATATGTTTCATATTTGATTTATAATATTATTTGTTTCTTAAAAGTCTTTTTTAAATTATTAATAATAATAAGTAGTTTAAAATTAATGAACAATAATTTTAAGTGATAATAACATTAAATTATAAATTAAATAATGTTAGCAACAAATAAATTGTATTTTAAATGAACATCGTTAATGAAATTAGAAAATAATTGGATAAGTAAAAATTTAAATTAATCAATCATAACAATTGTTAAAAATAATACTAAATAGATAATTATATTTAATTCTGTTAATGAAGAATGTGGGTTGATGTCGATGGATATTATTGTTCAAAATAGTTGAGATTATATATATATATATATATATATATATATATATATATATATATATATATATATGTATATATATATATATATGTATATATATAATTTAGTATAAAAATATTATGTCAAAGTTAATGTCAATAACATAACCATTATAAACGTATATTTTTCAATATTCTAACAATATATTTTTAAACTGCGCCACGCAACGCGCGAGAATTCATCTAGTATACTTATAACAGAGATATTTTTACTTGCACCACATACATTTGAAACCTCCGTGACCTATCAATTTCTTATAGCTCAAACCACATTCATTTGAAACCCGCATCTTTTAACTAATACAACTCAAAAGTCTTCTTAATAATGATTGAACACTCAAAAGGTTTATAACTTAATATATGTTTAATAAGCACTTAATGAAACGTTTACTATAAAAAGATCAACCTTTTGGGTAGACATGTATACAAATCACATACAAACTTCAGAAAGAAAACAAGCTTAAAGGTTTTTATGTTGGTTTGAGTTCTTGTGATCACTTTTTGAGATATGTTATTATATTATAGTTTTTAATTTGTAAGTTTGTTATATACTAATTATTTCTATATTTTTCTTGGTTTCAGATTTTTTTAATACAATTATAGCATGTTTTACTTCAATCGTTAATATATATTAGATCAATTACATGTTATCGATCATATGTTATATACCGTGATGTAGATAATATTTAATTAGATATGTTAAATATGATTGTTGATTTTGTTTAGCTTCAAAAAAGTAACTAATATTTTAAATTTTTCATGTAAATATGAAAGATATATTTTTCGTTTTTGCCACATCTATTTGAAACTCCTATTACTTTTCAATTTCTTTATACTAATGATTATAAATTGGTTAATATTTTTAAATAGATGCAAAACCTAAATTGTAATCCTAAAATTAACTACACTTGAATATTAAATTAACATATTTTACTTCTACTTAGTTTTAATATGTTATTTCTTAAATTGTGAGTTTAATGTCACAACTTTTGAATAATTTGTATAAAATATTTAAATTATTTATTTAAATACAATGTTAAAGTATTAACTTAAATGGAAATTACAATTAAAATTATAGAAAATCCAACTACTATTTTATAAATAGTTATAAATTATAAATTATAAATTATAGTGTTAAACGTGAAACCTAAGTTGTAATCCCAAATCAATTAAAATATTTCCTAAAACTATTGTTGTAAACATTAATAATTTCTAAATAAGTAGCTTACAAATAACTTACAATGATAATAGTTAAAAGTAATATTGTTAACTTTAAAAACAAAAACAATGTTTGATCCTGTAAATAACTACAATAATAAAAATAAAAAGGTTAATCAAATATAGTTTTTAAAATTTATTTTTTTAACTAATTAATCATAACAACAACTATAAACAACATTAATTCATATACTCTGTTTAATTTTATTTATGAATAACATGTTGGTAGAGACCATTGAGACAACAGAGACTATATAGTTTTAATAGATTTATATATGATCATATAATTCAAAATAATCAATATTTTATATCAAATTAGTATAAGAGTTATTATATCAAAGTTAACTATGACATTTTTATATTTTAACAACATATATTTTAAATTTATAATTGTATTCCGCGCAACGCGTGGATATTCGCCTAGTCATTATATACTTATAGAGGAAATCTTTTTACTTTCATCACATTTATTTGAAACTCCTGTTCATTTTTCCTTTCACCACATCCATTTGAAACTCTCATGACTTTTCAATTTCTTTCTAATAAAGATTATAAGTTGGTTAATAAGGTTAAATAAATATCAAACTCAAAGTGTAATCATATATAAACTAAATTTCAATATTAAAAGAATATATTTATTTTACTTATAAAGTTATGTTTTTAAGATTTAACATATTATACTTAATTTATTAGGTCTAATATGTTGTTGTATGTAAAGCATTATCATTTTAAAGCTACAACTTTTGAAGAATTTGTATAAAATACTTAAATTGTTAATTTAAATATAACCTTAAAGGATCAACTTAAATATAAATTTTAGTTCAGCTTAAACAACCCAAAGAATATTTTGTAAATAGTGAAAAGTGATAAATTTTAGTGTCTTCTAATAATCATTATAAGTAGGTTAATAAGGTTAAATAAGTATCAAACCTAAAGTGTAATCATAAGTAAACTAAATTTCAGTATTAAGATAATATTTTTAATTCTACTTATAAAGTTATGTCTTTAATTTTTAACATATTATACTGAATTTATTAGATTTAATATGTTGTTTTATGTAAACCATTATCAGTTTAAAACTATAACTTTTGAACAGTTTGAAAAAAATACTTAGATTGTTAATTTAAAATTAACAATACAGGGTCAACTTCAATATGAATTTCAATTCCACTTAAAAACCCAAATAATATTTTGTGAATAGTTAAAAGTGATAAATTATAGTGCTAAATGCAAAAACTAAATTGTAATATCAATTTAACAAAACTATTTCATAAATATATTTTTATAATCGTTAAAAATTTTGCAATAAGTATATGAAAATAAATTACAATAACAATAGTTAAAAATAACTCTATATAGATTATTATATTGTTACCTTAAAAATCAAAAAAACAAAAACTGTTGAATACTTTAAATAATTACAATGATAGAAATTAAAACGTTAAGAAAATAATTTTAAAAAATATAATTAACAATATCAAGAACTATAAATAACATTAAACATGTATAATATTTAATTTTTTTTTTCATGAGTAACCCGTAAGTAGAGGTCAGTCCAAAGATTGAGATTATGCAGTTTTAATAGGTATATATATTATCATATAATTCAAAATAATAAATATATTATATCAAATTCGTATATGAATTATTATATCAAATTTAACAACAATATTATATATATATATATATATATATATATATATATATATATATATATATATATATATATATATATATATAAAGATTTCAGCTATATAGATGCTTCTGGGAAACGCACGGTCATTCGCCTAGTCATAATACACTTATAAAGGAAGCATTTTCCCTTTCACCACATTCATTTGAAACTTCCATTCATTTTTCCTTTCATCACATTCATTTTAAACTTCATGACTTTTCAATTTCTTTCTAACAAGAATTATAAGTTGGTTAATAAGGTTAAATAAATATCAAACTTAAAGTGTAATCATATATAAACTAAATTTCAATATTAAAATTTTTTATTTTATTCTACTTATAAAGTTATGTTTTTAACTTTTAAGGTATTATACTTAATTTATTATGTCTAATATATTGTTGTATGTAAACTACTATCATTTTAAAGCTACAACTTTTGAACAATTTTTATAAAATACTTAAATTGTTAATTTAAATATAACCTTACAAGATCAATTTAAATATAAATTTTAGTTTAAGTTAAACAAATATTTTGTAAATAGTTAAAAGTGATAAATTGTAGTGTCTTTCTAATAATGATTATAAGTTGGTTAGTAAAGTTAAATAAGTATCAAACCTAATGTGCAATCATAAATAAACTAATTTTCAATTTTGAAATAAAATTTTTACTTCTACTTTTAAAGTTATTTATTCAAATTTTAATATATTATACTTAATTTATTAGATATAATATGTTGTTGTGTGTAAACCATTATCAATTTAAAGTTATAACTTTTGAACAGTTTGGAAAGAATATTTAATTGTTAATTTAAATATAACATTATAGGGTCAACTTCAATATAAATTTCAGTTCCACTTAAAATAACCAACGTATATTTTGTGAATACTTAAAAGTGATCAATTGTAGTGGTAAATGGAAAAAACTAAATTGTAATATCAACTTAACTAAATATTTCCTATATATATTTTTATAATCGTTAAAATTTTCAAATAAATAGCTTAAAATAACTTACAATAGCAACAGCTACAAATAACTCAATATAAATGATATTTTTATTACCTTTAAAATTAAAAAAAAAAATTGTTTGATGTTTTAAATGATTACAATGACAGAAATTAAAACGATAAGAAAATAAATTTCAAAATTTAATTAACAACAACAACAAATATAAATAACATTAAACCATATATTATATTTAATTTTATTCACGAGTAACCCGCAAGTAGGGGTCATTCAAAAGATTTTGATTATGCAGTTTTAATAGATGTATATATTATGATATAATTCAGAATAAACAATATATTATATCAACTTAGTAAACGAATTAATGTATCAAATTTAACAACAACATTACTGTTATATTTATGAAAAAACATATATTTTTAAAGATTTCAGTAATATAGATGCGTCTGCGCAACGTGTGGGCATTTGCCTAGTATACTTATAAAGGAGACATTTTTCCTTTCACCATATTCATTTGAAACTCCCATGACTTTTCAATTTCTTTCTAATAATGATTATAATTTGGTTAATAAGGTTAAATAAATATCTAACCTAAAGTGTAATCATATATAAACTAAATTTCAATATTAAAAGAATAAATTTTATTCTAGTTATAAAGTTTTGTTTTTAACTTTTAACATATTATACTTAATTTATTAGGTCTAACATTTGAAAATTTTGTATAAAATATTTAAATTGTTTATTTAAATAACCTTATGTGATCAACTTAAATATAAATTTCAGTTCAATTAAACAACCTAAAGAATATTTTATAAATAGTTAAAAGTGCTAAATTGTATTATCTTTCTAATAATGATTATAAGTTGGCTAATAAGTTAACTATGTATTAAACCTAGAGTGTAATCATAAATAAACTAAATTTCAATATTAAAATAATATTTTTACTACTACTTATAAAGTTATTGTTGGATTAGTGTCTAAGTCCATAACTATTTTGGTATGTACTTGACCCGATGGTGCATGGTCCTTTTGGGTTGCCTTCACCAAAGCAACTTGATTGGAGAAATGAATAAAGAGAGAGAGGATAATATGATTTATTAATATGTTATAAGAATAATATATTAAAGGAGAAATCATATTTGTTTAATTAATATTGGTCAATAATTAATTGAGAATTAATTTTGTGATCAAGTGTAATTAATTAAACTAGAGGGGCTGATTTGTAATTATGTGATAGTTACAAAATAAGGTAAGAATTATCTTATAAGTATGGTGAACGAATTTAAGGTTGGAAAGCCTTAGAATTCAAGTATGATAAGGATTCAAGGATTATCTTATTGGTTGCTTAATGGATAATCAACTAGATAAGGATAATGACTGAAACCCTATCTCTACACCTATATAAACACCCCTAGGGCCATGAATTCGAGTAACCCTTCCGAAGAGGTCCTAAGGACGAATTCTAACCTCCCTCCTCTCTCTTTATACCTTCTCCACTTGCTTATGGTGTTTGTGAGCCATTAGAGGAGTGACACTTGTGACTCTTTGCTTTCCAAGGTCAATTCAAGGAGGAATTGGATTGTTATTGCTATATAACAATCAAGGTATGTTCTTAAACCTATTTACATGTGAATTCTGATTTCCATATGCTAGTATTAGGGTTCAAAGTCTTGGATTCAAAGTATGTACAATAGAGAAACCTAGATCCGAGCTTTAGGGTTTGTATGAGCACATAGGATGTCTTATGACCAAAACCCATCAGTGGTATCAGAGCCATGATTGGTTTCTATTGTATTGATGCTTGATGTAACTGAAAATCGTGTTTTGGCCTCACTGTTCGACCTGACTCGGCGAGTCACTCTTGGACTCGGCGAGTCAGCCCTACTCGGCGAGTTCCAGAGGGTGACTCGGCGAGTCGGTGCGTCAGACAGTGCTTATCTCGGGATTTCTTGCTATTTTTGCATTGGGATAATTACCTTATCATGTTAGATTAATATTAATCCGATTATATGATATATTTGACTATATTTTTAATCTAATTGAAGATATTTATCAATTAATAAGATAATTGTTTCCTTATAAGATAATTGATTAATTATTTTAAGTAAATTGATAAATTATTTTGCAAGAAATCATCAAATATGGATAATTATGTGATTAAATGTTAATTTAAATTATTTGTTATTTGATCCTTGTTGTTGTGAAAAGTTTCATATTTGGCCCTTTAGGTTTTATAGTTTAAATTTGAACCCCAAAAGTTTTGTTGTTTTGAAATTTAAATAGTTGAAACCCTAATGTTTTGAAAAAGGTTTCAAAACTAGCCCTCAAGTTTTGGAATTTAAATTTTGATTAAATAGTTTAATTTTGATGCATATTTAAATTCTAAACCCTAATGTGTTGAAATGTTTCAAAACTTGCCCTCAAGTTTTGGAATTTAAAAGTTGATTAAAAGTTTAATTAGGAATGTTAAATTCTAAAACTCTAGTATAGTTTTGAAAAAGTTCAAATCACACCCTTATGGTTTTATTAACTAATTAAAGTGTTTAATTAAAGAGGTTTAATAAATCCATAAAAGTTTAGGTTTACAATTTAAGTAAATTAAAAGTATAATTGTAAAATTGAACCACCTAATATTTTAAAAGTGTAAAATACACCCTATACTATATATATAACATTAAAAGTCTAACATTATATATATGTATGAGTAAATGTCAGTCTTACCGTTAGTAGGCCTCATTCACGAAGCTGGTCTATAAGGGGTGTTTAAGGAAATTGCCTATAAAATGGCGATTGAATGGGTATCCACTCTTACCCACCGCACTCTTGACTAGTGGAGGGTCGTTAGCCGAACGGGTAGGATAGGACGAAACCTTCCATTATAAGTATAATGAATTATAAAAGTAACTAAATGTTTTTCAAAATTCCCAATCTTAGTTACTTAGGCAAAAGTGAATTGATGCAATTCCATGAAATTACACTTTGTGCCCTTGCGAAGACGTTAGTGGAGCGTGTGTGGTTAACCGGCACACTAAATGGGTCTAAGCAAAGGTAGCAAAGGGTGACTCAATGTTTGTCATGGTTCGGTGGAGCGTGTGTGGTTTACCGGCACATCGAATAGGTGACTGTAACATGTGAGGGCACCATGTAAGTTTGCATGGTTATTCACACCCGCTTTGTGATCCTCGGCATCCCAGTCACAAACAAGAGGGGCATATCGAGATTTAAACATGCCATTGAAAGTTCAATGTATCTCATAGGATCTAGGAGTTTTCATAGATTTAAAACTTAAAATTCTTTTTCGTTTTTCATGGTGGAAATTAGTGAATCGTCATTCACTTACCTTCAAATATTCTGCAATTAGGGTTACGGCATCCCTCTCCCGAGTTGTAGAATATTGTGTTGGGTCCTAGCCTTGGAATTTCATTTGGGTGATTTACCAAGGACTCATTCAATCAACTAACTTGAATTTGTTTTTGTTTTCTCCCGTTTTGTAGATGTCAAAGTTCGACAACTATGGTCTTCCCAAATCCCGTGGAACTAGTATTCCACATGAAGATGGTATTCCACGATTTAATCGAGGAACGAGAAATCATGCTTCACTTCCTCCTCCTCCTCCTATAGTTCTCCCCAACCCACAAGATCGAAGAATTGAAAGGTTCAATATCACTAAAGCCCTATTGGAAATGAAACATGAAGATGGTAAACCCGTGTGTGCCCACGTTCTAGGAATGAAATCACACATTGATAGGTTGATAATGTTGGGTGTGTCATTCCCAGATGAGTTGGCTGTGAATTGGGTTTTGCAGTCACTTCCTGAATCATATAATGAGTTCAAAAGAAAGTATTATATGATGAATCATGACGACAACCTCATTGACCTAACTTACATGCTCATTGCTGCTGAATCAGAAGTGATTTGGCGAAGCAATGGAGCGTATTTGTTGGAAAAGTCAACCAACCATGCTTCCGAGGACGTTCTAGGAGAACCGACCTGCGTTTGCTGCCAAAAGAAAGGGCGTTGGATACAAGTCTGCCTAAAGAGCCGGAAGAGTCCAGAAGCTAGGAGAGTCAAAGAGTATGGCTGCGCTTCAGGTAAAATCCACTATCTAACTCCATTAAGTTCCTATTCATTAATTCTTAATACATAATGTAATAAGATTGCATTTGAATGTTTTACAGGATCAGTGAAAAGAAAGGAAGCTTGGTGAAAGAGCAAGATGAATCTAATCACAAGGAATGGATCTTGATCGCATGGACTTGAAGATTAGATTTTGATCTTAGATAGTTATGATAGAGTTGTTAGAAATTTTTTTTTTTTGAAATACATAGTTTTCAATGGATTTTGCATTGTAAGGACATATGTTTTCCGCTGCTTTTATAAATAAAATAAATTTTTGTTTGACTTATTTATTTGTTTATTTCCTTGCAATGAAATCAATATGAAAATTGGTGTTTGCATATTTCTACAACAAATGGATATGATTCTTATTTGTGGTGTTTATGGAAAAGTCAAGAATTTACCAAATAGGGAGAGTTTTCTCATCGCCCAAGTTTCAATTGGACAGAAATTTGGAATCATGCAACTTGGTTGCACGATGAATGAGAAATTTCATATTTGGAAATTAGACCAATTCGTTGACAAAGTGTCAAGTGAAGGACTAGAAGATCGAGTACACAAAGTTGCGTGTTGATCAAGTCCACCATAAGAGTAACAATGATATTCGTCATGATTTACTAAAGGTTTAGTAAATATGATTATACTTACAAGATTAAGTGTAATTCTGAATTGATTAAAGGGTTTAGATCAATAGCAGAACGAATAAGAAGAATCAAGTAGGCAGAAAGATAAAAGTTTCTCCATTCTAAGAAGATGGGAGAGTACCTTTTATGCTTTATGATAGGTCTTAATGATTAAGAACCATATCTCAATTGATCCTCTAAGTGAGTCTTAGTACAATTGTATGTCTAAGAAGAGGAATCAAGAATTGAAGAAATGGTTAAATCAATAAGTCAATCATACTTCATTCCAATAACAAGTCTTAAAGTTAAGATTGTGACATTGAGTGAAAGGTATTAAGAAGGTTTGTAACTTTCATTAAATGTGGAAAGTTGTGATGTCTTGGACAAGACAAAGACCAACTAGGACCAATTTATGAAGTCTTTTGATAAAAGCTACACTAACTCTTGAATATTTGTTTGTCAAGAAATGGTTTTTGACAAGAGAATCTTATATGTCAAGGAGTCAGTGGGAGTCTTAATGGTCTTGAAAGGTTTCAAGAACAAATCAAATAAACCCTACCAATCATCACTAGCACACGAGTTGAGGTTGACAACCTATCGTGTTGACATTATTTTGATTTTGTGCCAATCCAATCGAGTTAATTATGCATGTGAGTTCTATGAGTTCTCATCTTGAATGCATAAAAGGCAAAGCACCTTAATCAATGGAAGGTACATTGATAGGAAAGGGTGAGCTGCTTAACTACTTGGAAGACATGGTGGGCAGCTGTGCTACCATAAGGCAAGAAATCAAGATTAAGAAAGTTCGCTCCATATGAGTTTGAATTTGTCGTAAACTTGGTTTTGACAAATTCACATGGATAGAAACAGATACACTGTTTAAATCTAAGTGTCATAAGATTTCCTCCTTCATGAAAATGATTGTGAGGAAATGCTTTCACTAAGACAGATTTTAAGAAGATAGTGATTGTATAATTGCATTCTCGAATTCAATTATGGTTACGGCATCCCTTTCCATAATTTGAATTGTGAGGTTTGGCAATTAGTCTTAATTGTTTCGACACACATATGAACTATCGAAGGCAAAGGTGTATAAGTTCAAGAAGCATTGATAAAGGATTATCAAAGCACTAAGTATTAGAAACATGAACTTAAGAAATTCAATAAGTATTGTTTTCTGAAAGTTAAGATGTTTATGAATACATGTCGAAGCTAGTGGGAGCATATGTGTTATGTTTTATAATAATAATCATGATAGTGGGAGCATAAATGTTATGATTGTATGATTATTAAGGAAAGTATTGCAAGGTTAGCAATATTAATTATAGAAAACAAGAGTCATACTTTGCAAAGTTGTAAGAGTTGAAAGGTTGTTTTACTATAATTAAGGGAGAGAATATTATGCTTCATTTCAAATCTAAAGGATTAGGTTGAGAAATGTTAATAAATTTAGTCATAGGTACAAAGTGTGTTCTTAAAATTTCGATTATGATTACGGCATCCCTCTTCACAATTCGAATTTTGAGAACATAGCAAATAAAACATTATGCGTCGTGTCCCATACGCTTCGGGTATAGGATCGATTGCAAATGCTTAATGTTTGACCATTCTAAAATTTTCCAAATGACGAGCGCATTTAGAGGGAAAAGGGACTAGAATTGGTTTTGACTAAAATAATTAAACAACTATCAAAGGACAATCCAAGTTCGACGAAGATTGGTCGCTTGTGAATAGTTGGAAGTATAGTATTGGAAAATATGGAAATGTTTCCATATTGGATGGACCGTATCGACATTATTACGAATAGATAAGATTCTATTAAGAATGAGTTGTCATATGGAACATATGGAAGTGTGTCCATATTGGGAATTGAATATTGAGAAATCTATGACTAGAATAGAAACTTCTATGCAAAAGGGTGTTCAAAGAAAGTACTTTGAGTGAGAGACATCACATCTATGGAATTGTCTTGTAACAATCTCCGATAGAAGACTTTGTAATATCATTGGCAATAGTCTTTGTGACTTTGCTGCAGTGACATTACGAAAGGATAGTTGCATAGAATGTTAGAATCTAGCATATTCTATAAGTAACAAGAATTTGATATTCTTTAACTTATGAAAAACGGATTTGGAGTTGTGAAATGAGAAGGATTGGAAATGTGTTCAATATGATCTATTTCACAAAGTAAGAACCATAGGTAAACATTGTGTGCATGCTAGGAGCATGGGACAAGTGTTGTAATTCAAGTAAGAAGTTGATTACACGAAACGACAAATAATGAGTAATCGATATGGTGATAAATAAAAGGAGTTTTATTTATACTCAAAGGTTTGAGGCCATATGGGATTAGTATTATTCTTGTGTTTCACATTTGCATGTTTTGACTTCCAGAATAATTGAGTTTATTAAGAATAATCGAATTATTCAAACGGGCCACAGTCGTTCATATGTTGGAAGTAGATATGAATGAAGACTGTCGTGAATTGGTGTGTGGATTGTCTAAAAGAGTATTAGACATAAGCAAATGTTTGCTGCAACGTTCATGAGTGCTTATGAATGTGATTTGAGCATTGGATTAGACCCACGCTCACTTGAATCACTCCATGAATTGTATCACGAGTGATTGGTGAGACGATAACATCTTATATTCTTGAAACCGAGATGTGTGAGTTGTATCTTGCGAATCGGTTGCACATTGATAATATGTAAACGCACCAGTAACTTGGTGTTATAAAACATATTGTTGTGTGTGATTCGGTGCGTGAGTACAAGCAAGCATTGTATCAAAGTTTATCCGTTCCTTTTATCCAAAGTAGGATAAAAGCGATATCTTTGGGCCCCTCGATGGTTTAGTGATGACAAACGTAAATGCTCGGCCGGGCTAGGGCTAATTTGATTTGTTCAATTAGTCTGTCGTCATAAATCGGAAATCGAGATATAGTACAAAGAGAATGATTTGAAATCATATCTCATATGATATCTAGAATGGAGGAATATATGATCCCTTATCTTAAGGACACGCGTATTTGATATGATCAGAGTTGACAGCGGCTTTGGAAAGCTACGATTGCAGATCAGGATCCGAAGTCATACGCATAATAGTTGTTAGACTTATCCAAGTGGGAGACTGTTGGATTAGTGTCTAAGTCCATAACTATTTTGGTATGTACTTGACCCGATGGTGCATGGTCCTTTTGGGTTGCCTTCACCAAAGCAACTTGATTGGAGAAATGAATAAAGAGAGAGAGGATAATATGATTTATTAATATGTTATAAGAATAATATATTAAAGGAGAAATCATATTTGTTTAATTAATATTGGTCAATAATTAATTGAGAATTAATTTTGTGATCAAGTGTAATTAATTAAACTAGAGGGGCTGATTTGTAATTATGTGATAGTTACAAAATAAGGTAAGAATTATCTTATAAGTATGGTGAACGAATTTAAGGTTGGAAAGCCTTAGAATTCAAGTATGATAAGGATTCAAGGATTATCTTATTGGTTGCTTAATGGATAATCAACTAGATAAGGATAATGACTGAAACCCTATCTCTACACCTATATAAACACCCCTAGGGCCATGAATTCGAGTAACCCTTCCGAAGAGGTCCTAAGGACGAATTCTAACCTCCCTCCTCTCTCTTTATACCTTCTCCACTTGCTTATGGTGTTTGTGAGCCATTAGAGGAGTGACACTTGTGACTCTTTGCTTTCCAAGGTCAATTCAAGGAGGAATTGGATTGTTATTGCTATATAACAATCAAGGTATGTTCTTAAACCTATTTACATGTGAATTCTGATTTCCATATGCTAGTATTAGGGTTCAAAGTCTTGGATTCAAAGTATGTACAATAGAGAAACCTAGATCCGAGCTTTAGGGTTTGTATGAGCACATAGGATGTCTTATGACCAAAACCCATCAGTTATGTCTTTAACTTTTAACATATTATACTTAATTTATTAGATTTAATATGTTGTTGTATGTAAACCATTATCAGTTAAAATATACAATTTTTAAACGGTTTGGACAAAACACTTAAATTGTTAATTTAAATATATCATTACATAGTCAACTTAAATATAAATTTTAGTTCCACTTAAAAAAAATCCAATGAATATTTTGTGAATAGTTAAAAGTGATAAATTTTAGTGCTAAATGCAAAAACTAAATTGTAATATCAATTTAACTAAAATATTTCTTAAATATATTTTTATAATCGTTAAAAATTTTCAATAAGTAGCTTAAAATAACTTACAATCACAATAGTTGAAAACAACTTTATATAAATGATTATATTGTTACCTTTTAAATAGTAAAAAAAACGTTTGATGTTTTAAATTATTACACTGATAGAAATTAAAACGTTAAGAAAATAAATTTTAAAAAAATTAACAATAACAACAACTATGAATAACATTAAACCATATATTTTATTTAGTTTTATTCATGACTAACCCGCAGATAGAGATCATTCAAAAGACTGAATTATACAATTTTAATAGATGTATATATTATCATATAACTCAAAATAATCAAAATATTTTATCATCTTAGTATATGAAATATTATATCCAATTTAACAACAACATTATTGCTATATTTAAAAAAACGTATATTTGTAAAGATTTCCGCTATATAGATGCTTTTGCGCAACACGCAGACATTCGCCTACTATACTTATAAAGGAAGCATTTTTCCCTTCACCACAATCATTTGAAACTCCCATGCATTTTTCCTTTCACCATGCCATATTTATTTGAAACTTCCATGATTTTTCAGTTTTCTTTCTAATCATGATTTTAAGTAGGTTAATAAGATTAAATAAATATCAAACCTAAAGTGTAATCATATATAAACTAAATTTCAATATTAAAATAATATCTTTACTTCTACTTATAAAGTTATGCTTTTTAACTTTTAACATACTATACTTAATTTATTGGTTTTAATATTTTGTTGGATGTAAATCATTAACATTTTAAAGCTAGAAATATTGAACAATTTGTATAAAATACTTAAATTATTAATTCAAATACAACATTACAGGATCAACTTAAATATAAATTTTAGTTTATCTTAAACAACTCAAAGAATATGTTGTAAATAGTTAAATGTGATAAATTGTAGTGTCTTTCTAATAATGATTATAAATTGGTTAATAAGGTTAAATAAATATCAAACCTAAAGTGTAATCATAAATAAACTAAATTTCATTATTAAAATAGTATCTTTACTTCTACTTATAAAGTTATGTTTGTAAATTATAACATACTATACTTAATTTATTAGATTTAATATGTTGTATGTAAACCATTATCCATTTAAAGCTAACACTTTTGAACAGTTTGGAAAAAATACTTAAATTGTTAATTTAAATATAACATTATACTTTCGATTTAAATATAAATTTTAGTTCCACTTAAGAAACCCAATGAATATTTTGTAAATAGTTAAAAGTGATAAATTGTAGTGTCAAATGCAAAAACTAAATTATAATATCAATTTAAATAAAATAATTCCTAAATATGTTCAGTTCATGATCATCATCATGCTAGTACTAAGCGTTATTTCTTCTCCAAATTTTAAGCTTTGTTCATTAAAATTAATAAATAAAGATAAATTAGTGGGCTTCATTTAAATCGGATCTTGATTTCATTTACATATAATTTCTTTTCAGGTTTAGGTTTGAAAAAAAATGAAAGTGGATGAACGACAGGAATATGTCACCATTTTGTAAAAGTTGTTTTCTTGTATTTTCATTTTTCAGTGTCCAGCCCAAGGTCGGTCATCGGTCAGATTGGGTAGCTCAGTCATCCTGCCCGTTGAGTTGAGCTGGGTTCCACGACAAACCCACCATAGTTTACCACGTTGCTTGTCACATTGAATGAGTTAACTCCTAGCATATTTCTAGTTGACACCTGTGTGTTTCCATATATTTTTTCAATTTTTTTTCTAAGAGATTATTGAAGCCTTAGATTTTGTCGCCGAACGATAATGAAGCGAGAGTACGGTAGTTGCAAGAGTGTGATGGTGAGTGATGAAGATGAAGATGGAGATTCGCCGGATAAATGTCGTGAGCAACGACGGAGGAGAATGGCCATGGGGATCTTCGCCACAGGTGCGCCCGATTTATCGGTTATTGTTACGGAAGATGAAGGTTAGAAATATTGTGCGACACAGACAATCACCGATATCCCGACGACTTCCACGCCCGCAGCTACGATCATCAACTTGATTAGCACCATGGAGACGCCGCCGCCGCCGCTTCACGACATCATGTCGGTGGTCGTAAGGCAGCATTAAATGGAGGATGAAGTTTCAGTTCGGATGAACTTAATTTTCGAATAGGTAGCTTAAAATAACTTACAATAACGATAGTTAAAAATAACTCTATATGAATGATTATATTGTTGTCTTTAAACTCAAAAAACAATGTTTGACGTTATAAATAATTATCATGATAGAAATTAAAACGTCAAGCAAATATATTTTAAAAAATTAATTATCAATAACAACTATAAATTATATTTAATTAACATTAAACCATATATTATATTTAATTTTATTCATATGTAACTCGCAGGTAGAAGCCATTCAAACGGTTGAGATTATGCTGTTATAATAGATATATATTATCATATAATTGAAAATAATTAATATATTTTGTTAATTTAGTATAATAATTATTATATCAAATTAAATTTCACTCCACTTAAAAATCCAATGAATATTTTGTGAATAGTTAAAAGTGATAAATTGTAGTGCTAAATGCAAAAACTAAATTGTAATCTCAATTTAACTAAAATATTTCCTAAAGATATTTTTATAATTGTTAAAAGTTTTCAAATAAGTAGCTTCAAATGACTTACAAAAACAATAGTTAAAAATAACTCTATATAAATGATTATATTGTTACCTTTAAAATAAAATAAAAATTGTTTGATGTTTTAAATAATTACACTGATAGAAATTAAAACATTAAGCAAATAAATTTTAAAAAATTAAATAATAATAACAAGTGTAAATAACATTAAAACATATATTATATTTGATTTTATCATTAGTAAACCGTGGGTAGAGGTCATTCAAAATATTGAGATTATGCAGTTTTAATATATGTGTATATATATATATATATATATATATATATATATATATATATATATATATATATATATATATATATATATTATCACATCTATTTGAAACTCTCGTGACTTTTCAATTTCTTTCTAATAATGATTATAAATTGGTTAATAAGGTTCAATAAATATAAAACCTAAAGTGTAAATATATAAAGTAAATTTAAAGATATTAAAAGAATATATTTTCTTCTACTTATAAAGTTATGTTTTTAACTTTTAACATATTATACCTAATTTATTAGGTCTAATGTGTGTTGTATGTAAACCATTATCATTTTAAAGTTACAACTCTTGAACAATTTGTATTAAATATTTAAATTTCTAGTTTAAATATAACCTTACAGAATCAAATTAAATATAAATTTTAGTTCAACTTAAACGACCTAAATAATATGTTGTAAATAGTTAAAATTAATAAATTGTAGTGTCTTTCTAATAATGATTATAAGTTGGTTAATAAGGTTAAATAAGTATCAAACCTAAAGGGTAATCATAAATAAACTAAATTTCAATATTAAAATAATATTTTACTTATACTGATAAAGTTATGTTTTAAACTTGTAACATATTATACTTAATTTATTAGATTTAATATGTTGTTGTATGTAAACTATTTTGGACAAAATACTTATATTATTAATTTAAATATAATATTACAAGGTCAACTTCAATATTTGTTTCAGTTCCACTTAAAAAACCCAAAGAATATTTTGTGAATAGTTAAAAGAGATAAGTTGTAGTGCTAAATACAAAATTGTAATTGTAATATCAATTTAACTAAAATATTTCCTAAAGATATTTTTATAATCATTAAAAGTTTTCTAATAAGTATCTTAAAATAATTTTCTATAAGAATAGTTAAAAATAACTCTATATCAATGATTATATTGTTACCTTTAAAATTAAAAAAATGTTTGATGTTTTAAATGATTACAATGATAGAAATTAAAACGTTAAGCAAATAAATTTATAAAAAATAATTAACAATAACAACAACTATAAATAACATTAAACCATATATTATATTTAGTTTTATTCATGAGTAGCCGCGGGTAGAGGACATTTAAAAGATTGAGATTATGCAGTTTTATTTGATGTATATATTATCATATAATTCAAAATAGTCAGTATATTATATAACCTTAATATACGAATTATTATATCAAATTTAAGAACAACATTATTGTTTTATATAAAAAAAACATATATTTGTAAAGATTTCAGCTATATAGATGCTTCTGCGCAACGCATAGTATACCATGTTGCTTGTCGCCATGCATGAGTTAACTCCCACCATATTTCCAATTGACACCTGTGTGTTTCCATATACTTTTTCAATTTTTTTTTCTGAGAGATGATTGACGCCTTATATTTTGTCGTCGAACGATAATGATGCGAGTTTACGTAGTTGCAGGAGTGTGATGGTGAGTAATGAAGATGAAGATTCGCTGGATAAATGTCGTGAGCGACGATGGAGGAGGATGGCCATGGGGAGGTATGCCACAGGTGCGCCCAGTTTATCGGTTATTGCTACAGAAGATGAAGGTCAGAAATACTATGCGGCACAGACAATCACTGATATCCTGACGACTTCCACGCCCGCAGCTGCGATCATGAGCTTGATTAGCATGATGGAGACGTCGCCGCCGCCGCTTCACGGCATAATGTCGCTGGTCGTTAGTTAGCGTGAAATGGAGGATGAAGTTTCAGTTCAGACGAACTTAGTTTTATAATAATTAACTTAAAATAACTTACAATAACAATACTTAAAAATAACTCTATATAAATGATTATATTGTTATTTTTAAAATCAAAAAATAATGTTTGACGTTATAAATAATTATAATGATAGAAATTAAAACATCAAGCAAATAGATTTTAAAAAATTAATTATCAATAACAACTATAAATTATATTTAATTAACATTAAAACATATATTATATTTAATTTTATTCATATGTAACTCGCGGGTAGAAGTCATTCAAATGGTTGAGATTATGCAGTTATAATAGATATATATGATCATATAATTCAAAATAATTAATATATTTTATTAATTTAGTATAATAATTATTATATCAAATTAACAACAACGTTATTGTTATATTTAAAACTCCTTTGACATTTCAATTTCTTTTAAATAATGATTATAAGCTGCTTAATAAGGTTAAAAAATATCAAACCTAAAGTGTATTCATATATAAACTAAATTTCAATATTAAAAATATAAGTTTACTTCTACTTATAAAGTTATGTTTTTTAGCTTTTAACCAACTATACTTAATGTATTAATTTTAATATATTGTTGGATGTAAACCATTATCATTTTAAAGTTTCAAATTTTAAACAATTTGTATAAAATTCTTAAATTATTAATTTAAATATAACATTACATGGTCAACATAAATATAAATTTTAGTTTAACTTAAACAACCCAAAGAATTTTTTGTAAATAATTAAAAGCGATAAATTGTATTGTCTTTCTAATAATTATTATAATTTGGTTAAAAAGGTTAAATAAATAGCAAATCTTCAGTGTAAACATAAATAAACTAAATTTCAATATTAAAATAATATCTTTACTTTTACTTATAAATTTATGACTTTAACTTTTAACATATTGTACTTTATTTATTAGATTTAATATTTTGTTGTATGTAAACCATTATCAATTTAAAGTTACAACTTTGAACAGTTTGGTCAAAATACTTAAATTATTAATTTAAATATAACATTACATGGTTAACTTAAATATAAATTTTAGTTCCACTTAAAAAACCCAAAGAATATTATGTGAATAGTTAAAAGTGATAAATTTTAGTGCTAAATGCAAAAACTAAATTGTAATATCAATTTAACAAAAATATTTCCTAAAGATATTTTTAAAATCGTTAAAAAATTTCAATATATAGCTTAAATTAACTTACTATCACAATAGTTGAAAATAACTCTATATAAATGATTATGTTGTTACCTTTAAAATAGAAAAAAAAATTTGTTTGATGTTTTAAATTATTACACTGATAGAAATTAAAACTTTAAGAAAATAAATTTAAAAAAATTAATTAACAATAACAGCAACTATGAATAATATTAAACGGTATATTTTATTTAGTTTTATTCATGAGTAACCCGCAGGTAGAGATCATTCAAAAGACTGAGATTATACAATTTTAATAGATGTATATATATTATCATATAACTCAAAATAATCGAAATATTTTATCATCTTAGTATACGAAATATTATATCCAATTTAACAACATTATTGTTATATTAAAAAAAAAACAAATACTTGTAAAGATTTCAGCTATATAGATGCTTCTACGCAACACGCATGCATTTGCCTACTATACTTATAAAGGAAGCATTTTTCCTTTCACCACAATTATTTGAAACTCCCATGCATTTTCCCTTTCACCACATTTATTTGAAACTCCCATGATTTTTCAGTTTTCTTTCTAATCATGATTATAAGTAGGTTAATAAGATTAAATAAATATCAAACTTAAAGTGTAATCATATATAAACTAAATTTCAATATTAAAATAATATATTTACTTCTACTTATTAAGTTATGCTTCTTAACTTTTAACATACTGTACATAATTTATTGGTTTTAATATATTGTTGGATGTAAACGATTATCATTTTAAAGCTAGAAATTTTGAACAATTTGTATAAAATACTTAAATTATAAATTTAAATATAAAATTATAGGATTAACTTAAATATAAATTTTAGTTTATCTTAAACAACCCAACGAATATTTTGTAAATAGTTAAACGTAATAAATTGTAGTGTCTTTCTAATAATGATTATAAATTAGTTAATAAGGTTAAATAAATATCAAACCTAAAGTGTAATAATGAATAAACTAAATTTCATTATTAAAATAGTATCTTTACTTCTACTTATAAAGTTATGTTTGTAAATTATAACATACTATACTTAATTTATTAGATTTAATATGTTGTATGTAAACCATTATCCATTTAAAGCTAACACTTTTGAACAGTTTGGAAAAAATACTTAAATTGTTAATTTAAATATAACATTATAGTGTCGATTTAAATATAAATTTTAGTTCCACTTAAGAAACCCAATGAAGATTTTGTAAATAGTTAAAAGTGATAAATTGTAGTGCCAAATGCAAAAACTAAATTATAATCTCAATTTAAATAAAATAATTCCTAAATATGTTCAGTTCATGATCAGCATCATGCCAATAATAATCGTTATTTCTTCTCCAAATTTTTAGCTTTGTTCATAAAAATCAATAAATAAAGATAAATTAGTGAGTTTCATTTAAATCGGATCTTGATTTTATTTATATATAAATTCTTTTCAGGTTTAGGTTTGAAAAAAATGAAAGATGATGAATGACTGGAATATGTCACCATTTTGTAAAACTTGTTTTCTTGTTTTTTCATTTTTCAGTGTCCAGCCCAAGGTCGGTCATCGGTTAGATTGGCCAGCTCAGTCTTCCTGCCCGTTGAGTTGGGTTGGGTTCCACGACAGATCCACCAGAGTTTACCACATTGCTCGTCCCATTGCATAATTTTAACTCCCACCATATTTCCAGTTGACACCTGTGTGTTTCCATATATTTTTTCAATATTTTTATGAGAGATGATTGAAGCCTTAGATTTTGTCGTCGAACGATAATGAAGCAAGTTTACGGTAGTTGCAAGAGTGTGATGGTGAGTGATGAAGATGAAGATTCGCTGGATAAATGTCGTAAGAGGAGATGAAGGAGGATGGCCATGAGGAGATAGGCCACAGGTGCGCCTGTCTTATCGGTTATTGCTACGGAAGATGAACGTCAAAAATACTGTGCGGCGCAGACAAACACCGATATCCCGACGACTTCCACCCCTGTGGCTGCGATTATGAGCTTGTATTTTGTCATCTTAGTATACAAAATATTATACCAAATTTAACAACATTATTGTTATATTTAAAAAAACATATATTTGTAAAGATTTCAGCTATATAGATGCTTCTGCGCAACACGCAGACATTCGCCTACTATACTTATAAAGGAAACATTTTTCCTTTCACCACAATCATTTGAAACTCTCATGCATTTTTCATTTCACCACATTTATTTGAAACTCCCATGATTTTTCAGTTTTCTTTCTAATCATTATTATAAGTAGGTTAATAAGATTAAATAAATATCAAACCTAAAGTGTAATCATATATAAACTAAATTTCAATATTAAAATAATATCTTTACCTCTACGTATATCCTTTTTAACTTTTAACGTACTGTACATAATTTATTGGTTTTAATATATTGTTGGATGTAAACCATTATCATTTTAAAGCTAGAAATTTTGAACAATTTGTATAAAATACTTAAATTATAAATTTATAAATAACATTACAGGATCAACTTAATTGGAAATTTTAGTTTATCTTAAACAACCCAAAGAATATTTTGTAAATAGTTAAACGTGATAAATTGTAGTGTCTTTCTAATAATGATTATAAATTAGTTAATAAGGTTAAATAAATATCAAACCTAAAGTGTAATCATGAATAAACTAAATTTCATTATTAAAATAGTATCTTTACTTCTACTTATAAAGTTATGTTTGTAAATTATAACATACTATACTTAATTTATTAGATTTAATATGTTGTATGTAAACCATTATCCATTTAAAGCTAATATTTTTGAACAGTTTGGAAAAAATACTTAAATTGTTAATTTAAATATAACATTATAGTGTCGATTTAAATATAAATTTTAGTTCCACTTAAGAAACCCAATGAAGATTTCGTAAATAGTTAAAAGTGATAATTGTAGTGCCAAATGCAAAAACTAAATTATAATCTCAATTTAAATAAAATAATTCCTAAATATGTTCAGTTCATGATCATCATCATGCTAGTACTAAGCGTTATTTCTTCTCCAAATTTTAAGCTTTGTTCATTAAAATTAATAAATAAAGATAAATTAGTGGGCTTCATTTAAATCGGATCTTGATTTCATTTATATATAATTTCTTTTCAGGTTTAGGTTTGAGAAAAAATGAAAGTGGATGAATGACAGGAATATGTCACCATTTTGTAAAAGTTGTTTTCTTGTATTTTCATTTTTTAGTGTCCAGCCCAAGGTCGGTCATCGGTCAGATTGGGCAGCTCAGTCTTCCTGCCCGTTGAGTTGAGTTGGCTTCCACGACAGATCCACCAGATTTTACCATGTTGCTCGTCGCATTGCATAATTTTAACTCCTACCATATATCCAATTGACACCTATGAGTTTCCATATATTTTTTCAATTTTTTTCTGAGAGATGATTGAAGCCTTAGATTTTGTTTCCGAACGATAATGAAGCAAGTTTACGGTAGTTGCAAGAGTGTGATGGTGAGTGATGAAGATGAAGATTCGCTGGATAAATGTCGTGAGCGACGATGAAGGAGGATGGCCATGAGGAGATAGGCCACAGGTGCGCCTGTCTTATCGGTTATTGCTACGGAAGATGAACGTCAGAAATACTGTGCGGCACAAACAATCACCTATATCCCCACGACTTCCACCCCTGCGGCTGCGATTATAAGCTTGATTAGCATCATGGGGACGCCGCCGCCGCTTCACGACATCATGTCGGTGGTCAGTAGGCAGCGTGAAATGAAGGATGAAGTTTCAGTTCGGACGAACTTAGTTTTCGAATAAGTAGCTTAAAATAACTTACAATAACGATAGTTAAAAATAACTCTATATAAATGATTATATTGTTACCTTTAAAATCAAAAAACAATGTTTGATTTTATAAATAATTATAATGATAGAAATTAAAACGTCAAGAAAATAAATTTTAAAAAATTAATTATCATTAACAACTATAAATTATATTTAATTAAAATTAAACCATATATTATATTTAATTTTATTCATATGTAACTCGTTGGTAGAAGTCATTCAAACAGTTGAGATTATGCACTTATAATAAATATATACTTTATCATATAATTCAAAATAATCAATATATTTCATTAATTTAGTATACTAATTATTATATTCAATTTAACAACAACGTTATTGTTATATTTAAAACTTCTTTGACATTTCAATTTCTTTTTAATAATGATTATAAGTTGGTTAATAAGGTTAAAAAATATCAAACCTAAAGTGTAATCATATATAAACTAAACTTCAATATTAAAAAAATACGTTTACTTCTACTTATAAAGTTATGTTTTTTTTAACTTTTAACGTATTATACTTAATGTATTAGTTTTAATATATTGTTGGATGTAAACCATTATCATTTTAAAGATTCAAATTTTGAACAATTTATATAAATTACTTAAATTATTAATTTAAATATAACATTACAGAGTCAACTTAAATATAAATTTTAGTTTAACTTAAGCAACCCAAAAAATATTTTGTCAATAGTTAAAAGCGATAAATTGTATTGTCTTTCTAATAATGATTATAATTTGGTTAATAAGGTTAAATAAATATCAAATCTTCAGTGTAACCATAAATAAACTAAATTTCAATATTAATATAATATCTTTACTTCTACTTATAAAGTTATGATTTTAACTTTTAACATATTATACTTAATTTATTAAATTTAATATTTTATTGTATGTAAACCATTATCAATTTAAAGCTACAACTTTTGAACAGTTTGGTCAAAATACTTAAATTGTTAATTTAAATATAACATTATAGTGTTAACATAAATATAAATTTTAGTTCCACTTAAAAACTCAATGAATATTTTGTGAATAGTTAAAAGTGATAAATTGTAGTTCTAAATGCAAAAAATAAATTGTAATCTCAATTTAACTAAAATATTTCCTAAATATATTTTTACAATCGTTAAAAGTTTTCAAATAAATAGCTTCAAATGACTTACAAAAACAATAGTTAAAAATAACACTATATAAATGATTATATTGTTACGTTTAAAATAAAAAAAAAATTGTTTGATGTTTTAGATAATTACACTAATAGAAATTAAAACGTTAAGCAAATAAATTTTAAATAATTAAATAACAATAACAACAGCTATAAATAACATTTAACTATATACTATATTTAATTTTATTAATGAGTAATCCGTGGGTAAAGGTCTTTCAAAACATTGAGATTATATAGTTTTAATAGATGTATATATTATCATGTAATTCAAAATAATCAATATATAATATCAACTTAGTATACGAATTATTATATAAACTTTAACAACCTTATTGTTATATTTAGAAAAAAACATATATTTGTAAAGATTTTAGCTATATTGATGCTTCTGCGCAACGCACGGGCATTAGCGTAGTCATTATCTATATCATTATTTACATAGAAATGAAGTATTTTTCCTTTCACCACATTTATTTTAGCCTCCTATTCCTTTTTCCTTTCACCACATCCATTTGAAACTCCCATGACTTTTCAATTTATTTCTAATAATGATTATAAATTACTTAATAGGGTTAAATAAATATAAAACCTAAAGTGTAATAATATATAAACTTTTAATATATTATACTTAATTCATTAGGTCTAATATGTTGTTGTATGTAAGCCATTTTCATTTTAAAGCTACAACGTTTGAACAATTTGTATAAAATATTTAAATTTCTATTTTAAATATAACTTTATAGGATCAAACTAAATATAATTTTTAGTTCAAGTGAAACAACAAAAAGAATATGTTGTAAATAGTTAAAATTGATAAATTTTAGTTTCTTTCTAATAATGATTATAAGTTGGTTAATAAGGTTAAATAAGTATCAAACCTAAAGTGTAATCATAAATAAACTAAATTTCAATATTAAAATAACATTTTTACTTCTGCTGATAAAGTTATGTCTTTTAACTTTTAACAATTTATACTTAATTTATTAGATTTAATATGTTGTTGTGTGTAAACTATTTTGGACAAAATACTTAAATTGTTAATTTAAATATAACATTATAGGGTCAACTTCAACATAAGTTTTAGTTCCACTTAAAAAACTCAAAGAATAAGTTGTAGTGCTAAATACAAAATATAATTATAATATCAATTTAACTAAAATATTTTCTAAAGATATTTTTATAATCATTAAAAGTTTTCAAATAAGTAGCTTAAAATAACTTTCAATAATAATAGTTAAAAATAACTCTATATAAATGATTATATTGTTACCTTTAAAATCAAAAAAAATGTTTGATGTTTTAAATGATTACATTGAAAGAAATTAGAACGTTAAGAAAATAAATTTTAAAAAAAAATAATTAACAATAACAACAACTATAAATAACATCAAACCATATATTATATTTAGTTTTATTCATGAGTAGCTCGCGGGTAGAGGACATTCAAAAGATTGAGATTATGCAGTTTTAATAGATGTATATATTATTATATAATTGAAAATAGTCAATATATCATATCAACTTAGTACATGAATTATTATATCAAATTTAACAACAACATTATTGTTATATTTAAAAAAACATATATTTGTAAAGATTTCACCTATATAGATGCTTTTGCGCAACGCGCGTACATTCGCCTAGTATGCTTATAAATGAATCATTTTTCTTTTCACCACATTCATTTGAAAGTCATATTCATTTTTCCTTTCATTACATTCATTTGAAACTCCCATGAATTTTCAGTTTCTTTCTAATAACAATTATAAGTTGGTTAATAATGTTAAATAAATATCAAACATAAAGTATAATCATATATAAACTAAATTTCAAAATATTAAAAGAATACATTTTCTTCTACTTATATTGTTATGTTTTTAACTTTTAACATATTATACTTAATTTATTAGGTCAAATATTTTGTTGTATATAAACCATTATCATTTTAAAGCTACAAATTTTGAACAATTTGTATAAAATACTTAGATTGTTAATTTAAAGATAACCTTAAAGGATCAACTTAAATATAAATTTTAGTTCAACTTAAACAACCCAAAAAATATTTTGTAAAGAATTAAAAGTGATAAATTGTTGTATCTTTCTAATAATGATTATAAGTTGGTTAATAAGGTAAAATAAGTATCAAACCTAAAGTGTAATCATAAATAAACTAAATTTCAATATTGAAATAATATATTTATTTCTACGTATAAAGTTATGTCTGTAACTTTAACATATTATACTAACTTTATTAGATTTAATATATTGTTGTTTGTAAACCATTATTAGGTTAAAGCAATAACTTTTAAACAGTTTTGACAAAATACTTAAATTGTTAATTTAAATATAACATTACAGAGTCAACTACAATATAAATTTTAGTTCCACTTAAAAAACCCAAAGATTATTTTGTGAATAGTTAAAAGTGATAAATTGTAGTGCTAAATTCAAAAACTATATTGTAATATCAATTTAACTAAAATATTCCTAAAGATATTTTTATAATGGTTAAAAGTTTTCAAATAAGTAGCTTAAAATAACTTACAATAACATTAATTAAAAATAACTCTGTATAAATGATTATATTCTTAACTTTAAAATAAATAAAAAAATGTTTGATGTTTTAAATAATTACAATGTTAGAAATTAAAAAGTTAAGTAAATAAATTTTAAAAAATTAATAAAACATAACAACAACTATAAATAACATTAAACCATATATTATATTTAATTTTATTCATGAGTATCCTGCAGGTAGAGGTCATTCAAAAGATTAAGATTATGCAGTTTTAATAGATGTATATATTATCATTAAATTCAAAATAATCAATATCTTATATCAACTTAGTATATGAATTATTATATTAAATTTAACAATAACATTATTCTTATATTTAAAAAACATATATTTGTAAAAATTTCAGCTATATAGATTCTTCTGCGCAACGCGCGGGCATTCGCCTAGTATACTTACAAAGGAAGCATTTTTCCTTTCACTACGTTTATTTCAAACTCCCATGTATTTTTTTCTTTCACCACATTCATTTGAAACTCCCATGACTTTTCAATTTCTTTATAATAATGATTATAAGTTGGTTAAGAAGGTTAAATAAATATCAAACTTAAAGTATAATCATATATAAACTAAATTTCATTATTAAAATAGTATATTTTCCTCTACTTATAAAGTAATGTTTTTTTAGTTTTAACATATTATATTTAATTTATTAAGTTTAATATGTTATTTTATGTAAATCATTATCATTTTAAAGCTACAACTTTTGAACAATTTGCATAAAATACTTAAATTGTTAATTTAAATATAACCTAACATGATGAACTTAAATATAAATTTTAATTCAACTTAAACAACCCAAAGAATATTTTATAAATAGTTAAAAGTGATAAATGGTAATTTCTTTCTAATAATGATTATAAGTTAGTTAATATGGTTAAATAAGTATCAAACCTAAAGTGTAATCATAAACAAACTAAAATTTTATATTAAAATAATATATTACTTCTACTTATAAAGTTATGTCTCTAACTTTTAACATATTATACTTAACTTATTAGATTTAATATGTTTTTGTATGTAAACCATTTTCGGTTTAAAGCTACAACTTTTCAATAGTTTGGACAAAATACTTAAATTGTTAATTTAAATATAACATTACAGGATCAACTTCAATATAAAGTTTAGTTCCACTTAAAAAATCCAAAGAATATTTTGTGAATAGTTAAAAGTGATAAATTTTAGTGCTAAAACCAAAAATAAATTGTAATATCAATTTAACTAAAATATTTCCAAAATATATTTTTATAATCGTTAAAGTTTTTAAATAAGTAGCTTATAATAACTTACAATAACAATAGTTAAAAATAACTTTATATAAATGATTATATTGATTCCCTTAAAATCAAAAACAATGTTTGATGTTTTAAATAATTATAATGATAGAAATTAAAAAGTTAAACAAATAAATTTTAAAAAATTAATTAGCAATATCAACAACTGTAAATAATATTAAACCATATATTATATTTAATTTTATTCATGAGTAACCCGTGGGTATAGGTCATTCAAAAGATTGAGAGTATGCAGTTTTAATATATATATATATATATATATATATATATATATATATATATATATATATATATATATATATTATCATATAATTCAAAATAATCAATATATTATATTAACTTAGTATACGAATTATTATATCAAATTTAACATCAATGTGAGATCAGCAGCAAAAGAAAGAAGAAAATGTTCATGATCCTATGTTAGTTTTCGCCCTACTCCCAGGGGAATCTTACACTGCGTGCAGAGAACCCCTCTCACTTTAGACAGAGAGGGAATGACGATGGGTAGCCAAACTGTGAGGCGAAGAACTCAACCGCTATACACGAGGGAGCAAATGCAAAGTGTAGAGCAGCACCTTGTCGTAGAGGGGGTCCTAGAAAGGATAAGAGTCCTGCACCGGTTGGAGTGGAATAGGAATCTAAAACAGAATTCGAGCAATTGGCTTTAACGAACATATTTCATTAGAATGATCGAAGAACCCGCTTATCTATAGAAAGAGGGAGAGCTCTCAGCAAAGAAAAGAAAAAGGGTCAACATCTTAATGTGTATTTGAGAGATTGTCCTCGGGCTGAAGAGTGCCCACATCTAAATAAAGTATGAAAAAAATTATAAAAATAAGCGAGAACTTCTTTTTCATTTTGGCAAAAAAAAAAAACAAGCTCAATCTAGGAATTTTTTTTTTTTGGGGGGGGGGGGGGTGGTGGTCTACCGACAGGGACATTGATATATTCAAAAAACGAATATACAAGTAAAGATTTCAGCTATATAGATGTTTCTGCACAACGTGCAGGCATTCGCCTAGTCTTTATATACTTATAAAGGAAGCATTTTTTCTTTCACCACATTCATTTGAAAATCCCATGAAATATTTTACTCAAACCATATTCATTTGAAACCTCATAGTTTAATTTAAACAACCTAAAGAATATTTTATAAATAGTTAAAAGGGATATATTGTACTGTCTTTCAAAAAATTATTGTAAGTTGATTAATAAGGTTAAGTATGTATCAAAACTAAGGTGTAATCATAAATAAACTGAATTTCAATATTAAAATAATATTTTCTTCTTCTTTTTATAAAGTTATCTCTTTAACTTTTATCATATTATACTTAATTTATTAGATTTAATATGTTGTTGTATGTAAACCATTATCAGTTTAAAGCTACAACTTTTGAACAGTTTGGACAAAATACTTAAATTGTTAATTTAAATATAATATTAAAGGGTCAACTTTAATATAAAGCTCATTTGCACTTAAAAAACCCAAAAAATATTTTGTGAATAGTTAAAAGCAATAAATTGTAGTGCAAAATGCAAAAACTAAATTATAATATGAATTTAACTAAAATATTTCCTAAAGATATTTTTATAATCGTTACAAGTTTTTAAATAAGTAGCTTATAATAACTTATAATAAAAATAGTTAAAAATAACTCTATATAAATGATTATATTGTTACCTTTAAAATTAAAAAATTATTTGATGTTTTAAATAATTTCAATGATAGAAATTAAAACATTAAGAAAATAAATTTTAAAAAACTAGTTAATGTTAAGAACAACTATAAATAACATTAAACCATATGTTATATTTAATTTTATTCATGAGTAACCCAAAGGTAGAGGTCATTCAAAAAATTGAGATTATGCAGTTTTAATTGATGTATATATTATTATATAATTCAAAATAATAATATATTATATAAACTTAGTATACGAATTATTATATCAAATTTAACAACAACATTATTGTTATATTTAAAAAAAACATATATTTTTAAAGATTTCAGCCATATAGATGCTTCACCGCAACGCGCGGGCATTCGCGTAGTGCGTGATAAAGGAAACATTTTTCCTTTCACCACATTTATTTGTAACTCCCATTCATTTTTTCCTTTCACCACATTCATTTGAAACTCTCATGACTTTTCAATTTTTTTCTAGTAATAATTATAAGTTGGTTCATAAGGTTAAATAGATATCAAACCTAAAGTGTAATCATATATAAACTAAATTTCAATGTTAAAAGAATATATTTTTCTTCTACTTATAAAGTTATGTTTTTAACTTTTAACATATTATACTTAATTATTAGGTCTAATATATTGTTATATGTAAACAAATATCATTTTAAAGCTACAACTTTTGAAAATTTTATATAAAATACTTAAATTGTTAATTTAAATATAACCTTACAGGACCAACTTAAATATAAATTTTAGTTCAACTTAAACAATCCAAAGAATATTTTGTAAATAGTTAAAAGTGATAATATGTAATGTCTTTCTAATAATGATTATAATTTAGTTAATAAACTTAAATAAGTATTAAACCTAAAGTTTAATCATAAATAAAATAATTTTGAATATTAAAATAATATTTTTTACTTCTACTTATAAAGTTATGTCTTTAAGTTTGTACATATTATACTTAATTTAGTAGATTTAATATGTTGTTGTATGTAAATCATTATAAGTTTAAAACAACAACTTTTGAACAGTTTGGATAAAATACTTACATTTTTTATTTAAATATAACATTAGAGGGCAAACTTCAATATAAACTTCACTTCCATTTAAAAAAACCCAAAGAATATTTTGTTAATAATTAAAAGTGATAAATTATAGTGCTAAATGGAAAAAGTAAATTGTAATATCAATTTAACTAAAATATTTCCTAAAGAAATTTTTATAATCGTTAAAAGTTTTTAAATAAGTATTTTAAAATAACTTACATTAACAATAGTTAAAAATAATTTTATATAGGTGATAATATTGTTACCGTTAAAATAAAAAAATGGTTTATATTTTCAATAATTATAATGATTGAAATTAAAACGTTAAACAAATAAATTTTAAAAAATTAACTAACAATAACAACAAATATAAATAACATTAAACCATATATTATAGTTAATTTTATTCATTAGTAACCCGTAGGTAGAGGTCATTCAAAAGATTGATATTATGCAGTTTTAATAGATGTATATATTATCATATCATTCAAAATAATCAATATATTATATCAACTTAGTATATGAATTTTTATATTAAATTTAACAACAACATTATTGTTATACTTAAAAAAACATATATTTGTAAATATTTCAACTATATAAATGTTTATACGTTTTTCTTCAACTACATTCATTTGAAACCCCCAACATTTAAACATCTTTTTAAATTAATATTTTAAATCCAATATTAATTATTTATTCTCAATATAATATATTTAGTTTGTTATTCTATATATGATCTTAAATTCAAAACATAATTATTATAATATATTCTAGCATATTTTTTCTAAATAGTTAAAAGGTTTAAATATAAGATCTAAATTAAAATGTCAAATTAATAAAAAATTTACTTTTTATAATGATATTTTTTTTTCTCAAAATAGATAGTTTAAATTAAATTAAAAATATTAAAAGTTTAAATAAAATATTAAATATAAAACATATATCAAAAGATAGTGTTAAAATTTATTAAAAATAATAAGGAATAAATAAACTATTAAATATAAAACCAACATCGTAATTCCAAATTCACACAACATATAAATATATTTCATTGATATAATATCACATAAAATATGTCTATCTAAATTGAGTTTATTTTTATTTTCATGGGTAGCGGCTATTGAGGTGATGCGATTTTAAATAGAATAATATGTAATCTATTATTTGATACTCATAAATCAATTACGAAAGTAATTTCGTATACTCATGTTTGATACTATTTATCATTTATTTAAAATACTTAGAATGTTCTATAATAAATTAGTGTAAGAATTATTAATTTAAAGTTACTAACAATAATATATTTATTTTAATAACATATGAGTGGAATATTGCCTAGAGACTAGAGAGACATTTTTACTTGCATCAAACGTATTTGAAATTTCCATGACTTTTCAATTTCTTTTTAATAATTATTATAAATTGGTTAATAAAGTTAAATTAATGCAATAACTAAATTCTAATCGTAAATTAACTAAACTAAAATATTAAAATATCATATTTTACTACTATTTACAAAATTATGACCTTAACTTTTGAACAAATTATTGTTAACTTATTTGTCTAGATATATTGTCGTATGTGAGCAATTGATATTTTAAAGTCACAACTTTTGATAATTTACGATTTTATACAAAATAACTAAATTATTAATTTCAATATAATGTTAAATGGTTAAATTAAATAAAAATTGCAGTTTAACTTGAAAACAATCGAGAGACTATTTTATAAATAGTTAAAAGTTATAAATTATAGTTTTAAACCTAAATTAACAAAAAAAAAATCATGAAACTATTTTTTATAATCATTAAGAATTTTATAATAAATATCTTAAAAATAATTTATAATAAGAATAGTTAAAACAATATTACATAAATAATTATAATGTTATCTTTAAAAACAAAAACAATATTTGTTGTTTTAAATAATTACAATCAAAGAAACTAACATTAGTCATTAATTAAATTTTAAGAAAGATAAATTTATGAAACCAAATTAAAATAAGACAAAACTATAAATTTGGTCCTTGTGGTTTGTAAAAATCTTTGGATGGGGTCCAAAAAGTTTCTAGCTTGCACAGAAGGTCCGAAAACAAGGTTTTTCTTAGGTTTTTGGTCCAAAAAAATTGAAATGACCTATTTACCCTTTTAATTTCAGTTTTGTATTTTCTTTTCTTATTTATATTAATACTTTATGAAATAAAAATAAAAAACCAAAAAGATGACCCCCACTGGTACCTCTCTCTCTCTCACATTGCGAATCCGATGGATGACAATCAATTGCGAGTGCAAAGGGATGGAGTTTCGGTGGTCGATGAGAACGAAGCGACGAAGGAAAAGGGGAGGACCTTTGGGGTTTGCCCAAATCGACGGAATGAAGGGAAAAAGCAGTGAAGCTTCTTCCTGCTCCAATGGTGATGTGCGAAGCGGGAAAGGTTCGATCGGTGACGAGGGAGGTCATCTCAGTGGTTTGACGAAGCCGAAGGGACAAAGGAAATGGTGGAGTGTCGTGAGCAGCAGCAACGAAGTAGTCGAGGTCCTCGGTGGGTTTGCTCGACGGAACAAAAGAGGAAGGTGCGAGGGTTGGTCGTCGGTCTCAGTGGGTGCTGCGATGAGGCGATCGGTGGTTGACAAGTGTGTGATTGGGTGCTGCTCAGGAAGCCTACCCTGTTCTTTTTTTTTCTATGGTGGTGTTGTGGGAGGCAGCAACAACTCCGGTTGCTATTGTGTAGTTTTTCTCTTGTGTTCTTATTTTGTTCTTGACTGATTTAAAAGGGAATATTCAGATGTTTGAGTTGAGGCTTGGTCACCGAAACAGGAAGGGACAGAGGTGGAATGATGGTAGGGTGGTGACGGTGTAAGGTGGTGTTGGGGGAGGCAACAACTCCGGTTGCTGCTGTGTTTTCCGGTGAGCACGACAGAAACGAGAGAGAGAAAGGACTTCAAAGGAGGGGGAGGAGGAAGAGAGAGAAGGGGGGGGGGGGGGCTCCAGTGGGTTTGGTAGAGAGATATATATATATAATTCTCTTTTATGCATTAATATTTATAAAATAAAAATATAAAAAATACAAAAAATAAATTAAAAGGACAAAATAGTCAATTCAAGTGCTCCATGGACCAAAACTACAAAAATTTCTTAAGCTTAGGACCAAAAACCTAGAAAAACCTTGATTTTGGACATTCTGTGCATGCTGGAAACTTTTTGGACCCCATCCAAAGATTTTTGCAAACCACAAGGACCAAATTTGTAGTTTTTTCTTAAAATAATTAAGAGTTTTCAAATACATTATTTTGAATAACTTACAACAACAATAGTTAAAAGTAAAATTATATACAAAAGTTATATTGTTACCTTTAATTACAATTATAGAAATTAAAATCTTAAGAAAATAAACTTTTTAAAATTAATTAATCATAACAACAACTATAAATATCATTAGATATATATTATATTTAATTTTATTCTTGAGTAACCCGTAAGTAAAGGCCACTAAGACAATTAAGATTATAGAATTTTAAAAGATGTCTACATTATCATATAATTCAAAATAAATAATTTTTATTCCAACTTATTTTAAGATTTACTATATAAGAGCTAGGAACAACGCCATTGATATATTTAGAAAAATATATTATGTTGTTGTATTCTGTGCAACGCACAGGTATTCGCCTAGTATGCTTATAAAAGAGACACTTTTACTTGCACCACATGCATTTGAAACCTTCATGACTTTTCAATTTCTTTCTAATAATTATTATAAATTGGGTAATAATGTTAAATTATTGCAAAATGTAAATTCTAATCATAAATTAACTATACTACATCATTAAAATATCATATTTTACTTATATTTATAAAATTATGCCTTTAACTCTTTCACATATTATAATTAACTTATTAGTTTAAATATATTGAGCAATTGTCATTGTAAATTCACAACTTTTGTATAATTTATGATTTTATGCAAAATAAGTAAATTATTAATTTTAATATAATGTTAAACGGTTAAGTTAAATCACAATTTCAGTTAAATGTAAAAAAATTGAAAGACAATTTTATAAATAGATAAAAGTTATACATTATCGTGTTAAATCTAAATTATAATCCGAAATTAAAAAAAAAACCATGAAAGTATTTTATATAATCAGTTAGAATTTTCAAATAATAGCTTAAAAATAACTTACAATCAAAATAGTTAAAAGTAATATTATATAAAAAAATTATAATGTTATATTTTAAAACACAAAAACAATGTTTGTTGTTTTAAATAATTACAATCAAAGAAACTAACAATATCCATCAAATAAATTTTTAAAAAGTTGAATTTCTGAAACCAAGTTAAAATAATTAAGAGTTTCCAAATACTTTATATTAAATAACTTACAACAACAATATTTAAAAGTAACATTATATATAAAAATTATGTTGTTACCTTTAAAAAAAATAATGTTTGATGTTCTAAATAACTACAATTATAGAAATTAAAATTTTAAGCAAATTAACTTTAAAATTAATTAATCATAATAACAACTAAAAATATCATTAAACCATATATTATATTTAATTTTATTCATGATTAACGCGTAAGTAGAGGCCACTAAGACAATTAGGTTTATAAAATTTTAAAAGATGTCAACATTATCATATAATTGAAAACAAACAATGTTTATACCAATTTATTATATAATAGCTAAAAACAACATTATTGATATATTTAAAAAAACATACGTTTATAAAGATTTCAAATATATTGGTGTATTCCGCGCAACACACGGGTACTTACCTAGTATAACTTATAAAAAAACATTTTTTTCACCATATTCATTTGAAACTCCCATGACTTTTCAATTTCTTTCTAATAATTAATATAAGTTGGTTAGTAAAGTTAAATAAATATCAAACCAAAAGTGTAATCATATATAAACTAAATTTCAATATTAAAAGAATATATTTACTTCTACTTATAAAGTTATGTTTTTTAACTTTTAACATATTATACTTAATTTTTTTTTAATATATTGTTGGATGTAAACCATTATCATTTTAAAGCTACAACTTTTGAACAATTTGTATAAAATACTTAAATTATTAATATGAATATAAAATTACATGGTCAACTTAAATATAATTTTTAGTTTAACTTAAACAACGCGAATAATGTAACAATCGTAAAAATTAGGTCGATGTTCGTCGAATGACGACCATAACTAATTTTGCTGCAGGACTTAATGTACGACGTTCTTAAAAAAATAAGTATATATTTTTTTTATTAAGAATCGTTTAATATAGATCATTATTAGATTGCGACTAGTTATATGCTAATAAAATCAATAAGATATGTATATGGTTAAGTTCATATAGTAGAAGGGTATTATTTATAAAAATATCTAAGTCCATGCAATTATGTTAAGTAATAATAGGTGAACCTTATTATTTTTATGACAAAAGTGTAACAAAATATATGGAGCATGAAATATACATAAGTGTGTATATGGTTAGGAAATCTCGAAAACTTCCTCATCCATACCCAAGAAGTTCATTATTGACATAATACACCTCATGTAAGGGTTAGTATGACACTATTTGCAACATATTACTAGCCATAAGAATTAAAGGCCAAAGTCAATACCTAGGACTCTACTCTTCTCTCTCTCACGTGGTTAATGCTATTTCACCCACCAAATCCCACCTTTTCTACATGTAGCAAGTACCATACATTACATTGGGTTGCTTTCAAGATTTAATTAAAAATACAAAGGAAGATGATGTGAAATAGCTTAACTTTTATGAGTAACCAAAGAATTACAATAATGATGAAAACATGGACAAGTGGATCACCTTAAATGACTAACACTCCTTCTCCCTCTATCTCACGTGTCCTCTTTCCCTCACAAGTCATCCATCCATGCAAAACCCCAAGCCATTATTAGAGAGTAGAGTTACTTCAATAAATGGCCAAAAGTACACATTAAAGGAAAGTACGAAAGTGGATAGCTTTGAGAAGTGTATAAAAAGAGCACTATTAGGGACCTTTAACCCAGAAAAATTCAGCCTCAAACTTCTTTCCTCTCTACTTCCCCTCTTGTGTTCGGAGTTCACCAAGGAACACCTCCACCGGAGGTGTTAATTGGCTAGTTTACCGGTAAGAAAAGAGGCAGCAGCCTCTCGAAATTCTCCACTGATTAACCAACCTTCGAGACAGCCAAACACCCTCCCTGGATCGATCTTGTTGCTGTCAAAAGTTGCTGAAAAATAGGAACGAAAAGGGGTGAGAAAGCTGCCGGAAACACCCCCGACAACCCCATTTCCGTCGACAGCTTTTGTGGCTGTTTTGGGTGAGTTTATTTCACCTTAAAAATCTGAAATACTTGCTGTTTTGAACACCTTAGTCAAGCTCAATAATCTAAAACTAGATTCGTTTATTGTTGGTGAAGGTATCGGGTCTTGAACAAAGCACAAACCTCACCGAATCCTCCCGTCTAAACTTGAGAATCACGCTGCAAATGTGAGTCTTTATGGCCCCGTTTTTACATTTTTACTTATTTGGGGGGAGACACATACTTGAGTATTTTGATATAGTAAAATGGCAAAAAGTTTATATGTTACATGCATACACAGTTAGTACTAGATGCAAAAATTGTTAGAGTCAATGTTTATTACATATACTATTTTTTTTTACAAATGACGTTGTAATAAAGGTGGTGGTTAGTAATGGTTATACACAAAAATTTTATAAAATGTTAGACTTATTTACAAGCACTTGTGTAAACAAAAGTTAGATAAAAGTAATCTAGTGTTATATTATTTGTCGGGACAAATAAAAGTATCGTTAAGAACTTATGTCAAAATTTTGATAAATGAACATGTTTAACTTGTCATGATAGGTATAACCATATGACTTGTGTATATTAGGGCATTAAGCTTATTTTTCATCAAGTATTGATAGTAAAGATTTAAACGAGATGATAAAATAAAAATATACAAATAAATTATAAAATGATATCAAGAGTATGAGAATAAACCACAAGTAGTTATATATTATGTTATAATATGAAATCTTGTTGATAAATAATGTGTTTGTATTTTTAAGACTAAAGTTTACTTACAAACGAAAATAATACTTTTCAACATTAAGTAAATATTAAAAATACAAAAATATTCGATTAAAGCAACGACCGGTGAACCGACGTAACACTGACACGTATGAAGTACTCGACTACGCTAAAGGAACGTCTTTCCTGTCGGTTGGTAGATTGAAATTTTGAGTAAATATCGTCTCTTTATTTGAAAGCTAAGTTAAATTTAATATTTAACTAAATGCACTAGATAAAAATAAAATCATAAATAAAGACTCGCGTTGGCGATCATTGAAAGCGGCAAATTTTTATTGCCATGTATTTTCGCGGATTGTGTATCTCGTGTGTGCTTGTGGGAGGAATGTATCGAAAGGGGTGGAGGAGAGAGATTGTTGATGGTGTGTTTTTCCCTTGTAAGGATCTGATCTTGGAATCGACACCTAGCTCTATAACCGTTAATCCAGGAGGAATCATATACTGTAGGTCTATGTACACGGCATAGATTTATAATAAAGAACTTTGGTGTAGATCTAATTCTTATGGAAAGATTTATACGAATGGTTAGTTTCTGTATGTGGTTGCTAGCTACAACTTCGTCTGACGAGGCAACAGGCGTCAAGTGTTTCTTTCTTCGTTACTATACGACTACTTTTAAACGTTAGTAACGATCTCGATTCCTCTATATTTATTTGTATTGTGCCTGTGTGGCTTGTTTATTGCGCTTATGCGATTTGTGGAGGAGCGACGAATAGTGTCGGTTATGGGCAAATTAATATATTGAAGATTTTTACTCGAAGATGTATAGATCTAGATTGAGTCAATTCTCCCAATTTGGGACCGAGAGTGTCGAGTGTTAGGACGTTATATAGTTTTCCTTACGACATAATTTTTCGTAACGGACAAGATCCAGAGAATAAAAATCGTCATGAAAATAACTAATATTTATTGTTTAAAAAGTGGCTGAATAGAAAAATATGCTTTATAATTTACCGGTCTTTGGAAATATTATTTTGAATTATGAAAATCATTGGAGTCAAAAGAAAACCTATAAAGCTCACCAACATTATTGTTGACGTATTTTCAAAATGTATGTGTCTCTAGGTGTTTAAGGTGGCCAGAAGAACTCTCACCACGTGTGAGGATGATGGGTTTGACGTTGAAAATAAATTGTTGGCTCTATAGTAGCCTTTTATCTCTTTTATGTTGTAAGAAACTGAAATCTGCGTATAACGCTTTTGGACTATTAAACAGTGTGTTTTGTCATATTCAGACTTCGGATGAATGTAATGTCGAATAAATTCTGTTATTATATTATTATATGTTGTTGACTATGATCCAAATGTTTAAGTCGCAACCCCGGCGTTTCCGCCATTGGTCGGGGTGTGACAAATAATATTTTGTAAATAGTTAAAAGTGATAAATTGTAGTGTCTTTCCAATAACGATTATCCGTTGGTTAATAAGGTTAAATAAATATCAAACCTAAAGTGTAATCATAGATAAAGTAAATTTCAATATTAAAATAATATATTTACTTCTACTTATAAAACTATATTTTTAACTTTTAACATATTATACTTAATTTATTAGATTTAATGTGATGTTGTATGTAAACCATTATCAATTTAAAGCTATAATTTTTGAAAAGTTTTGATAAAATACTTAAATTGTTAATTTAAATATAATATTACAGTGTCAACATAATTATAAATTTCAGTTCCATTTAAGAAAACCCAAAAAATATTTTATGAAAAGTTAAAAGTTATAAATTGTAGTCCTAAATGCAAATGTAATTGTAATCTCAATTTAACTATTATATTTCCTAATAATAATAATGATTATAAGTTAGTTAATAAGGTTAAATAAATATCAAATCTAAAGTATAATTATAAATAAACTAAATTTCAATATTAAATTTAATATCTTTACTTCTACTTATAAAGCCATGTTTTTAACTTTTAATATATTATATTTAATTTATTAGGTTTAATATGTTGTTGTATGTAAACCATTAACAGTTTAAAACTATAAATTTTGAAAACTTTGGACAAAATACTTAAATTGTTAATTTAAATATAATATTACAGTGTCAATTTAAATATAAATTTCAGTTCCATTTAAAAAAACACAAAAAATATTTTGTGAAAAGTTAAAAGTGATAAATTGTAGTCCTAAATGCAAAATCTAAATTGTAATGTCAATTTAACTATAATATTTACTAAAAATATTTTTATAATCGTTAAAACTTTTCAAATAAGTAGTTTAAAATAACTTACAATAAAAATAGTTAAAAATCACTCTATATAAATGATTATACTCTTACCTTTAAAGTCAAAAAACAATGTTTGATGTTTTAAATAATTATAATCATATAAATTGAAATATTAAGCAAATAAATTTTATAAAAACAATTAACAATAACAACAACTATAAATAACATTAAATTATATATTATCTTTACTTTTATTCATGAATAATTCACGGGTAGAAGTCATTTAAACGATTGAGATTATGCAGTTAATATATATATATATATATATATATATATATATATATATATATATATATATATATATATATATATTAGCATATAATTCAAAATAATTAATATATTATATCAATTTAATATACAAATTATTATATCAAATTTAATAACAATGTTATTGTTTTATTTAAAAAATCATATATTTATAAAATTTTTAATTATATACGCGTTTCTGTGCAACGCGCGAGCATCGTCTAGCTATTTATATGTTATATGCTCCAAATGACACTTGAACGGGTGAACCTTCAACTTTTGAAGGAGGCTGTTCACTGAAAATGTTTTACAAGGTAATCAATGGCCGGAATTAATGATTGCATAACTGCCAATTAATTTATCTTTTCACAAATCAAAACCTAGGAGGTCATTGTTTAAGTACATACTATTTAATAAGATATTTAATGTTAAAAATCATATTTTTTGTTTTTCAAAAATCTTTAATTTCATTTTATAACATCTATAAATACCTGAGCTATATTTGCGTAAAAATACCTATCTCTCTCTTAGATTGATCTATTTGGAATAATCATGAAGACTTTTGAGAAAATAGTTACGGTGATGGTTATGCTCACGATGCTAGTAGGTAAAGCATATCCACAAATTGGACATTGCACTAGGGATGAGATTTAGAACCGGAAAACCAGATCGGAACCAGAACCGAACCGGAACCGGACCCGTTAGAACCGGAATATATAGAACCGGGTCCGGTTCCGGATTTAAAAATTGGCTTTATCCGGGTTCCGGGTAATCCGGGTTTGGGTCCATTGGGTCCGGGTAAACCGGGTCTAAAATCCGGAACCGGTTTTTGGAACCGGAACCACTTTTAGAGCCGGAACCACTTTTTGTGAAACGTTTACAAGATGCATATCTTATTCGTTTCAACTCCAATTGACATATGGTTTTTTCCAACATGTAGTTTAGAGTTTGTACATGATTCTAGACTATAAATTTGTCATTTTTAGTTTTATATTCATTGACTTACAGTCCTCAAAAGTTGAGATACCAAAGCTGAAAGTTTTTAGTTTTTTAGTTTTTTTGTATTCGGTGAAAGTTTTAAAACATGCATATCTAATTCGTTTGAAGTCGGATTGATATGTGGTTTTTTCCAACTTCTAGTTTACAGTTTGTACATGAGTTTAGACTATAATTTTGTCATTTTCGGTTTAACATTCAATGATTTACAGTCCTCCGAAGTTGGGATATCAAAACTGAAAAATTTCAACTTTTCAGCTATTTGTTTTTGTACTTTGTATTATGTGAAAATATTAACACAAGTATATCTCATTCGTTTAAATTCGGATTGACATGCGGGTTTTTCCAGAGTGTATTTTAGAGTTTATACATGATTTTAGACTCTAATTTTGTTAATTATGGTTTCGTATTCAATAAGTTACAGCCCCCCAAAGTCGGGATATCAATATGAAAATTTTCAAAGTTCAACCCACTAAGTAGTAAGTAATTACCAAAAAATTCCGGTTTTTTCGGGTTTTCCGGGTCTAAACCCATTTTATCCAGTTCCAACCTACCCACTTTGATGTTTCCGGGTTTTCCGGTTCTAGATCCACTTTACCCGGAACCATACCCGGAACCGAACCGGAACCGGTTCCTATATACCGGTCCGGTTTCCGGTTCTATAAAATCCCGTTAACCGGTTCCGGGTTTTCCGGGTCCGGATCCATCCGGTCCGGGTTTGGACCCACTTTCATCCCTACATTGCACCATTGTTGATATTGAGGATTGTTTTCTAGCATTGCACGATCCTAGTATACCACCAACCGATAAATGTTGTGATGAATTCAGACAACACAAAGATTGTTTATGTTTCTACAAACGACACTACTTCAAGTTATTTGACACTGTTCATGCTTGTCATATCGATTTCAAGGACACTTGTACATTATTATCTAAATAGTTTATATTTTGATAAGTAAAATTTATTGTTTACATTAATTTCTCGTTTGGGATTTAGATACATGTTTCCCTTACCATACTTTTGGGCTTTAAGTACCTGATTCATTTTCAAGACTGTCTCAGGCCTAAACCTATTTCATTTTCAAAACCAAATCGTTCATACCACTCATATTTATTCTTCAAAAACCATTTCGGTTCTCTTCCTAAGTTTCACATGTTTGGTCTTTCAAGGGTGTGACTCAAAGCCTTCAAGAAAACCTAGAAACAGGTTCACATATTTGATATCTAGTATAATTATAAAGCAGGTTGCCACTTTATACCCCAAATCAAGATAACTTAAAATATTTAAAATATTTAGAATTTTAGTTTAGAGATGAAGGTTATCTTTGGGTTTAATTTAACTATTTCATAGTTTCATTATCGTTGAAATTTATATTCCGTGCACGAGAGTTGACAATTAAGCAATTACGACTTGTTAGTTGTTCCTGCTTTGATTCATTCTTTTCATCAATCAACATCCTTTCTAACTCATTCATCCTTCAATATTCGTTATTCATCGGTTCCTCTCATACCTTGTAACCCCGACCACCATGAAAACACATCTACACTTGAGCCCAGGCCTCCTGGCATTCACAGTGCTCATTGTCATATATTCCCCAGTGATCTGGTGCCAAGAAACCCGACCATATGATGTCTGTTTTGAATCCGTTGAGTGTGGAGAGCTTCGACTAGAGTACCCGTTTTGGGGTTTAGATCGTCCGGCATACTGCGGCCACCCTGGTTTTCAGCTAATCTGCCAATCCAATGTTCCCCTACTCAATTACGAATCAGTAAACTACCGAGTTTTGGATACGGATACCAGTACACAGATGATCACCATCGCTAGAAACGATCTCTGGGAAACCTCTTGCCCTCGATTTCTATACGACACCTCCTACAACTCCACGCTGTTCAACCGTGATAATTTTCCGCAGCTGAATGTGTCTTTGTTCTACGGTTGCAATAGTAGTAGTGCAGTGATACCTTTGAGCGCTAATTACAGATTTAGTTGTAATGTGAATGAGACCCAAAGTGACAGTTATTTCATAAGAAATGATCAGCTAATCCCCAGCGTGGCTAATTTCTTGGATCAGTGTCAAAATCGCATCGATGTACCGGTGAATCAATCTTCAACAGCTCGATTGGCGGCTGGGGCGGCTACAACAGATGATCTGAGGTCAGGTTTGACGGCCGGTTTCCAGCTACAGTGGACGGCGAATAACAATGAGTGTGATCGGTGTATTCGGTCGGATGGTCAATGTGGGTCAAACTCGACGTCGCCTGATTTGTTTGCTTGCTACTGTGCTAATGGAAATTTCTCGTTAACTTGTAACAATTCGGATGGAGGTGGAGGTAAGTGATTTACTGTTTTTGTATATTTTACGGTCTGCTAAGATTAACAACTTGTACGTTCTACGTCTATTTAAAACCCCATTAAACCCATGCACACTAAATACAGAATTTTGATTCCGTAGACCTGACTGCAAATCCGACTAACTTCGTTTACACAGTTAGTAAATGATATTTTAAAATCTCGAAATTGAAGTTTATATCTGTCTAGTGTTCAATGAATTATCAAGAATATGTACAAACGGATTGGTCCCAATCTGACCGCGGTGAGAAGGGATTTAACATGTTAGCTGTGTATGTATTGATAGGATTTGTTGATTATTTGAATAAAATCGGATTGTATAATTGGAAACTTGGGATTGACTAATAATTTGGTTCGAATATTCGGATGTGTAGTATTGTGTCTGCCCTTCTATTCCTTCCCCTTTTTCGGAATAGCTAATACAAAACCTTGAATGATTGGAGTTAGGTTTTTCATGTCCGTGTATGGGTTTCTTTAATTTGTTGATTCAACCCAAGGGGTGTGTGGACTTGTGTTTGCGTGTTGTTCAATGTGGTGCAATAAATAAGATTGTTTTTTTTTTTTTTTCACGTAGTAGTGGATTGATGATAACACATATTAGGGTTCTATTGAGAGAAAGTTAATATAACGAAGCACTATTATAGGTTTCCCCTACTTGTGGGTTTGCGGTTGAGTGTTAGAGAGATATTGCCTTAATGGTTGTAGAAACTATTCAACAAAGTCTATGTATTTAATGGTAAGCAAATTACAAACAAAATTAGAAACAACTCTTTGTTGAGCACAACAGTAAAAGAGGAAATTTGTGCAAGTAAGGAAAACGTTGCACAGATGTTCAAGTTTCGTGGCTGTAGGAAACATGTTCTGAGATTGCTCTTCTAAGTGATTCAGCCAGTAAGTGTAAGTACACGCATGAAGAAGTCGATGTTGGATGTATTAATAGGAGGTAGGATGTCTTCCATTTGAACTTCATTTTGCTGGTATTGCAACATAATACAACATAATGATTTGGTAATGTATACATGTTATTTGGTGGTGTTGTCGGGACATACAATACAAACATTTTTCAATAAGAGCCAATAAAACCATGTGAGCTACTTAGTCGGACATGTTTTTTACTAAACAATGTGTTTTATAATTAATGGAAGTGGTGCTGCATGTTAAAAGAAGGGGGTTGGTTGATATCACGAGTATCAAGGTCAACTTATATAAGTGATTCTAAGTTGTCGTTTGAAATGTGCTTATATACCAAGAGTTTTTCATCTTCAACAACACTGAACCCGAGGATGTATATGCCCTTTCTAATTTGTTGGTAGAAAAAATTTCAAAATTGATCGGTGTGCGGTCACCAACAACTTGGGCATATGAATGAGAAGGGAATGTAGATGCTATCCTCTAAAAGAAAAAAATCCAAATCTGAAGAGTGTGATAGTTGTTGACTTTTACGAGCATATGTCCTTGGAAAATAAAAGAAATTTAACCCCCAAGGCCAGGAAGTTGGAGTTAGTTCATTCAGATGAATATGGTCGCGCACTTCGGTTTCTTCAATGGGAGGTTACATGTATTATGTTACTTTTATTGACGAATTTATTAGAAAGTTCATGTTTATTTTTGAAGAACATATCTGAAGTATCTAGCACCCTCAATAAATTGAAAGTTTTTGTTAAGAATGAAACTAGTTTGATTAAATATCTTAAGTCAGACAATGCGTTTAAGTAGAAGAGAATATAAATATATGATTATTGTGTTGAACAAGGGATAAGGATGTTGAAAAGGAATTCTGAAAGACCTCAACATAATGGTGTGGATGAGAGGATGACCGATACGTTGAACAAGAGGAAAAGAGCATGAGATTACATGGAGGGTTTCCTAAAATGTTTGGGAAAGATTAATAAGAACTTATTTAATCAACAAAGGACCCTTACCCCCATAGGCTTCATAGTTTAAGAAGTGGAATGCCATGGTCAGGAGATTTTGCTCAAATACTTGAAAATGAATATCAAAAGAGACAAACTCGAGGCAACGACAAAGAAGTGTACCTTCATAGGCTACATGTTGGATGACATGGGTTATCATTTTTGTGATTACCGATTAACAAAAAAAGTTATTAGTAGCATGGATATAGTGTTCAACAAAAGTGCCTTGTACAAGTATGAGATTATAGCAAACCCCAATAGAGAAAAAAACTACAAATAAGAATAAAGTTAAGTTTGGTGAAATCATAGAAAACAATATTATAAAACCTATCAGTACTCCTACGATAGATTAAAGTTCATGAATTATTGGGAGCATATATGAACTTGGAGATGGTGGGAGTCAAGAAGCTGAAGTTACTGATGAGGAAGAGAATCCTTTTTTTTGGAGATCTACTAGAGAAAGAAGAAATCCAATAAGTTCTTCTTCAATAAGATAATTGTTACTAATAGCGAAGGGTGATAAGAACCAGACTTGAAAGAAGCACATGGAAGAAGATTTGAGCTCATTTATTAAGAATCAGACTTGGTCATTGGCCAAGCTACTAATGGTAAAGAAAGCACTATAGAACAATTGAGTGCTTTTGGGCAAAGATAAGATAAATGACAATAAGTGGTGTAAGGCTTGATTGGTGGTTAACGGGTTTCCAACAAAAAATAGGGGTTAACTACAATGAGATTTCTCTCCAGTTATGAAGATGAATACTATCATATTGGTCTTGGCTATTATGGCTACATAAGATATCCATCTAGAGAAACTAGATCTGAAAACAACTTTTCTAAATGGCGACCTGGAAGAAGACATTTACATGGCATTACTAAAGACTTTTCTCTTAGTTGGAAACGAAAATATAATGTGCAAGTTGAAGAAAGGTTTGTATGGGCCGAAGCAAGCTCCAAGATAGCGATACTTGAGGTTTAATGGTTTCATGCAGCGGAATGGATACAAGAGATGTAATATGGATAATTGTTGTTTTCAGAAGAAGTTAGGATCCTCATATATGATTATTTATTGTATGTTGATGACATGTTGATTGCTAGATCAGACATGCATGAAATAAAAAAAATTAAAGATATAGTTGTCAATAGAGTTCGAGATGAAGGACTTAGCGGATGCTAAAAATATATTGTGCACATGTAGAGCCACCTATAAAGTTGTTGGTCCTTTGAAAATTTCTCAAGCAAAGTCTATCATAATTGTCGTGGAGAAGTTTAACATGTCAGATGAAAACCCAAAAGTCCACCGTTGAGAATTCAGTTGAGACTCTCAAATAAACTGTCCCCAAAGAAGGAATAAGACAATGAAGACATTACTAACTTTCCCTATACCTAAGCAGTTGGTAGCTAGATGTACGTTATGGTGTGCATCAGACCAAATATTACTCATGTAGTGGGAGTTGTGACAAACTTATGTCTAATCTAGAGAGAGCATTAGGAAGTAGTCAGATGGTAGGCATGATACTTAAAAGGTACTTCTGAAGTTGCCTTATACTTCAGAAGAAAAGGGGTATTCTTGGAAGTTTTTGTTGATGTTGATTTGGGGGTTGTATGGATTTGAGAAAGAGCACAAATAAGTATGTGTTCACAATTAGCGGTTACAAAATCAGTTGGATGTCTAGGTTATAAGAGAGTATTGCTCTTTCAACCATAGAAAAAGTGTATATGAAGATTTTAGAAGAAAACAAATATATTATATGGTTGAAGAACTTCTTATCATAACTAGGGATGCATAATACATATTTTGTATTGCGTTATGAAAAACAAAGAGCAGTTCACTTGGTGGATAGAATCTGGTTTTTTGACAATAGGATACAACACATTTAGATGAGGCACCACTTTATATGAGAACTTATAAGTGACGAGACTCTGAATCCGAAGAAGAATCTTTTGAATAAAGAATAGAACACATATGTTCACCAACCTCCAACCAGAGAGAGAGAGAGAGAGATGGTTTATAAAGTTCTAGAATGTATCAGTATATTTGTTCACCAACCTCCAACCAGGAGATTGTTAAGTTGTAGAGTCTAAGGTTGTCCCGCTCCGAAACCAACCGGCAGTGGTCAAGGGGCAGTGCCACAAGAATATATTTTTTATGGACTACCTTTTTTTATCACATTCAACATGAAATGTGTAGTGGTCCAGATTTATAAGAGTTAGCGAGCTTGACCTTATTGGTTTTGTCGGTAGAAATCAATAAATCTCTCTCTCTCTCTCTCTCTCTCTATCTCTCTCCGTGTAGATGTAGCCAATCACTTTGACCATGTGAACTATACAAATTGATCGTGTTCTTGTTTTTTGTTTTGCATTACTACTTTTGTGTGTAATTGTCTAAATCGTTTGTTGAAGTGTTTAAACACTAATACAACATCCACAGGGGGGATTTACTTACCGGTCTTTGTTTTACTTGTCCCTCAATATAAAGACTCATTCACACATGCTTTACTTTGCTAATTTTCCTTCATACCTTTTACCTTTAGATTATTTCAATTTTGATCTCCATCAATATAAGTTCAACTAAGATTAATGTTACCTTTTTTTTCTCAAACAGAATCCAAAGGAGCTGCAAGGAAGCTTATAATTGGTAAGTAGACAAGGTTTTCTCATTGTTTAGCCAAGCACACATTTTTGAAGAGTTTTACTATGAATATACAAGTATACCTCCTATAATTTTCGATGGACCATAGGAGAAATGATACTACATTTTTTAGATGCATTTAATGATCATGGAAAACTATGTGTAGGCATTTCATGCAGCGTTGTTGGCATCTTATTCGTGATGTTTGTCATTCTATATAGAAAAAAGAGGTTATGGGAATCTCTAGGTGCTCTTCGGCTAAATGGAAAGTTTAATTTTCTGGTAAGGATCTCAAAAGAATATATATGTTAAAGTTTCTACATAAAATTATCCCAGTTCCCTAACATAAGGTTGCATTGGGTATCGACAACAGGGAACCACCAGAAATCATCAAATAGAAATATTCATAAGGAGCTATGGGACTATGGCCCCAAATAGATTCAAGTACTCACAAATCAAGACAATGACAAACTCGTTCCATGACAAACTGGGGCAAGGAGGATTTGGAAGTGTCTACAAAGGACAAATGTCTGATGGGCAACTAATTGCAGTAAAGCTCTTGGGTAATGCCATTGGAGACGGAAATGATTTCATTAATGAAGTCGCTAGCATTGGTAGAACTTCTCATGTCAACATAGTGAAACTGTTAGGATTCTGCTTTGATGGAAAGAAAAGAGCCCTCATGTATGAGTTTATGCCAAATGGATCTTTGGATAAGTTTCTTCGTGGTGATGGATCCCATTTAGACTGGAACACATTATTCCAAATTGCAAAAGGGATTGCAAGAGGTCTGGAGTACCTACATCAAGATTGCAACACAAGGATTGTGCACTTTGACATAAAGCCTCACAACATTCTATTGGACGAAGAATTTGTCCCAAAAATATCTGATTTCGGACTGGCTAAGTTGTGGAAGAGCAAGGAGAGTATTGTATCTGTAACAGGTGCAAGAGGTACCACTGGATACATGGCTCCTGAAGTATTTTTCAAGAGTCTTGGAGGTGCATCTCACAAATCAGATGTATATAGCTATGGGATGATGGTTCTTGAAATGACAGGTGCACATAAAAAGAACAACTCTAACGACACAAGCATGAGTGAAGCATATTTCCCGGATTGGATATACAAGAAAGTAGAAAGCGGAGATAATCTAGGGGTTGATGGGGTGACAACTGAAGAAGAAGAGGAATTGGCTAGGAAGTTGGTGATGGTGAGCCTGTGGTGCATCCAGTCAGATCCATCAGATCGGCCATCTATAAGTAAAGTTGTAGAGATGTTGGAAGGAAGCTTTCAATCATTACAAGTTCCACCTAGGCATTTCTGGTCATCTCCCCCAAGGCATGCCCACGAAAATTCTCCATCAGCCACACAGAATTTGAGCAGCGATAGAATATTAAAAATGCAGGCTACCGAAGAAGAATTATCTTCATGACTGTCGCAAATTAATTTTTGTATGAAGAGATCTTTGACAAATATTAATTCTATTCAAAGACATTTCTCAGGAATTTTGTGTATACCAGAGAAAATCAGCCACAACAAAGTGTTGATGAAATTCAGGCTTTCTTTTGGTTTTTAATGCATTGCTATTAAAAAAACTAACACGGATCAATGTTGAAACTTGAAAGCACTATCACTAGTATAGTAGAGGTTATCACTGGTACAGAAGAGGTTAAATAATACCGTTAGTATTAGTATTATTTGTTAATACAGTATAAAAAGTAGGGCTGTTCACTAATTAGATAAAACCGAATTGTCCAATTGGATAATTTGGATTGGACTATTTGGTTCGGATACTCGGATTTTTTGATTGGTTTACAACAAAACCGAATTATTATTTTGAATTTCGGATTGGTTTTGGATTATAAAATAAGAACCGAATAGTCCAAAAAACCGAATAACAATTTATTATTTATTTAGTTTTATAATTTGTTTTTTCAAATAAGTTCAAAAAGTTTCAACTAATAAAAAACATTAATATGAATTTTCTCTCAAAAGTTCTTTTATTTATTGAATGTTAAACTATAATATACATTATTAGTAATTGTTTATAAATTTTTAATCACAACTAAATAATTTGTTTTTACTTCTTGTTTAAAAGTTGGATTATATTATAATTATACATCATTTTAAAATGTTCTGGTTTTTGAAAAACCGAATAAAAAAAACCGATCCAACCGAATTGTAATTGGATTGGATCGGATCAAATTTGATTTCAGTTTGGACTATTTGGATCCGTATTTTGAAAACTGAAATAAATTTGGATTTACTTAATTGAATCGAATCAAACCGATACATCCAAACGAATACCCCTAATAAAAAGGCATCAACAAATATAGCATCAAAAAATAATATTATTTTTTGATGCGGTTCACAAATGGCATTAGAAAATGCTATACATTGCCCAATAAAATATCCGGGGAAAAAACAACAAATAGCACCAAAAAATGAGAACCACCCTATACCAAAACGTATAAACCTACCCTATTAACATATCGCACAAAAAAATAGGAACCCACCATCATTCATCATGTCAATTAAATGAGGTATCATTTCTAAGACCATATCTTCAAGTTCATTTGTTAAAGAACAGTTTTTCTTCTTCCAAAATTGTAACAAACAAATAAATTATATATATATATATATATATATATATATATATATATATATATATATATATATATATATATTCTGATGACGTGCCTCCTAGCGTGGGCCAGAAGCAGGATCCTCAGGTCGAAGGATCCTCCAATTAGCCCAGCCAGGCCCGACCTGGATGTCTCAGTAAGGGCTTTAGCGCTCGGGCGTTCCCTTAGGGTGGAACGCACGCGCCAGAAGTTCGACCTCACCAGGAGTATTCCTGCTACATGACAAATGCAATAGCTCCAAACGACAAAGAGTACGCCTATAGCACTAACGCCTGAGCGACTCGTTGGTCTTGACACAACAAGGGACACGATTAGCCAATCAGAGTAGCGGATCCTAACGGAACTACAGTCCCTGCTCCCCGTATGGAACAACAGGTATCCCTAGTATAAAAGGGGCCCCGCCCTAACTTGAGAGGTAAGTAATCTATCTCAATACTTATAACTCTCAGCGAGATATCCCCTACTGACTTGACCGTCGGAGCGTCTTCCAGGGACCTTCTCCCGGTAAACAAATGACGACTTTCCTTATTGTGACTTTGTAGAGCCTTCTGACGACAACAAGCAATCTGAGAGTCGGTGATTGGAACCAATGTCGCATCATTGGGCGCCGTTTGTTGTGTGACAAATGATAAAAAAAACCACACTCTGGCTCACCCCTAGAATGATGAACGAAACCAGCGTTGAACCCTCAGGGCAACAGAACAGCCCGATACGACCAATAACCACAAATGATGTACCGTCGTCCGATGGCCAAACGCCATCGTTAGCGATGGCACAACTCCAAAACACACTCCATAACCAATACCTGACGTCTATCCTTAGTAGCACAACACCGCCAATTTTTTTCCAACCGACAAACAAAATAACCTCAGTACAACCCTGTTGCAGCCTGTTTTCTAGGTAATTAACAATCCACAACAAACCATACAACTGTTGCCACCGATAACATTTCAAACCACCAACGGAGCACCATCTTCGTTGCAAACACCGACGTCCCAACAAAGTAGCACACCAAACAAGACATAAACCATGCTTTAGATTGCACCCTTTACAACATTTGCGGCATGCATCATGTCGCCATCAACGCTGCAACAATACCAACCACCTCCCGTCACCCAACAACTCTCCAACACATTCCACCTATAAAGCTTCTACGGCCCAACGCCGTTAAACCTGGCGGCGTACAAGAACATGCTGGTCCAACCATACTTGGCGATGCAACAACCCACTTACGACTATGCAAAGCAAACCCCAAACCAAGATTGCCTCTCAAGAAGCGTAACCTCACCGTCCGTGAAGGAGCTCTTGGACTATGAGATACCCAATACTGCCAAGCTACCCAATCTCAAAACCTAGAATGGCACCACGGACCTGGATAGCCACATTAACATGTATGAATGGACCATGACGCCCCTCAAACTTGATAAACGTTTTTGGTGTACGTACTTTCCTACAAGACTCGATGGCAACGCTAGAACGTGGTTCAAGACACTCCGAACAGGAAGCATTTACAACTTTAGCCAACCGAAATACTGTGTCTTAACCAACTTCATGCAACCGCGATTCATACTCCATAATCAGATGTAAACAGCGGGAGGGGGAGATAGTCAAGGAGTACTTTACCCAGTTTACAAATTTAATGCTCAACGTGCCAGGGCATGATGAAGGATTAATCGTCAGGGCGTTCACATGGGGCCTCCTCCTTGGACTTTTTTCCCAGAAGCTTATGGGAAAGAAACCCTAGATGCAAGCATAACTAAAAGAGAAGTTGGATAGGTACTTACTACAGGAAGAAGGGGATGCCTCAAAGAAAGCGTACCTAAACGCCATGTCTACCCCATCCGCAAAGAGCAACCGACTAGTTGGAACGAAAGGCGAGGGGGGCATAGATACCACAGACGGGACAGACGCTCAGAACGTTTTCAAGAGATGATAGACAGGGACGGCGAGCAGAAATATTCACTATCGTGGATAAACCGGTAGCCAAGTGAATGAAAACACACAACTGTAAATATCACAAAATCAGAACACATGACACAAACAACTGATCGGTCCTGAAGAACGAAATGGAAGAAAGTAGCTAAAGGGAAACATAGTAGAGATTGTGCGAAGCCTACGTGCGAAGTCTATTGCAGAAAACCCTAAAGCTAACACCAAAGGAGGAAACTGCTGCCAGGAGATTTTGATGATACATCACAAGCGAGGAAGGATGGAACCCGTAGGTCACGCAAGCAGCATCACAGGGGAAATGTGAGGTTTGACTTTTTCAACAACTGACCCAAGGCCGCTTGGCTGGATAAGGGACGACCCATTGATAATTCAAGGGTCCATCAGAGACGTTACCATTCACCGTGTATATATCAATACAAGAACCTCAACAGATATCATCTACGAACAATGCTTCCCACTATTGTCAGATAAATGGAAGGAAGGGTTGAAGCCAACACCAGGCTAGCATACCGACTTTACGGGGCATAGAATATGGCCCCTAGGCCCGATTCACTTACCACTCACACTCACCAGCTGTTGTGATATGTCTCCAAATCGATTCCTGCTCCATGAGAGATGGAAAAAGGGCCTAAGAATCACATCAAAGAAAACAAGATCGTCGGTCGTCGTTCGGGAGGTTGTCCCACAATGATTCTCTGACGATCAAGTTAGTTTTAGGTTTCGGTGAGAGGGTGAAAAAGTATGAGGTAAAGGGATAGTGTTTTGTATCAGTCCCTTCTCTTGGAGGAGAAGGGGCCTTTTTATACCTAGAGTTGGGGGAATAGAACCTCGACCATGTCTTCTACTTTTTCAGGTCTGGCAGGGACAGGCGACTTTTGATTGGTCGATCGTGCTTCGTTAGTGGATGTTTGTTATTGGTGCAAACTTTCTAGGGGATCAGCATCCTAAGCATTACACCTATCACTCTGGAGGATGATTGTGCTATTTTGTCTTTTTGGCGCATGGGCGCCAAGGAACGAACATGGGGTTGCGAAGCGTGAGGGAGAGGATGCGATGTTAGACGTACACCGACTTTTGCCCAGGCCGTCTATTAAATTGACAATTCCGTTACACCTAACATATTTCAGATGGGATACGTTAACAAGTCCCTAGGCTAGTAGACGTTAGCATTGGCTTAGGGTAGCTGAGTTGTTCTAGCTTCGATCAGGACACGTGTTTAGTGGGGATGGATTTTGACAACCGCTGACGTGACAGAGGCATTTTTGCAGGCGGTTTTCATCATTTTAACCGGTTGGGCTTCCCGCTTGTATTTAAAAATTCCCCCATTTAAGTCGAACTTCCTTTTTCTGGCTCTTTTCACTTCTGCTGCTTCTTTTCCTTTTCTCTCTTGTTTCTACTTTTTTGATGGACCATGGCTGACTTGAATACCGGAATCGTTCCTTCTTCAAGAGAATTCGCCACTCTTTAAGAGCATTTTGGTTTACTTCTCAAGCATGGCATGGAGTATCCTCGAAAGGGGGCGATAATTTCTCGCCCACCGAAGGGGACGGTCAGGGTCCCTATTCTGATCTTTGAGGCTGGTCTGAGGCTGTCGACGATGGACTTTTTTGACGAGATAATGCGCCAATATGGCTTTTATGTGGACGATTTGACTCCAAATGTTGTCAACAATATTGTTGCCTTTGAACTCGTCTGTCAAGCCCTTGGAGTTCTGCAACAATTTTAGACCTTAAAATCTTTCTTTAATTCTTCTACTCAATTCGGCGTCCGGACTTTTTCCCAAAGGCGGGGTGCACATGCTTTTATCATCAAGCAAAAAGCTCCGAAGAAGAACTAGCAAGATCAGTGGCTCTGGGTGAATCATAATCTTATGGGCTTTATTTATCCTCGCTTGAACACTTTTTCCAATCGGACGTTGGAATCGTTTGGGGCTAGTGCCACTGCGGCACAAGCACTGAAGACCATTTGTGTTAATGGAGAGGACTAGGAGGATCGTATGTTGGTTGTCGTTGGGATGAGCGCTGCCTGGAGGGATCGAGGGATGATGCCTCAGTTCTACATTGAGAAAGACGGTGAGTGGCTCTCCTTCCCCGTCCTTTTGGGATTGTTGTTTTCTTTTGCTTTGTGAACTATGTTGGGTTGTCTCTCATTTGCAGATCATGAGAGGATCCTTCCCTTTGAGATGGTGTTGAGGGGCCGCTTTCAGAGCACCTGTGTGCATCGGGAAGTGGCCTTGGTTGAGACGCTTCCTTCACCGATTGGTCTTGACCATGTCATGGCCCTTGCCGGTCCTCTTGTTGTGTCTCTGCCTAGGTCTGATTCTCCCATTCGTCAGATATTGGATGATGCGCCAATCAGTGGTGTTTCTCGTGAGGATCCTTTGCCATTTGATACAGAGGAGGAGGAGGAGACATCGATCGGGATGACTCGGCGAAACACACGTGCAGCTTCTAAACGACATCTTTACTGGCTGGATTCGCCGCTTGTGGAGTCTGATGATGCCAGATCCTTAGGTCGGCGCATGCTAAAGAGGCAGAACATGGACTTCCTTCTCGGGAGGCCAGAATGGTAGTTGACATCCCTGATCATGACACTTCGAAACAGTAGGAGGGGATGAAGGGAGGGGTGACTGGACTACCCCGTGAACCCAAAGAAAAGCCGATGGAAACTTCTGCTCTTGGTGAAGATGTTCTTGGTGTTGAGTTAACCCCTATTTTTGAAGGTACTCCGAACCCCAAGATCCCGCTCTTGGTTAGGGATGACATTGTCGGGGGTTCTGCTTCTACCCCCCAGCGGCGCCGACCGTATATATGCCTAGATGGGGGATAACCTGGGAGTCTCTCTTTTCCCAGCACTCGACAACATATGATTGGGGTTCCCATGGTTTTCCCCAGCTACCATAGAGTCCTTAGAGCTTCTTTCTAATTCCCATCTTTCAAACAACCTTTTATATGTAGCTGTATAGGTTGGTTCGTTTATGACGGTGACTGCCTCTCGCCTTGGTCAGTTCGGTTCTCGTTCCAATAAGCTAGCGTCGGTTAAGGCCAAGTGGGATGAGCTGAGGGCAAGGTTGCTGGAGTTGGAGGGGGAAAAGTGGTCATTCGAGGGGCGTTATGATCTTTTGGCGGGGGAGAAGGCTTCTTTGGAGGACCAAGTGGCTACTCTGGATGGGTCAGTAGAGCACTTTTCTCAGCAGATTGAAGTATTGATGGAGGAGAAGAAGGTGCTAGAGGTCCAGGCGGAGCATTCTCCTAAGAGGCTGGAGGAGGAGGTTGCAAAAAGGAAAGTTACAGAAGAGAACATGGGATGGTTGCTTTAAAAAGGTGTTGTTCGAGTGGTTGATAATGTTGTTGAGAGTGTTGAATTTGTATTGGGGGTGAAGCGGATGAAGATAGCATGTGTGGCTGCCGGCATGGAGAGCGGCAAGCAAGCTATACGGGAGCAGGTTGCCGAAGGAAATTTTGTCCTTGGGGAACGGGAAGCTACCGTGGAGCTAGCTTAGGTGATGCATGATGCTATAAATTTTTTCATGGAGATGGACTTTTCCTCCTACCTCCGTATGGGTGAGCTGGATATAGGGGTCCTGCATCAGATGTGCGATGATCCTGACTCCGTGGAAGGGCTTTCTAGAGGTGGTGCTTCTCACGCTGGACCTTCCTCCACCCCAGTAAGTGATGGTTTAAGTCCTTTGTTGATGTTTGATGTTTTAAGATAACATTTGTATCTTAATGGTGCTTGTCGAACAATTTTTAAAATAATGTTTGGTTGTCTTCTTTGGCCTTGCATGGTCATTTTAAAATCCCGAGGGTTTTCTAGGTTAAACAATGCTTGCTTTGTGTTTTCTGTATGTTAAGTTTGCTTTCGATTCATCGTTTTTGTTGTTTTTTTGGAAGGTTTGTGTTGGTCAAGCTTGGTTTGGATTCTCCCCAGAGGTTAGTGTTGGCCTCTTAGGGCCTTGGTCAATATTATCATTTATTTAACATGTTTTGGGGGCTAAAGCGTCTGTTCTGATGGGCCCGACGCTTCCCCTCAGGTTAGCCTCTTTTGGTCGTGGCTTTAGTTAGTTTGTAGGTGCGAACTCTAGCTGGTTCATTTCTTTAGCATTTCTTTCCTAGCTGAAAGCCTTTGCTTTGGGGATTTGTTCTAAGCCTTGGGTCAAGGGGAGTTGTACTCTAACCTTAATCATCTAAGCAAGATCGAGTTCGTCACCTTGGGATCTAGTAGCTTAGGCATTGTGTATTTCGAAGGAAAGGTTATGATCCTTTAAGGTCTCTTATTTTTCGTGATCGGGAGCTACGAATCTCTTGACCTTGTTGACATGTTTATTAGGGGGAAGTAATTAGCCTTTGAGGCCGGTGATTGTTTTTGTTTTGTTGCTCTTGTGTTGGGTGGCACAAGTGACCAGTCTGTTATTATTTTCCATTCGTATGAAAGTGTGTCGATACTCATTTGCTGCATATTTTCTTTTTATTGCATTTTTTTGGTGCCTTAGAGGCCATCTACATTGCCAGATAAAAACAATTAACTAAGTGAGGGTTTTATCTGATTTTGCAAGTTTAGATTAACTTAAAACAAACTTTTAACTAAAAATAGATGTATTCAAGATAATAAAAACACTTCTTTTAGTTTTGAATCCACCCTTTTCCTATGGTTAGTTCTTATTTATGAATTACTGAAGTTGGTTACCAATTTATATGTAATTAGCAATTTTGGTGCAAACTACTAATATTTTTACCAATTCATGTTCTATTATGCAATGGTCATACAAAAGAGAACACATAATTGATTATTAATGATGATTGGGCTATGTAAGATATATCTAAGATAATTATCTACGGTCAAGACAATTAATCAAACACAATTATGATCACAATTATGGTCTCCAACACAGCTAAAGTTGTTGTCTTTATTACTTTATCTAAGATGCGCTCACTCCTAGCTCTAGCAATTTAATGGTCACTAAATTACTAGGTAACAAGTTCATGTAATTTAATGGTCACTAAGCTACACTAAACTTGAATTTAAGCGAAAAAGTTACAAACTTTAACATGATAGATAATGATAATCAAACACATGCATAAACCAAATTCATATAATCCATAAAGGTAAGAAACTAACTCATAGTTTTAGATTTCTTCTAACTAAACAAAAGTCTACTAAATTAGCTACTTATGGAAGTAATCAAACATAAAAGTTCAATATGATTTAAATGAAACATGATCAAACCGAATGAACTGATGATGTTTTCTTCTAGATCTCTTCAACTCTAGAGCTCTAATAGTTTCCTCCTCTTCTAAGGGTTTTCCAGAGGGTTTTTGTCATAATACTTCTCCAAAAGTCACCATCAAGTCCCCTAATTCGTCATAATGTTCAGATATCTATACTTGCCTAAAATCTGGTCACCACATCGTGGTAGTTACACCACGTCATGGTCCTTAATTTTATCCTGTATTCTCCAAGTTAGCGTCAAGAATTGTGAAGATTTCATTCACCACATCGTGGTGAGATCACCATGACGTGGTTATCGAGAACAAGTATTTTCCTAAAACTTGAAAATTGTCCGAAATTGTGTCCAATTTTCAAATTAGTTTGAATCAAATCAATTATAGTTACGAGTCATCAGATATGGTCAAAATACTTACGAGATGTCAAGCTATCCAACAACATCCTTCTAGTGTCTTCTTCTTGTCTAAGCTCGCATTTTCCTGCTTCCAACTTCCATATTGCTTCAGAAGCATGTCTTTTACGCTACATAACAAATTTTAAACATAATAAGTACATTTTGTTCTATAATAAGCATAAATATAGTTAACAATATTAAGATATGATGTAAAATATATATGTAGATATGCACATATCAAAATACCCCACACTTAAACTAATATTTCAAGTTTATGTGAAATGCATATTGTCAACACTAGCAATTTTTTATGATAATGAAATTTTTGTAAAACTCAAATGCTTGTACTCTAATGTAATCAACCCCTACCCACACTTATTTTATGCAATGTCCCCATTGCATGCTATGAAAAACATAAAACTAAAGAGAGAGAGAGAGAGAGAGAGAGAGAGAGAGAGAGAGTAAAATGAACAGACTCCCTTGGGATAGAAATTGTGAGGTTGATCTTGTTTTTTGGTGGGAAAGCTTGGACATCTCAAAAGTGTAATCGGAAATGGGACCCATGCAGCTACTGTAAATGTGCCAGAAAAATGTGAATTAGAGACTTAAATCTTCAAAAAGTATGGTGCAAGAAAACATCAAAATATATCACTGAAGCCCGACCACGATGTGGGAAAGTGACACCACGCCGTGGTGTCGATGGTGGAAAAATGTAATCGCGAAAATAAGAATTGCTACGACATGACAATGATAACCACGTCATGGTGTCTTCACATAGTGATTTTTTTTCAAAGCTCTTCTCGTTAGGTACCCCACACTTATTCAAAAATGCGACTTCTAGGTTCTAGTCTTCTAAAATCTCCCGACTATTTCCAATTAAGCTCCTTCACTGATTCACTTCTTTCATCACTACAAAATAAGACAGAAAGAGTAGAGAAACACATGATCATTCGGTTAAGATAAAATAAAAATAAAATGAAAAATAAAAGTAAAACTAAATAAAAAACAAAAGAAAATGCAAACTCTAAAAATATCGGGTTGCCTGTCGAGAAGCACTTCTTTTTGAAGAGTCGTGAGTCGGAATCCTTCCCACTTTACGTTGCGTCGGGTGGAAGTATAACCTCCTCGTTCTCCATCATCTTGAGCCTTGTTCATTTGCAGGAAACCCATCTATTGAAGAACATTCTTGAGTTTTCTTGAATTGTTGGGTTGACATCTTCTTTGTGTTTTCGTTTGGGTTCTTTCCTGATTCCCATCTCTTTAGCTTTGTCTTGTCTCTTTTCGGGTTTTTCTTTTCACAATGAGGCTTATCATATTCTTCTTCTTTTTCTTCGACTGCCTTTGTGACTTGATATGGTGGCCTTGTAAAAGCAAACACCTCAGCGTTGACATTAGAGGTTTTGAAATCTTTTCTTCTTTTTCTAATTGCTCTTCAAGTTCGTTATGCTCCATGAACATTGTGTTTCCCTACTTCACTAGATTTTCCTTGGCTCAATAACAGAAAAATCATAATCTTCTTTTATTGTACACGATGTGGCACTATTGCCTCCACGTCGTGGCGACTAGGTAGCTTCACGATACTCTTCTTCTTTCTTTCTTTTTTACTTCGAGTGACTGATTAGAATCCTCTTCAAGGTCCTTCGTATGCACCAATTCATCTTCTTCTTCTGTATAAATGGCCATGGCTTGAGCATTTTGGATTGACTTGATTTTTCATGAAAGTGAATACGGTAGCCTTTCTTGTACAACCTTTTTAATTTCCCCACTTGTGTACAGATACTTAAAATAAATTCTTTTTGTTCTCTAAGTATTGCGTCTGTAGCTTCATGTCGTTTTTCGCTAGCTTCCATGAATCTAAATAACATTGACTCGAGAGCATATATTTTCTCTTATTGGACTTGTTCAATTTGGTAGAGATCATGCTTAAGTTCTAGAATTTGTTTTGTATCACGATCTCTCTTGTAATCCAACTGACAATCCTTAGTAGAATGGGGCCTTGCACAAGCTCTACATCTATCTTGAATTGATCCTCACATTTTTGTGATCTTTTCTTCGATTTCATCGAGCTTTGCAATAAATGTAGTGATAGCATCTTGACCTCTATCTTTACTTGATGCTTCTTTGGTGACATCCTCCTTTGAGTTGTGATGCTCTCTTGAATGCTTAGCGAAATCTTCAATCAAAGCTTTATTTGTTGTCGGATCGTTCCTTGTCATGGGCCCTTGTGAGTCTAGAAGTTGTCAAGTGCACACATTGACTCCATCATAAAATATTGATATCTCTTATTGCACATTGAAGTCATGTTGAGGGCAATGTCATAGCAATCTCTTGTGACTTTCCCAAGCTCCATATAGTGACTCCCACTCTAGTTGTTGAAAATTCAATATGTTTCTTTTTAGCTTCATCAATTTTGAAGGAGGGGTAAACTGGTTGATGAATTCAATCTTAAAGTCAACCCAATTCGTGATTGTTCCAAAGGGAAGTGATTTTAACTATTCCTTAGCTTCACCCTTCAATGTGACCGTAAAAAGTCGAAGCATCACCGCATCTCTACTCACGTTTAGTACATAAAAATAATGTGAAACCTCTACCACCTCTTCTATGTGCTCATAAGTGTCCTCGTGCTTGTTCCCATAAAAGGTAGTTCTTTTAGCAAGCCAAGAATGTGCCCCCGAAGTTCAAACTTTGTCGTGGTTGGGATTTTTAGTGGATCAAGACCCCATCTGTTTTCGTTCATCATATGCTGCTTGTACTTGTCCATTGTCATGGTTGTGATGTCTCGTATTTTTCTACTAACACAAAACTAAAAAAAGCGTGTAAAACAAACAAAAAAAACTAAACTAAAAATTGACTGTAACGTAACCACGATGTGGCCAAGATGTCCGCGATGTGGTTACTGATCAGACAGAAATATAAATACAGAAAAATTAACTTTTTGCGCTTTTTACTCCATAAGAATGATCGAATAACTGAAAGCAATTAAACTAAAAATCAAATAAGTCATTCCCCGGCAACGGTGCCAAAAACTTTATGTGCACAAATTATACATATCTAACTTTAAATTTATAAATCTAACTGCTTATCTACTAATGCACCTATAGGTAGTGTACCTACTCAGTATATAGTATATTAAAGTAAGTTGGGTATCGAACACAAATAATGAATTTAGCTAATAATTTAACTACTAAAAATTAATCTAAAAACAATTAACAAGGTGAGGGTTTTATCTAAAAATAAAAACTCTTAACCAAAATGTCATAAAATAAAATCATAAAGATGAGTTTAGAAGTACCTTAACATTGGGATATTACAAATTATATAAGTCTTATTTATATTAAAAAACAAAAAGTAAAAGAATAACATGATTATAAATCGCAAAATGTAATTGATTTACGGAGAGTAGCTTGAAATCTTTAACAAATATAAACAAATAAAAGTTCATAAAAAAATATTAAAATTTTATCCGAACAAAACGTTAAAAGTTTTTAACAAAATTATACAACATGTCAAAAAAATATAAACTAAAAAATGTAAAAAAAAATAAAATAAAATAAGACAGTTGACAACATATTCAAACAAAATATTTAAAAAAAACCTAAATTATAAATAAATATAACTAAAAACAACAATAAACTATAAAATCATAAAAATATAAACTAATTTTTGTTAATAAAGAAATTTATTTAAAATTATTTAGGCTTTTTGTTTTTTTTTTTTAAATGCCCCTTTAAAAAAAATTACCAAAATCTTAGAAAAACCTATCATATTTTTCATTAAATCAAGAAAAAAATCATTATTTTATTTTATGTTAAAACCTATAAAAATTTTAAAATGTCTAATTTAGAGCTTTGAGTACGGTAAACCCTAGATAGCAAAAAAGTTTTAGGTAATTGATTCTTAACGGGTTAATGGTTACAATCCATGGGATTAAAAATTTTCAAAAAATATAAAGGTTTTGATGCACTAAATTTAATTGTATAATATAGTGGTTTTTTTAATGATAAGGTGAAAATATATTGGGTTTTCTAAAGGCCAAAAAGACTTAAATAAACTTTGTGAAAATGAAAGAGTTTAAATGAATTAGAAAATATTTTTTTTTTTAAGAAATAGACGAAAATATGTTTGATTTTTTAAAGGTTTTAAGAAAAATTCTTGAAAAGGCATCTCCAAAATCTTTTTTTTTTTTTGTATAGCTATGGGAAGATTTCTTGTGATTGATGGAAATTAGACCCTCTAGATCACTCTTTATTGTAGCAACAAATAAGATATAACAACACTTAATGTGTGATTTTCAAGAAAGAGTGATACAGGGAGAATGAAGAAGTTTTTGTGACTCTATAGGGTTGTTCTTCTATTCATGAAACAAGAGGCTTTTATAGCCTACACAACCTAACAAAAACTAAACAAGAATAAGCCCATGTTTTCCTGTTTTACAGGAACAAACTGACAGTCAAATACCCCAAAATACCCCACATGACCCATTCAACCCTACCTTTTATTCAATTCAAATATTAAACTAAGATAACATCTGTGTCAAGATTAAACCCAACATTCACCACCTTAATCTTGACAATCTTGATCTTGTTTCTTTTGCTATCCGAATCATTGTGATTCAATCTTGCTACTTGCTTTAAGAACACAAAGTTCTTATATCTTGCTTTTGCTAAACTTTTGAGTTCCAAAAACTTTCTTGCATCTTGCTATAATCGTTCTTGTTTGCTACTTGCTACAAACCCAAAACTTTCTACTTGTTATCATCTTCTACTTGCTATAGACTTCTAGTTTGCTACTTGCTACAAACCTCTTGCTTGCTATCTTGCTTTTCTTTTCTTTCCACCTGCCTTTCTTTTCCTGCTACTTCTTTCTTTTCTTCTTTCTTCTTACTACTTGCTCTATTGCTTATGATTCTTGCTAACATACAATAAAAATTATGTTGTTGCATCTTTCTTCTGATCAACAACCTGCTTGCTATCTTTCACTTGACCTGATTACAAATGGTTGTAATTAGACCTCTCTTGCTTGCTATGAAAGAGGTATGAACCTAGGTGCTCTTGCTCACGAGCCATAACTTCTTTTGATCCCCCTGTGTCACACCCCCAAACCAAGGATGGCGGAAACGTCCGAGAGTGGAGGACTTCATGTATAGTATCATAACAACAATGGCAATAGTGATGAAAGTAAACACAACCAACATATATATAATTGAAAGAGTTACATTATTGTATGCATTACATGTTTCAAAATCAATTACAATATGTTGACAACAAAATGAAATGTTTGACGCCTTAACGTCCCATCCTCAAAATGCACTTGATTTCCTGTTTAGTGATTTCCTGAGAATACAAGTCGTTTGAAAGAGTGTCAACACAAAGGTTGGTGAGTTCATAACCTTTTGTATGCAATTATGAAAAGTCTTGTCTAGTAAATGTACGGTTGTTCCAGAAAATTCTTATATTTTCCTTTAAAAATGTGTAATGTAGTCTTATATCAAAAGACCGAAACGTATAAGTAACCTTCCTTATTTACAGAAAATAATATGAGTTTAATTCAACATAAACGCGTATGATGTCAATGAATTTCCCGTAAATTCTTATGTTTGTTAATACTTTCTGTGAGTTATTATAACCATGCTATGACCTAGTTGGCCTGAAAACGACGTTCTTCAGGCGTCGGAATTATTATGACATTTGTCACCTCAGACCTGCCGGTCTAGCTGTTGCATGCAGCTTGGGTGTGGGTTTCTCAAACCCAATATAGATCTATATACAACTATCATGCTCTCCCTCCAGGAGACTCTAGTTACAATACAGGACTTTAAGTAATGCGAAGCGAATGTCTCACAAAGTCATTAACGAATTTACATGTAACGAAATGAAAGTTCCCTTTTGTATAAATGTACCATTTTGAAATATATGTATTGTGTAAAGTATCATAAACTATACCTATTATAGTCTATCAAAACAAGGGTAGTAGTAGTAATGTATATAAACTATACTTAACATAGTTTAATCAAACGTTTGTATGTATTGGATGTACTTGATTATAACACTTTGTTATTTCTATGCTTTATCTAGCAAAATCCATTTGTTAACTGACGTATATTTATATATTAAGACAAAAATGTCATATATTGCAACAACACATAATCACATAATGATATATACATTGCTCAACATGTTACAAGGTGAAATGAAATTGACAGTGTTTTTCTATTGATAACATTTTCTGTAACTATTATTAGAAAATTTGTAGAAAAATCATAAAATGTCCAAATCAAATTCCGTAAATTCTGAGAGTTTGGAAGATGAGTCTAGTTTGTTCATAAATTTCCCCCTGATTTTTAGTGACCTCTAACTTGTGTGAACAAGTCCATAATCACAGACTGGTCCGAGTTGATGTTTGAAACGATAGTCAGATTTCTAGAAATCACCATAAATTGTAGAAAAACCGTATGGAGATGTTCAAGTAGTCATTTTAAAGCTAAAAACTTGAACTACCTGCACCTAAAACAGTTTTGAAAACTAAAATGTTTATGTTGCCTAAAACAGTCCATGAATGGGGTGAAACTTCTCTGATGAAAGCTGTTAGAAGAATTTAATTATGTTCTTGATGATTTAACTTGTATTCTCCCCCTTAAAACTTAAGAAAAACATGAAAATTTTGGGTTATGAACTCACCTTGAGTGATTTCAGTAGATGGATGATGGAGAAAAGAAGTGTTCAACTCAAGAACACTTGAAGATGCCTTGAAGATTCTCGAGAATCTAACATCAAAGTGATGGAGTTTGTGTAAGCAATCGATGATTGGATTAGAATGAAGTGTAACAATCACAAGGAGGGTGAATTTTACTTACCAAGAGTATAATAAAGCTTGATGATCAGCCTTGGGGTCTCGAAATAGAGAGAATAAGTTTGAGAGAAAAGCGTTTGATCTATTGTTGAAGAAATGAGAGAATAAATGAAGTGTGAGGAGAGAGGATGGATGCTCCATCTCTAAGAACGTGGGGAGGGATAATAATTGAGTGGAAAGGAAATTTAAGTGACCTATATAAGGTGGGGAGGTGTGGCTGGTCATAGAGTGGATGTGGGGGAGGTTGCTTGTGTCATAAGTTAAAGCAAAATCAACACTCCACCTCAATTGTTCACCCACTAGATTTTATTCCTTTAATAAAGATTTTCACAAAAATATGTTTAAATTATAGTCATTTATGGTCTTAAATGTTAAAATATGATTTTTGGAGAAAATCCCGCGTTAAAATAATGAAAAACGGGCTTAAAATGTTAAAAATAGTGAAAACGGGTGAAAAGTGACAAAAATCTGAAGCGTGGCCCGGAGGTTCGGCTTCTGATGCTTGGGAACCGAAAGTAGAGAAGATGGACCGATAGGGTGGAAATGAACCGAGGGTGCGAGATGCAGCTAGAGGCGAGGCTCGGTCGGAAGGGGGAACCGAGAGCGAGGTTCGGCCCGAATGACTTCGACCTTCGCAGCTTCGGTCCGAGAGGTGGCCAGATTCGGTTTCGGCTCTTGGTTTCGGCTTCCGGGTCTCGGTCTCGGCTGGGACAGCGAGGCTCGGTCTCGGCTTAGACAGCGAGGCTTGGTCCTCAGGAGGTTTCCATCCTTGAGAGGAGTTTCGGCTCCTTAAGTCCGTTTTTCGCGTAAACTTTTGTTTTTGAGCCGTTGTTGACCCGGTTAAGGGTCGGGATGGCCCGAATGACATTAAAAGTTACGGGAACTTTTGAGAGAGATTTGGGAGAGATTTCACATTCTTGGAGAGATTTCTCATACAAAGAGAGATTTGGGAGAGATTTTTGATAGAGAGAGTTAAAGTGAAATCGATTAAGAGAGGTTTCGTTTTTGATATATTTGAGTGTCCGGCTTCACAACGCGAGGTCCGTAAACCTTGTTAAGCCATGATTTAGTGTTGTACACACTCTCGATGAGCGTGAAATGGCGTGTTATCACTTTGGCTCTATGTTCAGCATTTCTAAGGCTACTGAAATTAAACACACAAACTTTCCAACTGATGATTTCTCATTAAAATTGAGCACTGAATAGTAATTACATAACGTGAAACCTAATACACAAGGGTTAATCGAGTCGATCGGTTTGACTTGTTGACTTTGACTTGATTCGAAATTGACGTTTGTCACATCATCCCCCCGTTAGAGGGAATTTCGTCCCGAAATTTAAACTCTGACTGGGACTTCAAGGGTTTCGGAAGAGATGCAGATATTTTTGTTTCATTTGATCTTCACGTTCCCAGGTGAACTCAGGTCCTCGTTTCGTGTTCCAACGAACCTTCACTATGGGAATGCGACTTTGTTTCGTTCTTTTGATCTCCCGATCCATGATCTCGACTAGTTCCTCCACGAAGTGGAGGTTTTCGTTAACATCGATTTCGTCAAGTGGTATTACGAGTGTCTCGTCAGATAGGCACTTCTTCAGGTTCGATACATGAAAGGTGGGATGTACCTTATCGAGTTCTTGAGGTAATCGAAGTTTGTATGCCACTGGTCCAATCCTGGCAAGGATTTCGAATGGACCAATATACCTGATTTAGTTTCCCACGCTTGCAGAAACATATCATTCCTTTCCAAGGGGAAACTTTTAGTAGTACTCGATCACCGACCTGGAATTCCAAAGGTTTGCGTCGCTTATCCGCGTAACTCTTTTGCCGATCTCGGGAGGCCTTCAGCCTTTCTCGGATTCGAACAATCTTTTCTGTGGTCTCCCTTATGATTTCAGGACCAGTAAGGGTGCTATTAGGGACTTGCCCCCTAGCTAGCTGAGTATCCCCCACTTCGGCCCAACACAGGGGTGATCTGCACTTGCGGCCATAGAGAGCTTCGAACGGAGCGACTTTAATGCTAGTGTGATAGCTGTTATTATAGGAGAATTCGATAAGCGGTAAATGGGTATCCCATGCTTTACCAAAGTCCATCACACAGGCTCTCAACATGTCTTCCAATGTCTGGATGGTTCTTTCTCTTTGCCCGTCAGTTTGTGGATGGTAGGCCGTACTCATGTCAAGCTTAGTTCCTAGAGATTTCTGTAAGAACTGCCAGAATCGCGAGGTGAATCTACTATCTCGGCCGGAGATAATGGATATTGGCACACCATGCAGTCGCACAATCTCTTTGATGTACGTCCTGGTTAACTTCTCCATCTTGTCTGTTTCCTTTATCGGCAGGAAGTGCGCAGACTTGGTCAATCTGTCTACGATAACCCATATGGTATCAAGCCCGTCCGATGTCTTAGGCAACTTGGTTATGAAGTCCATGGTTATCCGCTCCCACTTCCCCTCGGGTATATCCGGCTGTTGAAGTAGTCCTGATGGCTTCTGATATTCTACTTTGACCTTGGCACAAGTCAAGCACTTGCTCACATAAGTAGCAATTTCAGCCTTCATGTTTGGCCACCAGTATAACTTTTTGAGGTCTAGATACATCTTATCTGACCCAAGATGGACGGAGTATCGAGTCTTGTGTGCTTCATTCATTACAACGTCTTGGAACCCACCGAACTTCGGTGTCCAAATTCGGTTCATGAGATAACGAGCTCCATCATCCTTGACTTCCAAGTTCTTATCCATTCCTCTTAATGTCTCATTTGCCATGTTTTCTGGTTTCAAGGATTCTAGCTGAGCATCCTTGATCTGCGTGGCCAGGTGGGAATGGATGGTCATGGTTAAAGATTTTACTCGTCGGCTCGAGTGTTCCTTCCTGCTTAGGGCATCGGCCCCTACGTTGGTCTTGCCCGGGTGATAGTGAATTTCACATTCGTAGTCATTCAGAAGCTCTACCCATCTTCTTTGTTGCATGTTAAGTTCTTTTTTATTGAGAATATGCTGAAGACTTTTGTGATCAGTGAAGATGGTGCACTTGGTGCCGTAGAGGTAGTGCCTCTAGATCTTTAAGGCGAACACCACTGCTCCCAGCTCAAGGTCGTGGGTGGTATAATTAACTTTGTTTGTCTTAAGTTGCCTTGATGCGTAAGCGATGACTTTCCCTCTCTGCAAGAGCACGCATCCGAGGCCTTGTTTTGAGGCATCACAATATACCATGAAGTCATCGGTTCCTTCTGGAAGAGACAAAACCGGTGCGCTGCATAGGGCTTGTTTTAATGTTTGGAAAGCGACTTCTTGTTTATCTTCCCACTTAAATACCACACCTATTTGAGTCAAGGTGGTGAGTGGTTTGGCGATCTTGGAGAAGTTTTGTATGAATCTTCGGTAGTAGCCGGCGAGTCCTAAAAATTGTCGAACTTCTGTCGGCTTTGTAGGTGATGGGTTTTAGCTATAAGAACATCCTATATGCTCATACAAACCCTAATGCTTGGATCTAGGTTTCTCTATTGTAAATGCAAGTTATCCAAGACTATAAACCCTAATTCTAGCATTCAAGTAATCATATTAACATGAGAATAGGTTTAAGATGTTACCTTGATTGTTATGTAGCAATAACAATCCTAAATCTCCTTGTATTGACTTTAGAAAGCTTAGAGTCACAAATGTCACTCCTCTAATGGTTCACAAACACCATAAGCAAGAGGATGAAGAAGAGAGAGGATGGAGGCTGCCCAAAAACATGTGAAACCCTAGAAGAAATCTTAGCCACGTTTTTGGTCCTTAAGGGGTCTATATATTGTGAGGCAATTAGGGTTATCTAACAAGGAAACCCTAATTTGGATGCTTAAGACCTAAGTAACCCATGGATCCCTTTCCTTAAGGCCTTGGACGATTTCCTTATGGGTTTCCCCATAGAATTCGTCCACTCCTTATTACAAGGCAATCCATGGCCCAAATTGCAATTATCTTATAATTACAATTCCAGTCCCTTAAGTTCAATTAATCTCTTTTAGTCACAAAACTAATTACCAATTAATTATTGACTAATATTAATTAAACAATATGATTTCTCCTTTAATATATTATTCTCAAAATATATTAATAACTCATATTTAATCATTTCTCTCCATAATTCATCCTATCAAGTTGCTTTGGTGAAGGCAACCCAAAAGGACCATGCACCATCGGGTCAAGTACATACTAAAATAGTTATGGACTTAGACACTAATCCAACAGTCTCCCACTTGGATAAGTCTAATAACTATTCTGCGTATGACTTCAGATCCTGATCTGCAATCGTAGCTTTCCAAAGTCGCTGTCAACTCTGATCCTATCAGATACGCGTGTCCTTTTATAAGGGATCATATATTCCTCCATTCTAGATATCGTAAGACAAGATTTCTAATCATTCTCTTTGTACTATTTCTCGATTTCCAGTTTATGACGACCGACTAATTGAACAAATCAAATTAGCCCTAGCCCGACCGAGCATTTACGTTTGTCATCACTAAATCATCGAATGGCCCAAAGATATCGCTTTTATCCTACTTTGGATACAAGGAACGGATAAAATTTGATACAATACTTGCCTGCACTCACTCACCGAATCACACACAACAATATGTTTTATAACTCCAAGTTACTAGTGCGTTTACAAATTATCAATGTGCAACCGATTCGCAAGATACAACTCACACATCTCGGTTTCAAGAATATAAGATGTTATCGTCTCACCAATCACTCGTGATGCAATTCATGGAGTGATCCAAGTGAGCGTGGGTTTAATCCAATGCTCAAATCATATTCATAAGCACTCATGAACGTTGCAGCAAACATTTGCTTATGTCTAATGCTCTTTAGACAATCCACACACCAATTCACGATAGTCTTCATTCATACCTACTTCCAACATATGAACGACTGTGGCTCGTTCGAATAATTTGACTGTTCTAAACCAATTAAATTATTCAGGAAGTCAAAACATGCAAAGTGAAACATAAGAATAGTACTAATCCCATATGGCCTCAACCCTTTGAGCATAAATAAAACATCTTTTATTTATCACCATATCGATTACTCATTATTTGTCGTTTCGGATAATCAACTTCTTACTTGAATTATTACAGTTGTGCCATGCTCCTAGCATGCACACAATGTTTACCTATGGTTCTTACTTTGTGAAATAGACCAAATTGAGCACATTCCCAATCATTCTCATTTCACAACTCCAAATCCTTTTTCCATAAGTGAAAGAATATCAAATTCTTGCTACTTATAGATTATGCTAGATTCTAACATTTTATGCAATGATCCTTTCGTGACATCACTGCACCAAAGTTACAAAGACTATTGCCAATGATATTACAAAGTCCTTTATCGGAGATTGTTACAAGACAATTCCTTAGATATGATGTCTCTCACTCAAAGTACTTTCCTTTGAACATCCTTTTGCATAAAAGTTTCTAATCTAGACATATATTTTCAATATTTAATTCCCAATATGGACAGGTTTCCATATTTTCCATATGACAACTTATTCTTAATAGAATCTTATTTATTCATAATAATGTCGATATGGTCCATCCAATATGGAAACATTTCCATATTTTCCAATACTATACTTCCAACTACTCCCAAGCGACCAATCCTCGGCGAACTTTGGATTGTCCTTTGATAGTTGTTTAATTATATTAGTCAAAACCTATTCTTGTCCTTTTTCCCTCTAAATGCGCTAGACATTTGGAAAATCTTAGAATGGTCAAATATTATAGCATTTGCAATCGATCCTATACACGAAGCGTATGGGACACAATGCATAATGTCTTATATAAAGATTTGATACTTTATCAATCTTCCGCCATAATATTTCATTTGCTATGTTCTCAAAATTCGAATTGTGAAGAGGAATGCCGTAATCATAATCGAAATTTTAAGAACACACTATGTTTCTTTGACTAAGTTATTAACATTCCACAACCTAATCCTTTAGATTTGAAATGAAGCATAATATTCTCTCCCTTAATTATAGCAAAACAACTATTCAATCCTTACAACTTTGCAAAGCATGACTCTTGTTTTCTATAATTAATATTGCTAACTCGCAATACTTTCCTTAATAATCATACAATCATAACATTTATGCTCCCACTATCATGATGATTATTATAAACATAACACTTATGCTCCCACTAGCTTTGACATGTATTCAGAAACAGCCTAACTTTCAGAAAAACAATACTTATTGAATTTCTTAAATTCATGTTTCTAATACCTAGTGCTTTGATAATCTTTTATCAAGGCTTCTTGAACTTATACACCTTTGCCTTAGATAGTTCATATGTATGTCTAAACAATTAAGACTAATTGTCAAACCACACAATTCTAATCATGGAAAGGGATACCGTAACCATAATCGAATTCGAGAATGCAATTTTACAATCACTATCTTCTTAAAATATTCACAATCATTTTCATGAAGGAGGAAATCTTATGACGCTTAGATTTTAACGATGTATTTGTTCCTATCCATGTGAATTTGTCAAAACCAAAGTTTACGACAAATTCAAACTCATATGGACCGGACTTTCTTAATCATGATTTCTTGCCTTATGGTGGCACAGCTGCCCACCACGTCTTCCAAGTAGTTAAGCAGCTCACCCTTTCCTATCAATGTACCTTTCATTGATTAAGGTGCCTTGCCTTTTATGCGTTCAAAATGAGAACTCATAGAACTCACATGCATAATTAACTCAATTGGAACAGCACATAAACAAAATAATGTCTACACGATAGGTTGTAAACCTCAACTCGTGTGCTAGTGATGATCGATAAGGTCTATTTTGATTGGTTCTTGAAACCTTTCAAGACCATTAAGACTCCCACTGACTCCTTGACATATGAGATTCTCTTGTCAATAAACATTTCTTGACAAACAAATATTCAAGAGTTAGTGTAGTTTTTATCAAAACACTTCATAAATTGGTCCTAGTTGGTCTTTGTCTTATCCAAGACATCACAACTTTCACATTTGATGAATACTATAAACCTTCTTAATACTTTTCACTCAATGTCACAGTCTTAACTCTAAGACTTGTTTTGGAACGAAGTATGATTGACCTCTTGATTTAACCATTTCTCCAATCCTTGATTCCTCTTCTTAAACATACAATTGTACTAAGACTCACTTAGAGGATCAACTGAGATATGGTTCTTAATCATTAAGACCTATCATAAAGCATAAAAGCTACTCTCCCTTCTTCTTAGAATGGAGAAACTTTTATCTTTCTGCCTACTTGATTCTTCTTATTCGTTTTGCTATTGATTTAAATCTTTTCAATCAATTCAGAATTACACTTAATCTTGTAAGTATAATCATATTTACTAAACCTTTAGTAAATTATGACGAATATTTTTTTATTCTTATGGTGGACTTGATCAACACGCAACTTTGTGTACTCGATCTCCTAGTCCTTCACTTGACACTTTGTCAATGAATTAGTCTAATTTCCAAATATGAAATTTCTCATTCATCGTGCAACCAAGTTGCATGATTCCAAGTTTCTGTCCAATGAAACTTGGGCGATGAGAAACTCTCCCTATTTGGTAAACTCTCGAATTTCCATAAATAACATAATAAGAACCAAATCCATTATTGATAATAATAGAAACATTCAAACATCAATTTTTCATATACGCCATTGCAAGGATAAATAAATAATATAAAATCAAAATTTATTTTATTGCGGAAAAAATTTGTCCTTACAATGCAATTCATTGAAAAACTATGCTAATACATCTTTCTTAGCAATCTAATTCTAACTCTAAGTAGTAACTCAAGAATCTAATCTTCGAGAAATGCGATCGAAATCCATTCCTTCACGGTTAGATTCTGCTCACTTCTTCCCTTAAGCTTCCTTTCTTTTCTTCGATCCTACAAAACATCAATTGTAATCTTATCACATTATGTATTAAGAATCTAGAATAGAAGCTTAAAAGAGTTAGTTAATGTATTTTACCTATATTAGAGCCATATGTTTCGACTCTCCCATCTCTTAGATCTCTTAGGTAAATGGGGCAGCTTTGTCTCCAATGCCCCTTCTCTTGGCAATAAAAGCAAATTGACTCTTTTGGAACATGACATGGAACTACTTCAGACATTTCCTTTCTCTTATGATCAAACTTTTCGATCATAGCATGTCTTTCATTGCCAATGTCTATATCCATAGAGGTCTTGAAGGCAAATTCACCAATCAACTTTGCTTTTCTATTGCGCCAAACCATTGCTGATTCAGCAGCAATAAGCATATAGGTGAGATCTATAAGGGTCACATTGTAGTTCATCATATAGTACTCTCTTACGAACTCACTATATGAGTTAGGAAGTGACTGGAGAACCCAATCAACAGCCATTTCCTCACAGACAACGGATCCCAACATTCTTAACCTATCAATGTGTGACTTCATCCCTAGGACGTGTGCACATACCGACTTTCCTTCTTTATGTTTACTTGCCAAGAGGGCTTGAGTGAGTTTGAACTTTTCAATCCTTCGAACTTGTGGGTTAGGGAGAACAATTGGAGGAGGTGGAGGAAGTGAAGAATGATTTCTTGTTCCTCGATCGAATCGTGGAATACCATCTTCATGTGGAATGCTTGTTCCACGGGATTTGGGAAGACCATAGTTGTCGAACTTTGACATCTACAAAATGGGAGAAAACGAATTCAAGTTAGTTGATTGATTGAGTCCTTAGTAAATCACCCAAATAAGATACTAAGGCTAGTACCCAACACAATATCCTACAACTCGGGAGAGGGATGCCATAACCCAAATTGCAGAACATTTGAAGGTAAGTGAATGACGATTAACTAATTTCCACCATGAAAAACGAAAAAGAAATTTAAGTTTTAAATCTATGAAAACTCCTAGATCCTTTGAGATTCATTGAACATTTCAATGGCATGTTTAAATCTCGATATGCCCCTCTTGTTTGTGACTGGGATGCCGAGGATCACAAAGCGGGTGTGAATAACCATGCAAACTACATGGTGCCCCCATATGTTACAGTCACCTATTCGATGTGCCGGTAAACCACACACGCTCCACCGAACTATGACAAACATTGAGTCACCCTTTGCTACCTTTGCTTAGAACCATTTAGTGTGTCGGTAAACCACACACGCTCCACTAACGTCTTCGCAAGGGCACAAAGTGTAATTTCATGGAATTGCATCAATTCACTTTTGCCTAAGTAACTAAGATTGGGAATTTGAAAAACATTTAGTTACTTTAGTAATATACTTATAATGGAAGATTTTGTCCCATCCTACCCGTTCGGCTAACGACCATCCACTAGTCAAGAGTGCGGTGGGTAAGAGTGGATACTCATTCAATCGCCATTTTATAGGCAATTTCCTTAAACGCCCCTTATAGACCAGCTTCGTGAATGAGGTCTACTAACGGTAAGACTAACTTTTACTCATACATATATATAATGTTAGACTTTTAATGTTATATATATAGTATAGGGTGTATTTTACACTTTTAAAATATTAGGTGGTCAAATTTAACAATTATACTTTTAATTCAATTAAATTTTAAACCAAAAACCTTATGGATTTATTAAACCTCTTTTAATTATATACCTTAATTAATTGATAAAACCATAAGGGTGTGATTTGAACCTTTTCAAAACAATACTAGGACTTTAGAATTTAACATTCCTAATTAAACTTTTAATCAACTTTTAAATTCAAAAACTTGAGGGCAAGTTTTGAAACATTTCAAAACATTAGGGTTTAGAATTTAAATATACATCAAAATTAAACAATTTATCAAAATTTAAATTCCAAAACTTGAGGGCAAGTTTTGAAACCTTTTTTCAAAACATTAGGGTTTTAACTATTTAAATTTCAAAACAACAAAACTTTTGGGTTCAAATTTAAACTATAAAACCTAAAGGGGAAAATATGAAACTTTTCAAAGCACAAGTATCAAATAACAAATAATCTAAATTAACATTTTATCACATAACTATCCATATTTGATTTATTTAATGATTTCTTGCAAAACAATTTACCAATTTAATCAAAATAATTAATCAATTATCACATAAGGAAACAAATATTTTATTAATTGATAAATATCTTCAATTAGATCAAGAATATAGTCAAATATATCATAAAATCGGATTTATATTGATCTAATATGATAAGGCAACTATCCTTAAGCAAAAACAGCAAGAAATCCCGGTTTTCCCTCCATCTGACCAGCCGACTCGCCGAGTCAGGCATGGACTCGTCAAGTCAGCATGGACTCGGCGAGTCCAGCCTCCAGAAACACAAAAATCGAATTTTACAATCACACAATGCATCAATACAATTGAAACCAGTCTAGTCTCTGATACCACTGATGGGTTTTAGCTATAAGAACATCCTATAAGTTCATACAAACCCTAATGCGTGGATCTAGGTTTCTTTATTGTACATGCAAGTTATCCAAGACTATAAACCCTAATTATAGCATTCAAGTAATCATATTAGCATGAGAATAGGTTTAAGATGTTACCTTGACTGTTATGTAGCAATAACAATCCCAAATCTCCTTGTATTGACTTTAGAAAGCTTAGAGTCACAAATGTCACTCCTCTAATGGTTCAAAAACACCATAAGCAAGAGGATGAAGAGGAGAGAGGATGGAGGCTGCCCAAAAACATGTGAAACCCTAGAAGAAAGCTTAGCCACGTTTTTGGTCCTTAAGGGGTCTATATATAGTGAGGCTATTAGGGTTATCTAACAAGGAAACCCTAATTTGGATGCTTAAGCCCTAAGCAACCCATGGATCCCTTTCCTTAAGGCCTTGGACGATTTCCTTATGGGTTTCCCCATAGAATTCGTCCACTCCTTATTATAAGGCAATCCATGGCCCAAATTGCAATTATCTTATAATTACAATTCTAGTCCTTTAAGTTTAATTAATCTCTTTTAGTCACAAAACTAATTACCAATTAATTATTGACTAATATTAATTAAACAATATGATTTCTCCTTTCATATATTATTCTCATAATATATTAATAAATCATATTTAATCCTTTCTCTCCATAATTCATCCTATCAAGTTGCTTTGGTGAAGGCAACCCAAAAGGACCATGCACCATCGGGTCAAGTACATACCAAAATAGTTATGGACTTAGACACTAATCCAACAGTAGGTGCTGACCAATTTTCAATAGCTTTGATTTTGGAGGGATCCACATGTATCCCCTTTTCGCTGACCACATGGCCAAGAGAATTCACTTCTCTGATCCAGAATTCGCACTCAGAGAATTTGGCATAAAGCTTCTCCGCCCTTAAAATATCGTCGATGAATACGATCATAAATTTGTCTAAGTAGGGTCGGCACACTCGATTCATCAGGTCCATGAATACCGTCGGTGCGTTCGTTAATCCGAAGGGCATTACCACAAACTCGTAGTGCCCATAGTGAGTTCTGAATGCAGTCTTGGGAATATCCTCTTCTTAAACTCGTAGTTGATGATAACCCAACCTCAAGTCAATTTTTGAAAAGTAGCTTGCTCCTTGGAGTTGGTCGAAGAGGTAATCGATTTGGGGTAGGGGATATCGGTTCTTGATAGTGAGTTTGTTTAGCTCCCGATAGTCTATGCACATGCGAAAAGATCCGTCCTTCTTCTTTACAAACAGGATCGATGCTCCCTAAGGTGAGAAGTTTGGTCCGATGAACCCTTTGCTCAACAGTTCATTCAACTGGCTGGACAGTTCTTGCATTTCTGCCGGTGCTAAGCGGTATGGAGCTTTGGCGACGGGGGTAGCTCCTGGAATTAAGTCGATCCGGAATTCGACTTGTCGTGCGAGGGGTACACCTGGAAGATCTTCGGGGAATACATTGGGGTAGTTGCACACCTCGGGAATGTCTTTGATGTCCTTCACCTCTTCTTTCGTATCTACTATGTGGGCTAAAAATGTGTGGTATTCCTTTCGGAGATACTTTTGGGCCTTGACGCAAGAGATGATTTGCAAATTTGAACTGGGTTTGTCGCCATAGATGAAGAGGGTTTCACCATTTGGCAAATTAAGGCGAACGGCCCTTTCGTAACATAAAATGTCGGCATGATGGGAACTTAACCAATCCATACTGATGATTATGTCGAAACATTTTATTGTGACCGGCATCAGGTCTATTTTAAACGAATGGTTGTCTAGAGTGAGGGTACACCCTGAGTATATATCATTAGTGAGCTCTTCTTTCCGATTTTCCATTTCTACTATGTATATATCTTTTAATGAATAAGGGGTTTGTTTTAGTAATTGTTTGAATTGATGGCTCACAAAACTCCTCTCTGCTCCACTATTAAATAGTATGCATGCATATGTGTTATTGAGGAGAAACGTACCGGTAACCACTGTAGGATCTGTGACTGCTTCCCCATGTCCTATTTCCAGGACTTGTTGGATAAGGTGTCTAAGTCCATAACTATTTCAGGTCAGTACTTGACCCGACCCGGCATGGTCCATTTGGGTTGCATGGCACCTTGCAATTGGATAGACTAAATGAGAGAAATAACACTTGGAGATTATTAATATATTATAAGTTCTAATATATTAATAATATTATTTGATTAGTTTGATCAAATAATTAATTTGGAATTAATTAAGTGATCAAAAGATAACTAATTAAATATATTGGTTGATTATGTAAATCATTCATATCTTGTATAGTGGGCTAAGAGGCTCCATGGATTATCAAGTTGGGTTCTACCCATAGGATGCTCCATGGGAGTTACAAACCCATGGGTCATGGAAATGAAGAGTCATGACACATTAGGGTTTACATGGTGTAACCCTAGATGTGTCAACACTATATAAGGATCCCATTCTCCACAAAAATAGGATACACATAAGAAACTAGAGGGCTAGGCCGATTTCAAGAAGTGTGTATTCTCTCAAAAGTCTTTCCAAGAGCATTTGGTGTTGTGTGAAGCATTTGAGGCATCACACTTGGGGTGCTAGGCTCACAAGGTTTCAAGGATCATAAGCAACAACAAGGTAAGTTATTCTATCTTTCATTCAAGTTAAAAAATTGTTCCCCATGTATGCTAGATAGGAATACATCCTTGGAATTCAACTTTGCATGATAATTAGACAAACTTAGATCCAAGTTTATTAGGGTTCCATGTACACTTAGGAAGTGTTAGAATGCTCAAAACCCATCAGTGGTATCAGAGCCTAGGCTTGTTTGTTTGTTATTTGTGCTTAAAAGTTGAAAAAAGTCGAAAAACTTGCTATCTGCCTGATGAACTCGCCGAGTCCATGGGGAGACTCGCCGAGTTCACTTGTATCTTCAACCTACTCGCCGTGTAGGTTCATGCACTAGCGAGTAGGAGCCACAGAGTGCAGATTTTCGACTTTAGTTGCTGGAAATGGACTAGAAACATTACCCTAAACTGTTTTGGTACTTGAAAACTTGTTTTAGATGGTGTAATGTCTTTGCTAATCCATTTACAACAACTAGTTATCAAAATTACAAAGTTTTAAGTGTAATTTTGATTCATGAAAGTGTTCATATTCATGTTCTTGATCTTATGATGTTTAGATGATCGTAGGAATTATTTGTAACCTATGTGGTAGTTTAATTCTTGATCATAATGTGTTTTAATGGAGTCCATAACTTGTCATCAAGTTATCGAAAACCAAAAGTCACTTGAGTTAAATCCATTAAAAGAACACAAGAGTTAGAAAAATGAAGAGTCTTCATTTTTATTATTCTAATAAACTCATAAGTTACAAGAAATGAAAAGTTTTGAATGTTTACAAAACTTGCCCTCAAGTTTTGGAACAAGTAAATTCATGCTAAAACTTTAGTTCCAACCCTTAGAATTTTAAAAGTTAAAATTCAACCCTTATACTTATATTATTATGATTTAATAATTATATATATATATATATATATATATATATATATATATATATATATATATATATGTATATATATATATATGTATGTATAAGAACAAAGTCGTCTTACCGCTAGTACGCCTCATTCACGAAGCTGGTCTATAAGGTGGGTATAAGGTTGTTGCCTATAAAATGGCAACTTAATGGGTGTCCACTCTCACCCACCGCTTGCTTGACCGGTGGAGGGTCGTTAGCCAAACGGGTAAGACAAGGACTTATAAATTCTCATTAAAAGTATGATGAATATTATAAAGTAACTAAATGTTTTATTAAATTCCTAATCTTAGTTACTTTAGGAAAATGTGAATAAGGTGCTAATCCATGAAATTACACTTTACACTTTGTTTAAGTCATTGGTGGAGCGTGTGTGGTTAACCGGCACACTAACTTGGACTTAACAAGGTAGGTAAAGGGTGACTTAAGGTTTATTATAGTGTCGGTGGAGCGTGTGTGGTTTACCGGCACATCGATTGAGTGATAAACTTTAAGGGTACCAAGTGATTTGCATGGTTACTTCACACCTCGTTTTGTGATCCTCGGTATCCCAGTCACAAAACTTGGAGGGCACACTCGAGATTGAAACATGCCTTTGAAAATTTCATTGAATCTCAAAGAATCTAGGAATTTCTAAGAACCAATCAAAAACCTAATATTTAATATTTCGGTTTTCGTGGTGGAAATTGGTGAATCGTCATTCACCTACCTTTCAAATATGTTATAGCTTGGATTACGTCATACCTCTTCTAAGTTATAATATATTGTGATTGGGTCCTAGCCTTAATATTACATTTGGGTGTTTTATTAAGGACTCTCTTAATATCTAAACTAGTCTTGTCCTTTTTCTTTCAGATGTCTTCAAACAATGCTGCTTCTGGCTCCAATCCTAATGGCTCCTTTACCCTTATGAGCTTGTGTGGGAAAGTCACTTTTGATGGATCCAACTTCAATGAGTGGATCAGAAACATCAGGATGATTACCCGCTACGAGGACAAAGAATATGTCATTGACAAGGAGCTTAAGGAGATTGATGAGACCACTGCAACTCCCCAGGAGATCGCTGACTTTCAGGCACATGAAAGGGATGCTACGAAAGTGGCATGCATCATGATGGCCACGATGACAACGGAACTCCAAAAGTCTTATGAGGATTTCTACCCTTATGAAATGCACCAAGATCTGATGGAAAGATACCATCAAAGTGCACGACAAGAGAGGTATGAAATCATCTGCTCCATGATAACAACCATGATGAAGGATGGGGAATCTGTCACGAGCCACATGCAGAAAATGAAAAGGTATGTGGATCGATTGCTGAAGCTTAATGTGAACTTCCCTAAGGAGCTTGCAATAGATATCATTTTGCACTCCTTACCATCGTGTTATGATCAATTCCGCATGACATATCACATGAATAAGGAAGAGGTCACACTCAGCAAACTTCAGGGACTTCTCAAGACCGCAGAAACAGGTCTTAAGAGGAAGTCGGTTGTTAACACTCCTACTCCAATGTAATAGCCCGAAATCTCAGGTATTATTAAATTATGTTTTTGGGTGGTTTAAGAGGGGACTCGGCGAGTTGGAGCCTAGACTCGCCGAGTAGGATCGCAGACTTAGTCGCGGGATCGCGACTGGACTCGACGAGTCCAGGTATGGACTCGGCGAGTCGACGCTGTTTAGCGGAAACCCTAACCGTTCAGGTTTGGGACGTATAAAAAGGACTCATTGGCCGTCATTGTTCGTTTTAGCCTTCTGAGAAGAACCCTAAATCGATTGTGTGCATCTGGAGCAAGGATCTTAGGCCATTGTTGGTCATAGAAGAGTGGTGGTGCAAGGAAGAGAAAGGATTGGCTAAAGGAGCAGCAAGGGGTCACATTCTGAGGATTGGGAATACAGAGAATACATCATCCAGGTAAGAATTCGTGTATGCTCTGCTATATTGATGTATTTATGAATTTAGGGTTTATAGAACCCATTTGGTGATTAGATGAATGAATGCCTCGTTACCCAATGACTATAATCTTGTAGTAGGACCTTTAGAGGTCCAGAAGGTCCCATGCATGTGTATTACGGGACGAGACCTATCTCAGGAAGCAGTTTGATCAACTGCATGGCGTGGACTCGCCGAGTCCGACGAACAGACTCGGCGAGTAGCTTGAAGATTTACTAGGACTCGCCGAGTTGTTCTTCAGACTCGGCGAGTGGAGTCGGGGTGGCCCCACGATTCTTCCAGGAGTAACTCGCCGGGTCGAGGAGGGTACTCGACGAGTAGATAAGGAATCTCAGAGAGTTGGAGAACGTCTAGACTCGCCGAGTCGCCATGGTACTCGCCGAGTCCGGTCGAGCTGACCGTTGACCGTTGACCAGAGTTGACCTAAGTCTGACTTCTTAGGGATAATCACACTTAGAAGATATGAGTGTTAATGAGATATGTGATGTTATAGGAAGGTTGTAGCTCGTCGGATTGTGCACGAGTGATTTCAGGAGTTACTAGCTTTCAGCATTTACGAGGTGAGTCTTCTCACTATACTGTACCCGGAAGGGTTTAACTGTGTGACCGGAAGGTCGGATATGATATGTGATATGTATGCTATATGTGGTAAGTTATTTGTTATATGTGCTATGCATGATATGTGGGCCGGAAGGCAATATGTTATGGGCCGGAAGGCAATTATATTATGGGCCGGAAGGCGTTGTATTGAGGACCGGAAGGTCAGGGCCTGGAAAGGCGTATGTGCGTAAGTGTATACTGGGGAACTCACTAAGCATTTATGCTTACAGTTGTTATGTATGTGTTTCAGGTACTAGTGAGAACCGTGGGAAGGCGCCGGCGTGATCGATACACACTGAAGGCTGCTTTTATGATCTTGGGGGATTTGAATATTTGTATTTGACAGAATCCTTAAGCTATTTATGCCTTGTTTTAAATGGAAATAATTATGTTTTAAAAATGAAAAATTTGTTTGAAAATTTGCGTTGTTACAATTGGTATCAGAGCCTAGGTTTGAGAGATTCGGGTGCACCTTCGGGGGTAACTGAACTCAAACCGAGGATTTGAGGAAACTTTTCAAATAAAGGCATAAACTTTTGTAAATGTTTTGTGGTAAGCAAGAAAGAAAGCAGTGTGTATGATCAGTCAGCGCCCGAACGGTAAAGATCCCCAAAATACCTTACAATATTATATGATGTGAATTGTTATGCATGCTAGAAGACTAGGTATTCATGATAGGACTAGAGTGGCCTAATTTGTGATGCCTTAGTCTAGGGAAGTTTGCTTATATGAGATGCTTTGCTAGTATGCGAGTAGGTAGTGCATATCAGAAGTAGAGTACTCACTATCCGGAGTTTGGGGAGGAGGACTTGGGATGAACACTGATGCGGTGTGGTCGGTAGTATTGGGCCCGTACTACCGAGGACACCGGGTCAGTGGGAGACCCAAGTAAGAATCCCTGGATATCGGGGACGGGGTAGGGTTGCGTTATCGAGTGCAATCACACTTGATGGAGTCTCTGATAGTTTTATGTTGTATTTCAGAGGCATCATGGTTAGACCACGCCACGGAGCGAGTACGAGCGGTGTGAGTGACGAGGATATTCGTCAAATGATTCACGAGGAGGTGGCGGCGGCGATCCGGGCTGAGATCCCAGAGATGTTTGGGTCTATCAAAACCACCCTGATGGAGACATTCGATGAGCGGTACGCCGCGTTGACTGAGGCTGCAACCGCTGCAGCTACCGCAGCTGTGGCCGCTGCTAGGCCACAGGGGGGTGACTCGTTGCTGTTCCGAGAGTTCAGCAACACGAAGCCACCAGAGTTCGATGGGACGCAGGATCCGATTGCTACGATGAGGTGGATCGCAGATATAGAGGGGTGCTTCTACACTTGTTCATGCCCGGAGCACCTGAGGGTACGGTTCGCTTTGAACCAGCTCCGTCTGGGAGCAAAGGACTGGTGGAAGTTCGTGACGGCGAACTTCACCCTGGCAGAGACTGCGGCAGTGACATGGGAGGGGTTCACTACCATGTTCAGGGATGAGTACGTTCCTCCGGTGGAGCGGGAACGATTGGTTCAGGAGTTCTTAACCCTCAATCAGGGTACTGATTCGGTGGCGGCGATCACGCGGAAGTTCCATGAGAGGGCGATGTTTTGCCCTGAGCTGGTGGCCACAGAGCAGGCTCGGATGAGCCGGTACTTGGGTGTTCTGAGGAGGGAGATCCGGGAGTTTGTGTCAAACTCCACTTACCATACTTTTACTGAGCTTCAGGCGAATGCCAGGAAGCGTGAGATCGAGTTAGAGACTCAGGCCAGGGAGGAGGCCGAGTCTCAGCAGGCAGACCGGCGGCCGGCTCAGTCTCAGCCGGCAGCCAAGCGGATCAAGTCCGCCGATTCGAGGACGGGAGGTTCGAGGAACCGCATTTGCGTAAAGTGCGGCAAGGGTCACGATGGGGCGTGTCGAGCCGGTGCTTGCTACAAGTGTGGAAAGGAGGGGCACATTGCTAGGGAGTGTCCCAAGGGATTTACAGTTTGCTTTCATTGCAACCAGACCGGCCATCGGAAGGCCGAGTGCCCTCAGCTTCGTCAGGGATCTGCACCTGCTGCCAGGACTACTGAGACTCTACCGGTGAAGGTCGAGGCCCCGAGGGCTCGTGGGAGAGCCTTTCAGCTGACTGCGGAGGAGGTCCGCGCTGCGCCCGATGTTGTGGCAGGTATGTCGTAATTCATGTATTTATTTTAATGTCGAGATGTTATGCTTATGTTATTATATGCGTAGGTACTTTCCTTGTGAACTCTGTGCCTGCCTTAGTGTTATTTGACTCGGGTGCTAGTAGGTCCTTTGTGTCCTTAGCCTTTAGTCAGCATATCAGCGTTAGTCGTGAGCCGTTGAGTCGACCTTTGAGAGTTTCTATAGCTGACGAGAAATCGATTTATGCCACGGAGGTCCTTCGGGGATGTGTACTAGAGATTTTCGGGGTTGGATTCCCGATTGATCTGATTCCTATCGCGATGGGGGATGTCTGTGTCATCGTGGGCATGGACTGGCTGAGCCGATTCGGCGCTGTCATCGACTGTGAGCGTCAGTTGGTGACCATACGAGACCATAGTGGGGGAGTTCTTTCGGTGTACGGTGAGGGTACCCGTTCAGGATCAGCTTTTTGTTCGGCCGCTAGGGCGAGGCAGTGTCTACAGCAGGGCTGTAAGGGTTTTGTGGCGTATGTGATGGATACGCGGGAGGTTTCCGAGAGACCGAAGTCAGTTAAGGAGGTCCCTGTGGTGCGTGAGTTTTCAGATGTTTTTCCCGAGGAACTGCCGGGAGTACCTCCTGTGAGGCAAGTAGAGTTTGGTATCGATCTGATTCCGGGGGCTGCGCCCATTGCTAGGGTGCCTTATCGTCTTGCACCTCCAGAGATGCAAGAGTTGTCCTCGCAGCTCCAGGAGTTGCTGGGGAAGGGATTCATTCGACCGAGCAGCTCGCCCTGGGGAGCACCCATTCTGTTCGTCAAGAAGAAGGATGGTTCACACCGGATGTGCATTGATTACCGGGAGTTGAACAAGCTAACGGTCAAGAACCGTTACCCGTTGCCAAGGATCGATGATTTATTCGATCAGTTGCAAGGAGCATCTTGGTTTTCCAAGATCGATCTGAGGTCGGGATACCATCAGGTGAGAGTACGGAATGAGGACGTCCAGAAGACAGCGTTTAGGACGCGATATGGGCATTATGAGTTTGTGGTGATGCCTTTTGGACTCACCAATGCCCCGGCTGTGTTCATGGATCTCATGAACAGGGTATGCAGGCCGATGTTGGATCGGTCAGTGATTGTATTTATCGACGATATTCTGGTGTATTCGAGATCTAGAGAGCAGCATGAGGAGCATTTGAGGGAGGTCCTGGAGGTATTGAGGTCGGAGAAGCTTTATGCAAAGTTCTCCAAATGTGACTTCTGGTTGCGGGAGGTCCAGTTTCTAGGACATGTGGTTAATCAGAAAGGGATATTGGTCGATCCGGCCAAGGTTGAGGCGGTGATGAGTTGGGAGGTGCCGAAGTCACCCTCTGAGATCAGAAGTTTCCTTGGGTTGGCAGGGTATTATCGGAGATTTATCAAGGATTTCTCCAAGATCGCAGTGCCACTCACCAGATTGACCCGGAAGGGTGTTGCATTCTCATGGGGACCCGAGCAGCAGACCTCCTTTGAGACACTTCGCCAGAGATTGTGCGAAGCCCCGGTATTAGCCCTCCCAGAAGGTATGGAAGATTTTGTGGTATATTGCGACGCATCGATTTCGGGACTGGGTGCAGTGTTGATGCAGAGAGGTCATGTGATAGCTTATGCGTCGAGGCAGCTGAAGCCTCATGAGGCGAGATATCCCACGCATGATTTAGAGTTGGGGGCAGTAGTGTTCGCTCTCAAGATTTGGCGTCACTACTTGTATGGGGTTCGATGTACGATATACACGGACCATAAGAGTTTGAAGTATTTGATGGATCAACCCAACCTAAATATGCGTCAGAGGAGGTGGTTGGATGTGGTCAAGGATTATGATTGTGAGATCCTGTACCACCCAGGCAAGGCTAATGTGGTAGCCGATGCATTGAGCCGCAGGGCGGAGAGCACTCCATTGCGAGATGTATGCTTGAGACTGACTGTGATGACTCCAGTATTGGACGCTATTTGTGGGGCCCAGGCAGAGGCTGTGCGACCAGAAATGCAAAAGAAAGAGCGGGTTGTGGGGTTAATCTCAGAGTTTGTCAAGGATAGTCGAGGGCTTATGACGTTTCAGGGTCGGATTTGGGTACCGTTCGTGGGCGGTACGCGTATTACTTTGATGGAAGAGGCTCATAGATCGAAATTTTCGATCCATCCCGGTGCTACAAAGATGTATTTGGATTTAAGGAAGGAATATTGGTGGCCCTGTATGAAGAGGGACGTAGCATGGTTCGTTGAGAGGTGCTTGACCTGCCGTAGGGTTAAGGCTGAGCACCAGAGACCGCATGGCAAGTTGCAGCCATTGGAGATCCCCGAGTGGAAGTGGGAACAGATTACTATGGATTTTATCACTAAATTGCCAAGGACTGCTAGGGGAGTTGACGCAATTTGGGTGATTGTGGATAGGTTGACGAAGAGTGCACACTTCCTTGCCATCAGTGAGAGTTCTTCAGCGGAGAAGTTGGCGGAGATATATGTGAGAGAGGTGGTATCTCGGCACGGGGTGCCGATCTCGATTGTGTCAGACCGTGACGTGCGCTTTACTTCCAGATTCTGGAAGAAATTCCATGAGGAGTTGGGTACTAAATTGCATTTCAGTACCGCATACCATCCCCAGACAGACGGTCAGAGCGAGCGGACAATTCAGACGCTGGAGGACATGCTCCGAGCGTGTGTGTTAGACTTCGGGGGTAGTTGGGACGCGTATTTACCATTGGCAGAGTTCTCCTACAACAACAGCCATCATTCGAGCATTGGTATGCCACCTTTCGAGCTGTTGTATGGTAGGAGGTGTCGGACCCCCATTTGCTGGGGAGAAGTGGGACAGAGAGTGATGGGCAGCACGGAGATCGTGCTCCAGACGACAGAGCAGATTCAGCAAGTGAGACAAAGGTTATTGACCGCCCAGAGCCGACAAAATAGTTATGCAGACAGGCGCCGATCCGAGCTTGAGTTTCAAGTCGGCGACTTCGTTCTCCTGAAGGTCTCCCCTTGGAAAGGAGTGATTCGATTCAGGAAGAGAGGCAAGTTGGGGCCCCGGTATATTGGGCCATTTCGTGTGATTGCAAGAATAGGTCGGCTAGCCTATCGGTTGGAGTTACCAGCGGAGTTGGATCAGGTCCATGACACTTTTCATGTGTCGCAGTTGAGGAAGTGCATAGCCAATGAGTCGGCAGTGGTTCCATTGGAGGATATTCAGGTGGATGCGAGCCTGAATTACGCGGAGAGACCAGTGGCTTTCAGGGATCGGAAGATCAAGGTTCTGAGGAACAAGGAGGTACCTCTGGTGTTGGTTCAATGGCAACACCGTAAGGGATCGGAAATGACTTGGGAACCGGAACGTGAGATGCGGGAGCAGCATCCGGAACTATTTTCAGAATGAGACTTCAAGGGCGAAGCCTAATCCTAGTGGGGGAGAGTTGTAACAGCCCGAAATCTCAGGTATTATTAAATTATGTTTTTGGGTGGTTTAAGAGGGGACTCGGCGAGTTGGAGCCTAGACTCGCCGAGTAGGATCGCAGACTTGGTCGCGGGATCGCGACTGAACTCGACGAGTCCAGGTATGGACTCGGCGAGTCGACGCTGTTTAGCGGAAACCCTAACCGTTCAGGTTTGGGACGTATAAAAAGGACTCATTGGCCGTCATTGTTCGTTTTAGCCTTCTGAGAAGAACCCTAAATCGATTGTGTGCATCTGGAGCAAGGATCTTAGGCCATTGTTGGTCATAGAAGAGTGGTGGTGCAAGGAAGAGAAAGGATTGGCTAAAGGAGCAGCAAGGGGTCACATTCTGAGGATTGGGAATACATAGAATACATCATCCAGGTAAGAATTCGTGTATGCTCTGCTATATTGATGTATTTATGAATTTAGGGTTTATAGAACCCATTTGGTGATTAGATGAATGAATGCCTCGTTACCCAATGACTATAATCTTGTAGTAGGACCTTTAGAGGTCCAGAAGGTCCCATGCATGTGTATTACGGGACGAGACCTATCTCAGGAAGCAGTTTGATCGACTGCATGGCGTGGACTCGCCGAGTCCGACGAACAGACTCGGCGAGTAGCTTGAAGATTTACTAGGACTCGCCGAGTTGTTCTTCAGACTCGGCGAGTGGAGTCGGGGTGGCCCCGCGATTCTTCCAGGAGTAACTCGCCGGGTCGAGGAGGGTACTCGACGAGTAGATAAGGAATCTCAGAGAGTTGGAGAACGTCTAGACTCGCCGAGTCGCCATGGTACTCGCCGAGTCCGGTCGAGCTGACCGTTGACCGTTGACCAGAGTTGACCTAAGTCTGACTTCTTAGGGATAATCACACTTAGAAGATATGAGTGTTAATGAGATATGTGATGTTATAGGAAGGTTGTAGCTCGTCGGATTGTGCACGAGTGATTTCAGGAGTTACTAGCTTTCAGCATTTACGAGGTGAGTCTTCTCACTATACTGTACCCGGAAGGGTTTAACTGTGTGACCGGAAGGTCGGATATGATATGTGATATGTATGCTATATGTGGTAAGTTATTTGTTATATGTGCTATGCATGATATGTGGGCCGGAAGGCAATATGTTATGGGCCGGAAGGCAATTATATTATGGGCCGGAAGGCGTTGTATTGAGGACCGGAAGGTCAGGGCCTGGAAAGGCGTATGTGCGTAAGTGTATACTGGGGAACTCACTAAGCATTTATGCTTACAGTTGTTATGTATGTGTTTCAGGTACTAGTGAGAACCGTGGGAAGGCGCCGGCGTGATCGATACACACTGAAGGCTGCTTTTATGATCTTGGGGGATTTGAATATTTGTATTTGACAGAATCCTTAAGCTATTTATGCCTTGTTTTAAATGGAAATAATTATGTTTTAAAAATGAAAAATTTGTTTGAAAATTTGCGTTGTTACATCCAAACTCTACTCCGGTTTTGGCAATCAGGAAAAGTCGAGGGAAGAAGAGAAAGAGCTCTTCAAAGGGCACCAAGGCCCAGACCCTTGATGGCTCTTCTTCAAGTGGAACCAAGAAAGATTTCATCACTCCTTCTTCTGACCCAAAAGAGGCTGAATGCTTCTATTGCCATGAAAAATCACATTGGAAGTGGAACTGCCCAAAATACTAGCAAGATGTGAAGGATGGGAAAGTTAAACCCAACCATGCAGGTATTTACACTATCATTTCTAATAACTCACCCCATTCTAAATCTTGGGTCCTTGATACCGGTTGTGGTATTCATATTTGTTGTTACTTGCAGGGACTAAGAAGAAGTGAGAATGTGGAGCAAGGAAGAATAAACTTAATCATGGGGAATAGAAAATCTTTACCTGTCACCAAGATTGGAGTTTATACTTTATCGCTAAGTAGTGGGTTTAGTTTAGATTTGAATAAGTGTTGTTATTCGCCATAAATGGCAAGAAATATTATTTCCTTTCATGCATTGTATAAACAAGGTTTCACCTTTTCATTTGATAATGAAGTTGGTTCGATTAATGCTTTCTTTAATAATGTTCTTTATTTTAAAGCATTACCTTGTGATGGCGTGTATGAAACAGTATATGTGGTTGATAACTTAGGAAATAATGTATTGTGTATTGATTCTGTTAATAATAATAACTTGGATAAAGCGTCATTATGGCATTGTCGTCTTGGACATATAAGCAAGAAACGCATAGGCCAAATCCAAAAGGATGGAGTCTTGGAGTCATTTGACGTAAAGTCAGATGATAGTTGCGAATCATGCTTACATGGAAAAATGACAAAGTCACCCTTCACAGGTTCTTGTGAGAGGGGTGACGGTTTGTTGGACCTTGTACACACGGATGTGTGTGGACCATTCAAACATGCCACAACGGATGCTAATCGTTATTATTTGACTTTTACTGATGATTACAGTAGATATGGATATGTCTACTTGATCAAGCATAAGTCAGAGACTTTCAAAAGGTTTAAGGAATTTAAACAGGAAGTCGAGAATCAATTGGGCAGGAACATTAAGATGCTTCGATCCGATCGTGGTGGTGAGTATCTTAGTTCAGAGTTCCTTGACTATCTAAGGGAATGTGGGATAGTCTCACAATTGACACCTCCCAGGACACCCCAGTTGAATGGTGTGGCTGAGAGGCATAATCGAACCTTGTTGGATATGGTTCATTCCATGATGAGTCGAGCTTTGCTACCAATCTCATTATGGGGGTATGCCTTAGAGATTGCCGCTCATATCCTTAATCTAGTCCCTACAAAGAAAGTTGCCAAAACTCCTCACGAGATGTGGACTGGTAAAGTACCCAAACTAGACCACATCAAGATTTGGGGTTGCAAGGATTTCGTGAGACGCGAGACTCGTGATAAGCTCGAACCCCGAAGCGAGAGGTGTATTTTCATTGGCTACCCACAACAATCCTTTGGTTACCTTTTCTACAGACCTAGTGAAAATGTGGCTAAGAGGGATTTCTTTAGAGAGAGAGAGAGTTCATAAGCCAAGGAAACAGTGGGAGGCAAGTTGATCTTGAAGAAATTCAAGATTCAAGCGGTGAAGGAACTTCAAACCCTAGCACTCAACTTGAGGAGGAAACTCCTGTTGAGCCAATTGACAAGTCTGTACCTCTGAGGCGTTCCACAAGGGTTAGGAATGCTCCTGAGCATTACTATGGATTCTATATTACTGCAGAAGGAGATACACTTATCAGTGATGAGACACTGATAGGTCTGGATGAACCTAACAATTACGCGGAAGCCATGGCAGGCCCTGAGTCAGCCAAGTGGAAAGAGGCAATGGACAGCGAAATACAGTCCATGTATGACAATCAATTTTGGAACTTGGTTGAGAATGTACCAGGTCGTAAGACAGTAGGGTGCAAATGGGTCTTCAAGAAGAAGACTGACATGGATGGTAAAGTACACACTTATAAGGCTCGACTGGTTGCAAAGGGCTTCTCTCAAATTCCTGGAGTGGACTATGATGAGACCTTTTCTTTAGTAGCCAAGATTAAGTCTATTCGGGTTCTGTTAGCCATAGCTACATTTCATGACTATGAAATATGGCAAATGGATGTCAAAACCGCTTTCCTTAATGGAAAGTTGGCTGAAGATGTTTACATGAGTCAGCCAGAGGGTTTTGTCAGCAACGAGTACCCTAATAGAGTGTGTAAGCTTGAGAAATCCATTTATTGATTGAAGCAAGCACCTCGCAGATGGAATCTTTGCTTTGATGAAAAGGTCAAGGAATTTGGCTTTTCTAGGAGTGAAGATGAGTCTTGCGTGTATGTCAAGGCTAGTAGGAGTATAGTTAGCTTTTTGGTGTTGTATGTGGATGACATACTACTCATAGGAAATGACATCCCAACTCTACAGGAAGTCAAGTCCTGGCTTGGGAAGTGTTTCTCTATGAAGGACCTAGGAGAAGCTGCCTATATTCTAGGGATAAGGATCTTGAGAGATCGGAGTAAAAGACTAATTGGACTTAGTCAGAGTACCTACTTGGATAAGGTGCTAAAGAGATTCAACATGCAGGACTCCAAGAAAGGAGAGTTACCCATCCAGAGTAACGCCAGATTGAGTAAGACACAAAGCCCTAGCACTGAGGCTGAGAAAGCAGAAATGAGTCGAATACCTTATGCTTCGGCTGTAGGATCGATCATGTATGCTATGACGTGTACTCGACCTGATGTAGCCTTTGCCCTGAGCATGGTTAGCAGGTATCAGGCGAACCCAAGCAAGGCACACTGGACTGCGGTAAAGAATATCCTCAAGTACCTACGGAGGACTAAGGATTGGGTCCTTACCCTCGGTGGGAGTGATGACTTGAGAGTTGTAGGGTATAGTGATGCTAGTTTCCAGACTGATAGGGATAATTTCCGCTCTCAGTCGGGCTGGGTCTTTACCCTAAACAGAAGAGCAATTTCTTGGAAGAGTTCCAAGCAAGAGACATTGGCTGATTCAACTTGTGAATCAGAATATATTGCAGCTAGCGAGGCGGCAAAGGAGGCGATATGGCTGAAGAACTTCATTGGAGACCTTGGATTTGTACCAGCTATTAAAGAGCCAATGGAAATTTTTTGTGATAGTGAAAGTGTTGTTGCCTTAGCCAAGGAACCAAGGGATCACGGGAGATCCAGACACATCGACAGAAAATACCATTTTATCAGACATCGAATAGAAGAAGGACTCCTCGTGGCAAAGAGGGTATCATCGGATGAGAACCCAGCAAACCCCCTCACGAAGGGACTAACTCGGGTTAAGCATCTCCAGCATGCTCAGAGCATAGGGCTGAAGGATAATATTAGATTCAGTAGTTAGATAACCTAGAAATTTGTAAAGTGTAATTGACATTAGATGATGAATAAAAGGTGTTTTATTTATGAGTAAAGTGTTGCTATCTCTTGTCGATCGTTTACTATATTTCTTTTGCATGTTTTGACTTCCAGAATAATTTTGTTTGGTATAACATATTATTCAAACCTCCACAGTCGGTCATATGTCGGAAGTAGGTATGAATCAAGACTGTCATGATTGGTTGCAGAGGTCTAAGGTGTTGGACAAGGCTACAACAATCATGAGTGCTCATAAGTTCTGAGCATTGGACTCAACCCACGCTCACTGGAATCACTTCATGGAATTTATCTCGAGTGATCGTGAGACGGTAATATCATATAAGTCTTCAAACCTAGAGATATGATTTGTTACTTACAAGTTGTTTATGCATTGATTGTACGAAAACGCATTGGTAACTCGATGTTATAAAACGTGCTTTTGTGTATAATTCAATGAGTGGTAGAACAAACATATGAGTCGAAGTTTATCTGTTCCTTCTTGGATTAGAAGCTGATATCTGGGCCCCTCGATGATTTTGTTTTGACCTATGTATCGGGCCTGGTCAGAACTAAGTTGATGTGTTCAACTAAGTTCTTTGTCAAACAAATCAGAAATCGGGAAACAAAATGCTGGACAATAAGTAAGACATTGTTCCATGTATTTGTCCGGCTGATATCTACAACAGAGGATTATATGATCACTTATCTTAAATGGCGTATCAACATCTTCTTAGTTCCGAGAGACCTTGAAAGAGCTACGATTGCCGGTCGGTTCCTGAACTACTCGAGTTATAGTTATTAGACTTATCCAAGTGGGAAACTGTTGGATAAGGTGTCTAAGTCCATAACTATTTCGGGTCAGTACTTGACCGGACCCGGCATGGTCAATTTGGGTTGCATGGCACCTTGCAACTGGATAGACTAAATGAGAGAAATAACACTTGGAGATTATTAATATATTATAAGTTCTAATATATTAATAATATTATTTGATTAGTTTGATCAAATAATTAATTTGGAATTAATTAAGTGATCAAAAGATAACTAATTAAATATATGGGTTGATTATGTTAATCATTCATATCTTGTATAGTGGGCTAAGAGGCTCCATAGATTATCAAGTTGGGTTCTACCCATAGGATGCTCCATGGATGCTCCATGGGAGTTACAAACCCATGGGTCATGGAAATGAAGAGTCATGACACGTTAGGGTTTACATGGTGTAACCCTAGATGTGTCAACACTATATAAGGATCCTATTCTCCACAAAAATCGGATACACATAAGAAACTAGAGGGCTAGGCCGATTTCAAGAAGTGTGTATTCTCTCAAAAGTCTTTCCAAGAGCATTTGGTATTGTGTGACGCATTTGAGGCATCACACTTGGGGTGCTAGGCTCACAAGGTTTCAAGGATCATAAGCAACAACAAGGTAAGTTATTCTATCTTTCATTCAAGTTAAAAAATTGTTCCCCATGTATGCTAGATAGGAATATAACCTTGGAATTCAACTTTGCATGATAATTAGACAAACATAGATCCAAGGTTATTAGGGTTGCATGTACACTTAGGAAGTGTTAGAATGCTCAAAACCCATCAGGACTCTCCCTACACCACCCACATTAGGAGCTTGCGCCTTGGGGCAATTTCTTGAAGTGTCTTGCTTCACCACATCCGTAGCAGGTTTGGCTTGCCCCTGCATTGGCAACTTGATTGAGCGGTCGTGCTGGCGCTTTACAGAAACGGGCGGTATGCCCCTTCCTATCATAGTTTTTGCAGTGCATTTCTCAGCAAGCACCATTGTGATGGTAGTTACATTTGTTGCACTTAGGGAGATTCCCAGTGTATTGTTTCGGTGGTACTGGAGTGGTAGCAATAGTGGCTGCACGGACAGCAACAGTCTGTTGCTTCTTGGCGGGGTCCTGCGTCGGTTGTTTCTTTTTATTGTTCCAGAACTTCCTCTTGTTGTTCCCTCCTTTTGTTTGGTCAGTGGTGGCTATCACGGTGCCACGACTAGCCCGGTGATCGATAAGTTGTTGTGTCAATTCCTTGGCACTTTCAAAGGTAGTGGGTTTCGAGGCCAGTACACTGTCTTGAATCTGGGATGACAGCCCCCAGAGATATCGCTCCACCTTCTTCTCCTCTGGAGTGACCATTGCTGGACAGAGGAGTGCTAGGTCATTGAAGCGAGCAGTATAAGTTTCAAGATATGTGCCCGACCTTCTGAGGTTCCAGAGTTCTTCTTCGAGTTTTTTTATTTCACCCCTCGGGCAATACTCCTTTAACATCAACGCTTTTAAGTTTTCCCAGCCTATGGAGTTAGTCACTGTAGGAGTAAGTGACTTAACTCGGCTGTTCCACCAAGTAAGAGCTTTTCCGGTGAAAGTGAATGTTGCATACTTGACCTTGCTCGCTTTGGGACATGCACAGATTTCGAAGACTGCTTCGGTCCTTTCGAACCATTGCATCAGCACGATGACACCCCTGCTTCCATTGAAAGGATCGGGTTTGCCATTCGTGAAGTCTTTGTAAGAACACTCCTTAGTACGCCCCGTGCTGTCCCCATGATTCGAGTTAGTATTCCCGGATCCGGAACTGCCGGAACCATTTGTACCCATCTGCAACATTGCTGCCGCCACGGCTGCTGTTATTGCAGCCTGAAACATCACAGAATCAAACTCCGGAGGTGGTGGCGGAGGGGGCGGTGTTGTGCTGCCGGAAGGTCTTGGTCTTTTCCTTGGTGGCACGGTTCTGTCATAAATTTTAAAAAAATGACCAGTCGGTAAGACTTCAATAGTAATAATGAGTCGAGTGCTACTTGTTTTATCTCATTTGTATTATACCCGACTTTATTGCATTAGCAAGTAATTCATAGAAGAGTTTACGCAATTAAACTTATGAATTTAATAGTGGTGACTCAAACGGAGTCATGCGTTTGGTTCCGTGTCTGACTCACTCCTAAGATTCGTTCGATGTCTCTTAGTTATGCATAATTAAAATTTTAATAAACTGTTGATACTAATGAGTCTGCCCTATGTCCACAACCAAACAAGGAACAGGTCCTAAGGCAGACTCATCATTTCTAGGTCGATTACATTTTTAATTACACATAACAACGAGGTACACTTAAAATCTTAGAATTATCAGCTATAAATTGTTTGTAATACCACATAGTAAATCTCATGTCAACATTCAATGAAGTAAAATTCATGCCAAAACCATAGATAGCATTTTAATACATATTGTTTTGAGAGAGTTTGACCTCATAAGGGTCTACATTACATCAACGCAAAAGATAGTTTGAACAGTACAAAAACCCTTTGAATAGTGTAAACACTTAGTCGCAAGGTCAACCTACATACAAACGAGTAGCACCAACGCATGCTCGAAACCTATGCTACGAAGATGTGAGAGTAGTGATGAGCCCTACTCACGACGATCCTTCCCTGGTGAAGCTTGGGATGACGTCGATGCGCCTTGTAGTTCTGCCAATCTCCGTTCGGCTGCAACCATTCTCTCCTCAAGCGCCATGTATCTTTCCCGATACTCCCTTGCTTCTGCTCGAGCAGCGAGAAGGTCTTGAATGAGTTGGTCTCTGTAGTGGGAGTCTCGTTCCAGGTCTCTGGTGCGAGCAGTGGTAGACTCTATGATGACACTCAGCTCTCGGACTTGATCGGCCGTCGTCCTACCGCGATCATCCATAATCGCTATATGTCGAGTCATGACTAGGAGGGCTCTATCAGCCGGTCCCCCATGGCTAAGGTCATAGTAACCACGTTGGTCGCCATATGGTGACCGCTGGCGCTGTTGTCGGCTCCACCTTTCGATTGTTGTTGCCCAACGGGGCTCAGGCCCATTGTGCCCCCAACGGTTTGCAGGTACCCTCGCGATGTAAGGGGGGTTGAATACTTCTGGCTCTTCTTCACTTTCATCCTCGTCCATTTCTATCTCGACGTCTTCTTCTTCCTCCTCTTCTTCTTCGGGTTCCTCTTCGGGATCCTCTTCAGGATCTTCTTCGATTGGTTCTTCGGGCTCTTCTTTGATCCAGCCGGACTTTCCCTGATTGGGAAAGTACGAGTCTCCTGGTAGGTGAAATCCTGCCATGACGTCTGCACGAGAAATTGGGGGGGGGGGGGGGTAAGAAGCACATAATGGATATTAATAATATTGCGCTATAGCAACATACAAATACTCATATAGTATTTTAAATGTTTAGATTTGGTTCTTAGAGCATTCCTTGTAGAGTGGAGTTAGGTTATTAGATTTGTTGCCCATTACGACTATCCCCCAAGATGCGTAAGTCACTTCTCGGACGAATATAGTTGATCAGGCTATATCCTTCCCAGATGTGGTTACACATGCTAGGGCATACTCGTAGTGTTCAACTCCTCTTCTTTCACTTAATGTTCTCCCTAGTTATGACACTATGCGAGCATGTAATGTATGTATGTATACTTTAACAAGAAAACTATTTATTTTCTAAAAGTATATCCAATTGAGAAATGTTTAAAATCAGATACTTTTAGTCCCAAGTGTTTTTATAGTTTGTATATCTTATGTGGTTTGATATACTTAATTCACTATAAACCGTGTTCTGATACCAATCTGTCACACCCCCAAACCAAGGATGGCGGAAACGTCCGGGATGGAGGACTTCATGTATAGTATCATAACAACAATGGCAATAGTGATGAAAGTAAACACAACCAACATATATATAATTGAAAGAGTTACATCATTGTATGCATTACATGTTTCAAAATCAATTACAATATGTTGACATCAAAATGAAATGTTTGACGCCTTAACGTCCCATCCTCAAAATGCACTTGATTTCCTGTTTAGTGATTTCCTGAGAATACAAGTTGTTTGAAAGAGTGTCAACAAAAAGGTTGGTGAGTTCATAAACTTTTGTATGTAATTATGAAAAGTCTTGTCTAGTAAACGTACGGTTGTTCCGAAAAATTCCGATATTTTCCTTTAAAAATGTGTAATGTAGTCTTATATCAAAAGACCGAAACATATAAGTAACCTTCCTTATTTACAGAAAATAATATGAGTTTAATTCAACATAAACGCGTATGATGTCAATGAATTTCCCGTAAATTCTTATGTTTGTTAATACTTTCTGTGAGTTATTATAACCATGCTATGACCTAGTTGGCTTGAAAACAACGTTCTTCAGGCGTCGGAATTGTTATGACATTTGTCACCTCAGACCTGTCGGTCTAGCTGTTGCATGCAGCTCGGGTGTGGGTTTGTCAAACCCAATATAGATCTATATACAACTATCATGCTCTCCCTCCAGAAGACTCTGGTTACAATACAGGACTTTAAGTAATGCGAAGCAAATGTCTCACAAAGTCATCAACGAATTTACATGTAACGAAATGAAAGTTCCCTTTTGTATAAATGTACCATTTTGAAATATATGTATTGTGTAATGTATCATAAACTATACCTATTATAGTTTATCAAAACAAGGGTAGTAGTAGTAATGTATATAAACTATACTTAACATAGTTTAATCAAACGTTTGTATGTATTGGATGTACTTGATTATAACACTTTGTTATTTCTATGCTTTATCTAGCAAAATCCATTTGTTAACTGATTTATATTTATATATTAAGACAAAAATGTCATATATTGCAACAACACATAATGATATATACCTTGCTCAACATGTTACAAGGTGAAATGAAATTGACAGTGTTTTTCTGTTGATAACATTTTCTGTAACTATTATTAGAAAATTTGTAGAAAAACCATAAAATGTCCAAATCAAATTCCGTAAATTCTAAGAGTTTGGAAGATGAGTCTAGTTTGTTCATAAAATTTCCCCTGATTTTTAGTAACCACTAACTTGTGTGAACAAGTCCATAATCACAGACTGGTCCGGATTGATGTTTGAAACGATTGTCAGTTTTGTAGAAATCACCATAAATTGTAGAAAAATCGTATATAGATGTGCAAGTAGTCATTTTAAAGCTAAAAACTTGAAATACCTGCACCTAAAATAGTTTTGAAAAATAAAATGTTTAAGTTGCCCAAAACAGTCAGTGAATGGGGTGAAACTTATCTGATGAAAGCTGTTAGAAGAATTTAGTTATGTTCTTGATCATTTAACTTTTATTCTCCCCCTTAAAACTTAAGAAAAACATGAAAATGTTGGGTTATAAATTCACCTTGAGTGATTTCAGTAGATGGATGATGGAGAAAAGAAGTGTTCAACTCAAGAACACTTAAAGATGCCTTGAAGATTCTCGAGAATTTAACATCGAAGTGATGGAGTTTGTGTAAGCAATCGATGATTGGATTAGAATGAAGTGTAACAAGCACAAGGAGGGTGAATTTTACTTAATAATAGTATAATAAAGCTTGATGATCAGCCTTGTAGTCTCGAAATAGAGAGAATAAGTTTGAGAGAAAAGTGTTTGATCTATTGTTGAAGAAATGAGAGAATAAATGAAGTGTGAGGAGAGAGGATGGATGCTCCATCTCTAAGAACGTGGGGAGGGATGATAATTGAGTGGAAAGGAAATTTAAGTGACCTAGATAAGGTGGGGAGGTGTGGCTGGTCATAGAGTGGATGTGGGGGAGGTTGCTTGTGTCATAAGGTAAAGCAAAATCAACACTCCACCTCAATTGTTCACCCACTAGATTTTATTCCTTTAATAAATATTTTCACAAAAATATGTTTAAATTATAGTCATTTATGGTCTTAAATGTTAAAATATGATTTTTGGAGAAAATCCCGCGTTAAAATAATGAAAAACGGGCTTAAAATGTTAAAAATAGTGAAAACGGGTGAAAAGTGACAAAAATCCGAAGCGTGGCCTGGAGGTTCGGCTTCTGATGCTTGGGAACCGAAAGTAGAGAAGATGGACCGATAGGGTGGAAATGAACCGAGGGTGCGAGATGCGGCTAGAGGCGAGGCTCGGTCGAAAGGGGGAACCGAGAGCGAGGTTCGGCCCGAATGACTTCGACCTTCGCAGCTTCGGTCCGAGAGGTGGCCAGATTCAGTTTCGGCTCTTGGTTTCGGCTTCCGGGTCTCGGTCTCGGCTGGGACAGCGAGGCTCGGTCCTCAGGAGGTTTCGGTCCTTGAGAGGAGTTTCGGCTCCTTAAGTCCGTTTTTTGCGTAGACTTCCGTTTTTGAGCCGTTTTTGACCCGATTAAGGGTCGGGATGGCCCGAATGACATTAAAAGTTACGGGAACTTTTGAGAGAGATTTGGTAGAGATTTCACATTCTTGAAGAGATTTCTCATACAAAGAGAGATTTGGGAGAGATTTCTGATAGAGAGAGATAGAGTGAAATCGATTGAGAGAGGTTTCGTTTGTGATATATTTGAGTGTTCGGCTTCGCAACACAAGGTCCGTAAACCCTGTTAAGCCATGATTTAGTGTCGTACACACTCCCGATGAGCGTGAAATGGCGTGTTATCACTTTGGCTCTATGTTCAACATTTCTAAGGCTATGGAAATTAAACACACAAACTTTCCAACTAATGATTTCTCATTAAAATTGCACACTGAATAGTAATTACATAACGTGAACTCTAATACACAAGGGTTAATCGAGTCAATCGGTTTGACTTGTTGACTTTGACTTGACTCGAAATTGACGGTTGTCACACCCTGTCATACTTCTTCTCCTCTGACTTTCTTTCCACCGATCATTCTTGCTAAAGTCTCTTTCGGGTCTTGTTGTCATTCTTTGAATCTTGTTGTTTCTTACTTCGATTCCTGCTTTCTCTCTTGCTTCGGGTCCTGCTTGTTTTCTTTCTTTCTTGACCAAAAATGTGTGTTTGCTACATGCTTCTTTCTTGTTGCGATCTTTCACTTTCCAAACTACCTTTCCTTCTTTTATGATCCCATATGACATTGATTCTTTCTCTTAAATCTGCTTGATTTTCAGCCCTTCTTCTGGTTAGTCTACTGCAGTATTTGCTCGATATCTATTGTTCTTTTGATCAAGAAAAAATCTTCATACTAACTTGTTGCTGCTAGATTCCTTTTTTTTCGTTCCTAGCCATGCAACTAAGGGCTGCTCCTCCTTTCTCGACACCGACTCTCAAACCCGATTCTTTTACACGAACCCTAGGTTCTGATACCAATTGATGGAAATCATGTTAGAAATTAGGGGATGAAGAGATTGTTTGGATTCTCTGAAAGTCGTGATTCACTATTAAATTGAAGTATTTCGATGGTACAGATCGAACACTCAATTGGATGAAATTCAGAGAATGAAATCTGAGAATGTATTTGATAATGTTCTTCAAGATGTACCAGAAAAAATGACCAAAAAACAGATATAGCATTCCTGTCTGAAAACTGTCAATAGACAGTTACAAACTGCTATAAAACTACCAAACCTGTCAAAAACGGATCTCAGAGAAAAAAGGGTCAACTTTCTAAAATTGGAATTTTGATGCAGTTTTTAATATAGCAATATAGTCCAAATAAAAAATTTTTGCGCTGACCTGGCAGCTCGATCTCAGCCAGGGGCTCTGCCCCTTGGACCCCGCCAGGGGCTGCCACCCCTAGGACCCCGCTCCCAGGGGCGCTGTCCCCGGATCCCCGTTCGTTTAGAAGCTTCGCCCCTAATTAACAATGTACTTTGAATCTTGAAAAATTTGAACAAGTGTGCACTGCTATACCATCCTAACTTGTTCAATATTTAACAAGATTACTTTTGGTCAACAAATTTAATCCTATTACACTTAAATAATATTTGATGATATAAAATCACCAACAAATCAGGCCCTCGAGATCACTCTTTAGTGCAACAACAAACAAGATAAAACAACACTTAATGTGTGATTTTTAGGAAAGAGTGATAAGGGAGAAAGAAGAAGTTTTTGTGACTCTACTCTTCTATTCATGAAACAAGTGGCTTTTATAGCCTACAAAACCTAATAAAAACTAAACAAGAATAAGCACACCTTTTCCTAACAGTCAAATACCCCAAAATACCGGGTCCACATGACCCATTCAGCCCTACCTTTTATTCAATTCAAATATTAAACTAATATAACATCCATGTCAAGATTAAACCCTACAGTGTTGACAGGTGCATTTTAGAAATATAATTTTTTGTTTCTAATAAGAAACATTTCCATTGACATTACTGTTGATTTTGTCAAGTCTTCCTTTGTTATGTTTTTAAGGTTTTTTTTTTTTTTTTTTTTTTTTTTTTTTTTTTTTTTTTTTTTTTTTTTTTGTAAACGACAAATAGGTATATTAAAAATGACAAACTCAAAGAACTAGAGGCGCCCAGAATACTACAAAATTTAAGTTTCCAAGTAACTTATCGAATATCGATCACTTCACTTTCCATATTCCATACTACACTCGCACTCGACCATTCCCCAGACAACACGAACTCCTTTTGCTTAGCTTAGTGATGATCAAGTTGCAGAATCTCTTGATAGTTTTTGTCTCCATTTCATTTTCACCCTCCATTATATCTCAAAAACTCATTAACTGTACCCGTTCATGCCCCGGAGCCCAATTTATTTTCGTACCCTACCCATTCGGCTTCTCCTCTGGCTGCCAAATCCAGCTCAATTGCACCGCCGATGGCTCCGTTTTAATCGGTGAATTCCCTGTTCAACAAATTAACCCCGATGGGTTAACCGTCGGCCTTCCCGCCATGTGCGGCCGCCCTGTTGACTCCCTCAGCCACCTGAATGGAGAACACTATGCTCCGGTGTCTACAAACGGGATCCTTATGGAAAACTGCATGGACCAGAAAAATAATTGCATAATTGCAGCGACAACGTGGGGAACCAGTTTCGAGGATCTCAATTGCAGTGTCATACAGGATAGACGTAGTAATCGTAGCCTTAGTTGTTACTCCGGTGATACTACTCGTATGTTTCTTGACCATGAAAACATCACAAACATGGGATGTCAGTATCTGTTTTCAGGGGTTGCCTCGGAGATAAGTGGGAATAATAGCGAGGGGGTGTCTTTAGATGTTCAAGTAGTTAAGTTGGGTTGGTGGCTTAAGGGGAGTTGCGACTGTTCTGGTGATGCTGTTTGTACAAAGATTTTGTCTCCGTCGGATGGAAGCGATGGGTATCGGTGTAGGTGTAAAAGCGGTATTGACGGCGATGGGTACACAGCCAGCTCCGGTTGTGGGGAAGCGAAAGGTATGTCGTCATCACTCTGGAACTTTTATTAATATATGATAATGATAATTTATAAGAGGTTGTAGATGTATTTAAAAATTAGAATTAATTTAAATATTGCTGACTTTCAGGAAACTTTTTTCAAGCCTCCAAAGTTGATTTTTTTAGTTTATTGTTTTCATTCTCACCCTATATTTTATATATACTAGGTGTGAGACTCATGTAAAACATGGGTTTAATTAAAAAAATAAATATGAAATTTTAACAATTTCAAAAGTTTGAATTTATAAGAAAAATGAGAAAAATTTTAAATTATTATAATTAATGAGACTTTAATGTATTTAATATATTAAATATATAAACCCTTTCTAATAAATATTTTACATATATACTACCTTACACATTAAATTTGAAATTTCTAATAAATACTTTACATATATACTACCTTACACATTAAATATGGAATTTTAATTTAATAAAATAAAAAATACAATAAAATGACAAGTGGAAAATAGAAAATTTAAAAATTCTAGAAAATGCCATGTGTCCAAATGAAGGAGAAGATTACATGTGGCAAAAAAAACTTTCATTTATTATAGAAGATGACATAATTTTTTTCAGATATAATATGTTGCATTTGTTAAATATTAAAACAAATTGTAATCTAACAGGAAGAAAGAAAAATAAAGTATTACTTTTTTTTTGAATTACCATGCTCTCAACATTTTTAAACGACAATCTAACCTAATTCTAAAACCACTTATGTTTCCTAATTAGACATAGACCCATAATCTCTCATTTTAAAGTGTCTAGTACCTTTGGTAATAAAATTTTGGTATCATACGAAACTAGATTATAGCCCGCGTTAAACGCGGGAAACGCATAAAAAAACATATAATCGTTTATAGATATTGTATAATGATTATAAAAAAATATATGGTTATTGGTATTATTGAAATGTGTAGAAAATACATTGAAAACGATAAATATATATAATCTCTTTGTAGACATTATTTTTGTTTTATTAGTTGAACGACTTTCCTCGTCTTATATAGTTATGATATTTATATATTTATAAGCATTTTAATTAGACGTTCCTTGCATAATAATGTTACCTAATTTAAACATATATTGACAACCAATATACCGTTTTTTCTATTGCATTAAATATTGACAATTATTTCATTTATTCAAATAAAGTTATGTAATATAATTTATAAAATGTTAATTGTTATATAGATTTAATTTTAGTATATCATCAATGTAGATTCTTTTCTAAATCATGATTGGTTTATTTTAAATTGATTATAAATATAAATGCTAGCTTTTATGTTTGTTCTTATTTATTTGGTGATCGCAAGAACTTTGCATTAGTTTTTGGCGCAACTTTGAATAATTTTAGTATATCATCAATGTAATTTGATATAACTTTCAATTATATTAAATATCAAATAATGACATTTCATTACTATTGTGATAATTTAGTTTATATATTATATTTTCACTAATCTTAACGCTCTTATTTTTTCTAATAACCGTAATGCTTTTACTAAATGTGCTTTTTACAAATCTCCTAATATCTTATAATTTTTATCTTACTTTATAATTTTTCATAACTATGTTATTTTCAAGATTGACTGCTTTAATAGTGTTTTTTTTTTCAGTCTATTCAATTTTATATTTCACAGTACAACATCATCGTTTGTATGTATTCTGAAATTTCACTTTAAAAATGCTTAATGTTTACACCTTGATATTATTTTTTTTAATAAACTCATGTAATAATTATGAAATATATATCTCATTTTAATTAACATTCACTTCCTTTATTATATATCAAGTTCCTCATTAAACGGATATACTTTTGGAAAATAATAATTATAATAGGGCAGTATTATCTAAGACGTAAATGTTTGATATACTTTTGGAGAAAAAAAATTAGGATCATTAAAAAAACTTTATATAAAGAAAATACAAATTTAAATTTGTTGAAATTATGGATGAAATTACTGGCGAAAAATTATTTTGGAGGGAGTTGTATTTTGTAAGGTATAATAATATTACAAAATTTGAAATATCTATATTTGTTGTGTACATTAATAAATTTTATTGTTACTATACAAAGATAAAAAAGTAGGTTGATATGATATACAAAAACAAATAATTTCAATAATATTTTAAAATCATGCCAAAATTAACCGGATTCTTATGACATAAAATTTAAAAAAAACATAATCATCTCTAATATATAAAAGTAACATTTTCGTAATTAATGTCAGTTCCTAAAATTGTTAATTTTTGTTTTGTTAAAGGTACCTAATATATTTTCATTTTTATTTAAAAAGTTTCAGAAAAGTAGTTAACCGATTTCATTTAATTTGTGACAAAGAAAATCGAAATATATGAATACATACATTTGATATAGGAACAAAAAATAATCTAAAAAAATATAAAAAGCGAAAGAAGGTACTGACCTTCTAGCGCACAAAAGCAAATGTTTATAGCAGAGAATGATGATGGAAGTTATAAGCAATATTAACGATGTTGTAGGAGAAGGTTTGAAGAAAAGAAACGATTGAAAATAAATGTGAGTTGCGGATTCAATGATGAATCGTATATGTATGTGATAATTTGAATATGATATCTCGGTATTAATGATTTCCTAATAAAAAAAAATTATATTAATGGTTTACTAATATAAACGGATTTATATTAATGTTTGATATTAAGGTCTTGATTGAAATGATTTGTTTCTAATATGTTTTTAAAATTAACCATATTAAAATCTTCATAACTGAAAATTCAAGATGTAAAATATGAAAAGTTTTTATTGGAATTAAATACGTTCCATTTCAACGAATGTAAGTTATTGATTGATAATTGGAAAGCATTTATTGGAATTAAATACATTCCATATGGGGAAGATGATGTCAGCAATTTGATCTAAGGGTGGAAAAAATAAGATTGAAATACAATCAATGGTCCAGATTATTTAAGATGATGTCATAAGGTTTCTCTTTAGTAATATTTAAGATTGTAAGTGCTTTATATATAATATATGATGAAATTATAAGTGCTTTATATATATAATATATGATGTAAACATTATGTTGCACAATAAACGGCTATAGCCACCTCCATTTGGTTAACAATACCCGACTGCAATGGTCATGAACCAATCCGAGCAAGTCCCTCTAATCCGAAATGGTTGTAATGCATAATTGAATTATTCAAGACGGATCAAATCCGACTAGATATTCTTCGGCCTGATTCATTTCTTTCAAAATATGAAGAATATTTATTTGTAATTATTAAATTATACTAGATGCTTATATGCAAAACATTTATCAGTATCAAAGTTATCAAGAATAAGGGGTTTTCTATGTTGCAAAATTATGAGTGTCCTACCATATATAATAAATTATTTATAAGTTTCAAAAATGTAATATACATTTTCGCTTATCTCTTAAAAAAACGGATCAATGATAAAGTTGAAATTTAATAAATAAAATTTAAAACTATTCAATCTGATCTCACATAAGAGATGATACATTGAACAAAGTGGCATCAGGCATAAAACGGCATAACTGCATCAAATTATAGTCATTTTTTTTTTTTTTTTTTTTTTGTAAAGAAAAACAAAAAAATATATTAAAAGTTATAATTGATATTAGGTAAAGAACAACGATAAACAAAAAACAGATCTGAGAAATACGAGATATCAAAAACGAAATCAAAACATACAAAACACGTAGATTTAAGTGGTTCACACTACCTTAGGCTACGTCAAATTAAAGAGAGATTTTATTCCACACATTTTTTTGCTACAATTTTACAGATGAGGCCCTTCATAGTATATAAACAACAAGATTTGACTTAAACATCTAAAAGGTCAACCACGACTGAAAAACATACACGAATAAAAACAAAAAACAAAAAAAAAAAAAAAAAAACAAAAAAACAAAAACAAAAGCCCTAAAAAAGTGGTCCACCCAAAAAAAATTCAGTCTTTAAAATTTTAAATTTGATAATCAGTCTTCGTATCTAGTAATCTCCCACTTGGAAACTTGATCATCATTCAACTGCCATTCATGTATGTATCCTCTGTAACACTCGTCTCTCTCTCTCTCTCTCTCCCTCTCCCTCTCCCTCTCCCTCTCTCTCTCGTCTCTCTCTCTATCTCTCTCTCTCTCCCCCTCTACCTCTCTCTCTCTCTAGTTCCTGCCTCCTCTTCAAGTTAATGGAAGCCCAGTTGAAGCAATGCACGGCTTCAACTTATCAGTTGGTAAGACATTAGTAAACATATCAGTTGGATTCTCCATACCAAGGATTTTATTCAGATTTAGTGTACCACCGGTTATCAATTCTCGTATGAAATGATATCGCATCTTTATGTGTTTCGTTCGGTTGTGGAACACCGGATTTTTCGCGAGATGTACTACACTTTGATTGTCATAGTAAATAACACAATCTTCTTTTTTTATTCCTAGTTTTGACAGAAAATTCTTCAACCACAACAACTCTTATCTTGCTTCTGTAATGGCCATATATTTTGCCTTCATAGTTGAAAGAGCAACACTTTTTTGAAGTCTGGACATTCATTTCACTGATGTACCTCCAATAGTGAAAACATACCCGGTATTGCTTTTTCCTGAATATGCACATCCCCCTAAATCGGAATCAGTGAATCCTTCCAAAACCACACAGAGCAACATCAGAAGTACCTTTCAAGTAACATAGCAGCCACTTGACCCCTTCCCGGTGCTCCTTTCCTCGATTTGACATAAATATACTCACAACTCTCACTATATGTGCAATGTCCGGTCTGGTGCACATCATATCATACATCAAGTTGCCAACTGCTGATGCATACATGATTTTGACCATTTCTTCTCTGTCTTCATCCATCTTTGGGGACTATTTCTTAGAAAGTTCTATCTGACCTCCCAAAGGTGTACTTTTTGGTTTTGCATCAGCCATGTTGAACTTCTTTAGAATCATTTTGATATACTCTACCGTGAAAGCTTCAACGTTCTAGCAACTTTGTCTCTGACTATGATTATCCCGAGAATTTGTTTGGTAGCTCCCAAGTCCTTCATCTGAAACTCTCTAGAAAGTTGTTATTTCAGTGTGTTGATTTCATGAATATCTGATCCAGCAACCAACATATCATCAACATATAATAAAAGAATAATGTAAGAGGACCTGAACTTCTTTAGATAATAGAAACGGTCCATCTCGCATATCTTGTACCGATTTTTATGTATAAAGTTGTCGAATTTTAAATAACACTGCCTTGGAGCTTGTTCCAGTCCATATAAATTCTTTTTCAGTTTACACACCAGATTCTTCTAACCATTTACCAGGAAAAGTTCTAGTTTGGACATGTAAATGTCTTCCTCAAGGTCACGATGTAAGAATGCAGTCTTAACATCCAGTGGTTCCAAATGTAAATTTTTCAGCAGCCACAATACTTAAGACCAGTCAAATAGTAGTGATCTTCATAACTAGTGAGAAGATTTCATTGTAATTAACCCCCTCTTTCTGTTTGAAACCCTTTACAACTAGTCTGGCTTTATACCTCTTTCTACCATCAGCTTCATCCATGATTTTGAACACCCATTTGTTTTGCAAAGCTCTCTTTTGTAACATCCCAAAATACGATCCAAAAATTTTTGTTTTTAATAATAATAAAAATCATATACTGAACGTCATATCATAAAACCATACGTCAAATATCTCAAACCATAATAAAATGTCATGGTACAACTGTATCAAATCAAACTAAGTATCAAAACAAACTCCCAGGACAAAAACTGAAGTCCCGTCTCTACTCGATGAGGCGGGCCACAGACTCATCGAGTCCCTCTTGAAACTTGAAGAAATAATAATATTAAATAACATACCATAATCAGGGCGTTACATCTTTCTTGCTGGTAATTTGACAAAGGACTAGGTATGGTTCTTGTCAAGTGAATCAAACTCCTCCTTCATGGCTTTTTCCATTTTATAGAGTCTTTCAGTTTCATCACCTTTGGTTAAGAATCTGACTCTACATTCTCTGCCAGTATCAGGTAATTAACTGAGATAGAATATTTGCTAGTGGGTCTTCGATATTTGGTTGATCTTCTTATTAGATTAGAGTTTCAAAAACTATCTGATTTGGGGTTTCACTTTCTCAATGATCTGGTATTTCGGTTTCTTAGTCTTTATCTTTTTTAGAACTCCCATTGACTTCGGTATTTATTGTCTCTTCAGCACTCCTACTATTTTGTGAGCCTTCACCAGTTTTAGGTTGTAACACATCAACATCTGTCAATTCTTCAAACACCTCCTTTTGACTTTGTTTGATTTTTCTTGGAGTTGTAGCTAGATCATCTTTATAGAGGACATCTTCACTAAAAGTGACATCTATGCTCCTAATCACTTTCATGGTTTAGTTATCCTAACATCTATAGCCCATATCATCCAACCTGTACCTGATAAATATATACTTCTTAGCTTTAGCTTCAATTTTGTCTTTGCTTGCATCTTTAACCTTGACATAAGCATTATATAACAAATACTTTAAGGTAAGAGAGAGATACATCGCTTTTCTTCCATTCCTCTTCTGGAATTTTGAACCCAATGGGAATTGAGGGTTCACGATTTATAAGGTAAGCAGTTGTGTTCGTTGTGTCTGCCCATAACATTTTTGGCATTCCTGCGTGTAACCTCATGCTTTCAGCTCTCTCTTTTGGTGTTCTGTTCATCCTCTCCGCAACACCATTTTGCTAGGGTGTTTCGTGCATATTCTTCAACATTCTGATTCTGTGTTCTGCACTATAGTCGGTAAATTCCTTGTTGTTGTGTTCACCCCATTATCCAACTTTAGACATTTTATCTTCATATTTGTCTCATTCTCCACAATAGCTTTGAACCTTTTAAAAGTAGAGAGAACGTCAGATTTATTTTTCAGAAAGTAAACTCATACCATTCTTGTAGCATCATCTATAAATTTAATGTAATAGTAGGAACCGTCTGTTGATGAAACTGACGTGGGACCAAAGACATCAGATTATATCTGCTCAAGCTTCTCTAATTTTGGTGGCTGGCCCGTCTTCATGAAAGTAAATATTTTCTATTTACTGAATACACATGATTCACAGAAGTCGACTGTCACATTCTTCAGTCGTGGGATTCTGCCTTTTGAAGTAATAATCTTCATTCCTTTCTCAATCATATGGTCAAGTCTTTGGTGCCATAAAGTAGAGGACTCCCCATCTCTAATAGTTGTATTTGCTTCTCCAAAGGTCAACTCCACCATATATGGAGTTCCCTTCTTCTTTCCTTGAGCAATGTCCAAGTTCCCTTTAATAACCTTCCATTTACCTATTTCAAACTTTACATCATGTCCCTCTTCATCCAGTTGTCCCACTGAGATCAAGATTTTCTTCAGGCTAGGAATGTATTTCACATCCTTCAAAATCCAAGTAATACCCATTGAAAATTTTAGAGCTACATCTCCAATACCAATGATCTTCATAATATTACCATTTGCTAGATGAACAGTACCGCTGTAAGGTCTGAAATTTCTCATGATTTTATTGTTATGGCAAGTGTGAAACGATGCTCTTGAATCTATCACCCAAGACTCGACTACACTTTCTACACAAAAAATCAGTGCATCATCATAGTCTTCAGCCACATTCATCTGCTTCTTGTCATTATATGCAGGAGGTTTAGGACATTTATTTCTAAAATGTCCTATTTCATTATAGTTCCAGCATATGATTTCCTTTTTGCTTCTTGACTATCCTCTCTTCCTTGACTTTGATCTTTTTCTTCCGTATCCACCATTATTCTGTTTCCTGCCCCTCTCTTCGGTACGAGTAAACTAGTGGAGCCTTCTCCTATATTCTTTCTTCGAACATCTTTTCCAAGAATCAACTCTCTGATGCTTTCGAATGTGAGTCTCATAGTTCCTGAAGAACTACTGACTACAGTAACTATTCTAGCCTAGCTTTTGGGCAACGAAGATAATAATAATAAAGCTTGGACTTCGTCTTCAGATTTAATTTCAACATATCCTAACTCGGATATTATTAAGTTAAAGTCGTTGACGTGGTCTATCACATATGCTCCTTCCTTCATCTTCGTGTTTACTTTGTCTAATTAGGAAAACTTTGTTTGTTGTTGATGGCTTTTCATACATGTTAGACAATGCCTTTATCAATCTAAATATGGTCTTCTAATTGCCGATGTTATACACGACATTCTTCGCTAGTGATAATCTGAAAACGCCAAGGTCATGTCTGTCCATCAAGTTCCATTAGGTCATATGCATCTTCTCAGGTTTCTGTTTAGATAATGGTAAGTGCAATTTCTTCTGATATAAGTAATCCTCAATCCGCTTCTTCCAAAATCCAAAGTCACGACCTTCAAATTTATCGATCTTCACCTTCCCATTTTCATTCATAGCTCTAATACCAGTTGTTAGGTGAAGAACAACGATAAACGAAAAACAGATCTGAGAAATACAAGAAATCATAAACGAAATCAAAGCATACATAACACATGGATTTAAGTAGTACACACTATCTTGTGTGTGTATGTGTATGTATTTATGTAGGTATATGTATATGTGTGTGTATGTTTATATATATATATATATATATATATATATATATATATATATTATTCAACACATGCTTTTCTGTTATAATGTTACAGATACAGTTGTTCAAAAGTATATAAACGACAATATTGACCTAAACATCTAAAACGACAAGCCCGACTGAAAAAACACAAAAATAAATAAATAAAAACAAAACAAAACAAAACAAAACAAAAGGCCTAAAATTGACCCACCCAAAAAAAATTAGTCTTTAAAGTTGCAGATATATATATATATATATATATATATATATATATATATATATATATATATATATATATATATATATATATATATATATATATATATATATATATATATATATATATATATATATATTATTCAACACACGCTTTTCTGTTATAATGTTACAGATATGTTCAAAAGTATATAAACGACAATATTGACCTAAACATCTAAAACGACAAGCCCGACTGAAAAAACACAAAAATAAATAAATAAAATAAAAAAAACCAAAACAAAAGGCCTAAAATATAATTGACCCACCCAAAAACATTTAGTCTTTAAAGTTGTAGATCTAATGATAAGTCTTCATATCTAACAATTGATATGTGAGATTATTTTTTTTAGGGATAGAAAATCTTTAGGGTTTACCGTTCTAGAGATCAAACACCACAACAAACAAAAATTATGAGATTGGATCAATGCTTATGATCGTAAATACAATCATACAATATTAGGTTCGATCATGATCTAAAAACCATGTTAGTGGGATCAAGATTGTTTTTGATATTAGGATCTTGGGATATCAGGATCCTACGAATCTACCATAAGATCTCGAGTATAATAAGTCATTGACGTTGATTTACATGTAAACACTTAAATATAATCATTATAAACAAGCAGAAAAAGAATAAGATTGTGACTTTTACATATTAAAAACTTCCAATTTACTTACATAGAGTTTTCTCTTTGCCACTTTCTTATGGAACAATAAAAATTTTCAATTTTCAATTAAACTTGTCGTGATCTCGTCCAAATGTATCCAAAAAAGGACCAAGATTGGATCTTTCCACTCTTGGTCCAATCATACCCAAAAAAGTCTTGATAAAGTTTGGTTGATGTCTGGTCATATCCAAAAAAAAAAAAAAACAATTGACGCGCTAAAAAACTAACTCTCCTAGCTGACTACATCACGGCCCTATCCGTTTAAAAAAACATCGTCTGGCTTGATTCGCTTGTACATAGACATCTAGATCCGGTATTTTGTAGCATAAAAAGTCCAATGTGGATACACTCACTCAACTAGCCATTAGGGTTAGGACACCTAATAGTTGACAACTACAACCAATTACCAATATATAGCTAGTAAAATGCACACCAGCTATCACCATTTTCAAATAATAATCCTTCCTGTTTTAGCTTTGATCATCATATAACGTGACATAAGTGTATTTTAAGCCACAGTTGATTGAGTTTCCCCTTTCAAGCATCACTTATTGCTATTGGTAGTGTTCTAATCTTTATCAACAAGCTTACCTCATTTTTATCTTATTTCCCAAACCAGGATCCATGGGAGCTACAAGGAGGTTCATAATAGGTAAGGAGACAAATATTTATATAAACCGATGACATACTTTAATCAAACACACATTTATAAAAATAAAATAATAATAATAATAATAATAATAATAATAATAATAATAATAATAATAATAATAATAATAATAAAACTTAATACGGAAAAAAAGTACAACTCTTTATTGGACCAAGAGAGAAATTATTTCTCCTTTTATTTAGATGTATTTAACCATCATATCTGAAATTCATTTATAGGACTCTCAAGGGGCATTGCTGGATCATGCTCATGTTGTTTGTGATGCTATGTCGAAAAAAGAGGTTATGGAAAAATCTAGTTGCTCATAGGCCGGTAAGAATCTCCATTATTATGCATTTGTTGGTTTTTTTGCTGGAAATTCTCCACGTTCCCTAACCAACCAAGTTTGGAAAATAGGGAACCACGACAAATCATGATATTGAAATATTCATAAGGAACTTTGGACCTATAGCCCCGAAAAGATTCAAGTATTCGGAAATCAAGAAAATGACAAACGCATTTGATGAGAAACTAGGGCAAGGAGGGTATGGAAGTGTCTACAAGGGACAAATGCCTGATGGGCAACTAGTTGCAGTAAAGCTCTTAAGTAAAGCCATTGGAAATGGACAAGATTTCATCAATGAAGTCGCTAGTATCGGTAGAACTTCTCATGTCAACGTAGTCACACTCATAGGCTTCTGCTTTGACGGAAAAAAAGAGCCCTAGTATATGTGCTCATGTCAAAAGGATCCTTGGATAAGTTTTTACGTGGTGATATATGTCGTCTAGAGTGGAACACGTTATTCCAGATTGCAAAAGGGATTGCACGAGGTCTAGAGTACTTACATCAACATTGTAACACGAGGATAATTCATTTCGATATAAAGCCTCACAACATTCTATTAGACGAAGACTTTGTCCCAAAAATATCTGATTTTGGGTTGGCTAAGTTGTGCAAGAGGAAAGAGAGTCTTGTATCTGTAACGGGAGCAAGAGGTACCGCTGGATACATGGCCCCTTAAGTATTTTTCAAGAGTTTTGGAGGCGCTTCACATAAATCTGATGTATATAGCTATGGGATGATGGTTCTTGAAATGACAGGTGCACGTAAAAAGAACAAGTCTAACGACACAAGCATGAGTGAAGCATATTTTCCGGATTGGATATACAAGAAAGTAGAAAGTGGAGATAATCTAGGGGTTGATGGGGTGACAACCGAAGAAGAAGAGGAATTAGCTAGGAAGTTGGTGATGGTGAGCCTGTGGTGCATCCAGTCTGATCCATGGGATCGACCATGGATAAGTAAAGTTGTGGAGATGTTAGAAGGAAGCTTTCAATCATTACAAGTTCCACCTAGACGTTTTTGGTCATCTCCAACAAGGCATACGCAAGACAATTCTCCATCGGCCATACAGAGGCTAAGTAGCCAGGGAGTACTAAAAATGCAGGCTACAGAAGAAGAATCATCTTCCTGACGTGCACAAAATAATTTTTGTTAGAAGGGATCTTTCACAAATATTAGTTCTATTCAAAGCTATCTCCCACAAATTCTGTGTATACCATGGAAAATCAGTCAAAACAAAGGGTAGATGTAATTCGGGCTTTCTTTTGGTTTTTATTTTTTAATGCATTGTTGATTAAAAACAACTTAGGCGGCTCAATGTTGAAAGCACAACCCTTTTTTTTACACCACCTGCATATATTTTTGAGTCATTTTATGTAATCAAAATTTGATAATGGGCAGATAATCGCCATGTTATTGCATATGAGTAAATATATTCATTTATGTTCTTTCGAAAATTGAATCATTAGGCTACCCGGAGTGGAGAGACCTCCATGCGTGAAACGCTTACATGGAGGCTCTCTCCACGCATGAAGACCGCCCCTGGCTTCAGTGGGTTGGTGGTGGCGTGGCTCCCAGGACGGACGAAGATGCGTATATTGATTGGTCCTTTAATTTGGACCTTTGGAATGGGTTATTAAATAAAAAAAACTTTTTGCCTTTAATTTCCTTTCTCTATCTATATATACATCCACTTTTACACAATTTTTTCAAGACAAACATACAAATTCTCTCAAATCAAACATACAAATTTAACAAAAAAATGGATAGCGGTTCTGATGACAATTTGGTGTTGCACACACTATTGTCTACGACACAAGACGTAATTTGTGAGAGAGGCGAAACTTCACACCGCGAGAAGAAACATAGAAAATATATCAATCGGGATTGAGAGGCGGCACATGAACTTTTGGTACGTGATTAGTTTGTCCCTGATAGTCTTTATGACTTATCGAAATTCGAAGAACGTTTTCGTATTAGTAAAAATTTATTTTTACGTATAGCTTCAGATTTGGAACGTAATTATGAGTTTTTCCAATTACGATGGGATGCTAGAGGTAAACGTGGTTTTACCACAATACAAAAATATACGACCGCTCTTAGACAATTGGGATATGGTATAACCGCAGACGCATCAGATGAGTATCTGAAAATGTCTGAGAGGACGGGTCCAGATTGTACATATCTATTCTGTGAGTATGTTATAGAGCTTTACCGTGACATATACTTGCAACATCCGACTAAAAGTGATGTCGAACAGTTGTATGCCGCGCATGAAGCTAAACATGGTTTTCCAGGGATGCTTGGTAGTATTGATTGTACACATTGGGAGTGGGCAAATTGTCCCAATGCGTGGCGTGGTCAATTTACGCGAGGAGATCATGGGGTCCCGATTGTTATATTGGAGGCGGTTGTTTCAAACGACCTATGGTTTTGGCATGCATTCTTTGGTATGGCGGGGTCAAACAATGACCTGAATGTGCTTCACGCGTCTCCGTTATTTAACGACATTTTGCAGGGTAAAGCACCAGATACGTCATACGTTGTGAATGGAAATGAATACAAGTATGGATATTACCTATGTGATGGGATATATCCAGAGTATGCTACATTTGTTAAGTCTTTTTCGTTTACAGCCGATGAGAAACGAAAGTTGTTCAAGTTAGCACAGGAATCTGCACGGAAGGATGTTGAAAGAGCGTTTAGAGTCCTAAAACAAAGGTGACACATAATCAAACATCCAACACGAACATGGGATAGGGCAAAACTAACGACAGTGTTGACTGTCTGTGTGATTTTACGTAACATGATAATAGAAGAAGAAGGCAGAGCTATTTGTTCATATACCAGGAACGATGTACTTAACTCACCTGCAGTAATACAAGTTGGTAGCCCAACATACTTCTCTAGGGTTTTAGAAATACAAAATCGTGAAACACATCACAATCTACGGCACGATTTGACCGAGCACATATGGGGGAGACAACTCCAAGGGGGAAATGACGATGGAGACGAAGAGGATGAGGGCGATAATTACGACGAGAATGCAGACGGTGATGACGAGGCGGATGAGGATGATGACGACGATGGCGATGAGTAGTATTTTTTTACGGTTTTTATGTTTTACTTTTTTTTAATTAAGTAGTGTAGTATTTGATTTGTTAGGTTTTATGTGTGTTTTAGTAATTTAGGTTTTAAATTTCTATGTTTTTAATTAATGAATTTTTTTTGTGTGTTTTCAAAAAATTTATTTATCTTATAAATTATGTTTTTTATTTCATATAGTGTTACAAAAAATAAAAAAAAGTTACCTATATCATAAATTATGTTATTTATTTAACATAATATTAAAAAAATAAAAAATAATAAAAAAAACGTTAATGTTGTTAGTGCTGACCATTTTCTTATGTGGAGTGGGTTGGTGGTGAAGGTGACGTGATGCAGATGTGACATTACTTTTCCGATGAGTTGATGGTGACCACTCCATATAGCATTAATTGCTGATTTTTTAAACATATAGCATTAATTGCTGATTTTTTAAACATTGGTTGTTGCTTCTTTGAGTTTGTCATATCCAGAAACCTGAGTTTTATTAGGTAATGGCTAAAGATGGCGAGAACCTAGCTAATTAAAAACTATAAAGAAATAAAAAATTAAAAACTATAAAGAAATAAAACCGCAATGTAGAAAATGCAAAGCCGAAGAATAAATATGAGCTTCCATTGTCGAAAATTCATTATATTACAAAATTTTAAAACGACATAGACTAATTAATCTTACAAACAAATTACGTCTACCCTGTCCAACTATTTATCTCACGGCTTTTGTTTTCTAAAAAAAAAAGAAAAAAGATTGATTTAAACTAAATTATTTTAAGTGTGTTATAATAACACTACAAAAAAACTAACCTTTACGGCGACAAAAGTCGTCGCAATTGGTCATGTCTGTCGTCGCTAATACTATTAGCGACGACGTGTCGTCACTAAAGCGACGTCGCAATTGACTCGTAGCTAATAGTCCCTTGTCGTCTCTAATATTGTCGTCTCTAATACAAGTCGTCCCTAATACACCTCTGTCGTCTCTAATAATGTCGTATCTATTAATACTCGCCAGAGGTCCTCGTCGTCACAATTGATAGTAGTCGTCTCTAAAGGCGTCGATGCTAATGTTTTTTTCTTTTTTTTTTTTTGAGAAAAAACTTATTTTTTATATTATTAATTTATATATATTATAAAATGCAGTTTTGATAAAAATACATAAGTAAATACATAACACATTATATAAAAACATCAAACATACCATATTCCATAAACTATTTTCCAAACAAACATCAAACATATCATATCTAATAAATCTCAAACAAACATCTAATATATATCATATATATAAACTATTTTCCAAATCCAAAATAACATCCTCCATACCATAAAACAAGAAATATTAGTTGTCTTCGTCTTCCCCACTGTCCTCCCCATCGTTGTTTTCCTTGTTGACTTGGTTTTTAAACGAGCGAATAATGTCTCCAATGGCCGTCACAAATGCCGGGTTTTGAAAAAAAGCATTCACATTAACATCCTACAATTAAGTCACAAACAAATTAAGTCATGAACAATTCAACAAACTATGAAACCATCAAAGCACAAAATCAATTAAGTCTTTAACAATTTAACAAACTACCGAGCTACCAAAAATTACTACAAATACATTAAGTTCTTAACAATATAATAAAGCAACCAAATTCTTTAAGAATTTAACAAGTACCTGTGTTGGTTGCGATGTTTGTGACCGTGACTGCCATTGGGATGAAGCACTTGTACCCCCTTCGAGTACCCAATACCTTCTCAAATATTGCGATCCAATCAATGGTGTCTAGATCACCACCAGAGTCGGCTATGTGATGAGTCTATAGAGCAACCTCAGCAACTAAGGCATTCTGTGTTTCACAAAGATTGTTAATATACGTTAAAACTAACAAAAAAAATTCAACAATCTACTTTATTTTTAAGTAATAATAACTTACATATTGCTCTTCAACCAAATGATCAACAAATTCCCCTCTTTTATTTACATGCGCACGATGAAATACTTCAAGTCTATTCAAATTTTGTTTAACATTACAAAATATGTTATATTTGAATAAACATTAAAAAATATGTTATAACTGAATAAACATTATTGTAACTTACTTTCTTGAAACAAGCACTACCGTAGCTGCACGTCCCTCCACGATTCTTCGCTACTTGCTTCTTCCGGCATTCTTTGTTTCCAACGGATCGTTTTTGATGTTTTCTGTTAAGAAAAGGTCAATAGCAGCATTCCAACGCTGCCGATCCATACCCCTAGGGGCTTGAGCCCTTGTTGCCTCCACATTCCCTGCAAAATCATCAAAATGGTTTTTTGCAATATTTTTGCGGCCTCTATACCGCACACATATCCGATTGTTCAGTGATGCCCAATAAGTTGAAGCCATGGGATGATTTGTAATCGCGTCAAAATCAAACCATCTCTACAAAAAAAAATAGAGAAATTAAAAATAAATCAAAATTAAAAAATATTAAATATATAACTTTATAAATAATTTACCGAAAGATACTGCAACATTCCAACCCTTTCGGCTTCAGAAACCTCTGTCCATGTGTCTTTATCAAAACCGATGTCCCGCCACATATAGCTCCCAACCTCCTGAATGAAACATTCGTACACCTCCCCAATCGGCATGTTAGTATTTACGTCAAATACTATCTTAAGAGGCCGTTCACCGTTAGCTTTATAGAGTTTGTGCATTTTTTTATTTACTGCCGTGTCTGTTCGTTTTGGAGGCACCACTGCATAAAAAAAATATTAGTCAGAATAATTATTTATATACATACAATGTGAAATACAATGAATTCGAATAAATCTTAATTACCATTGTTTTGTTGATCACCAAAACTTCCACCGAATGGATGTGGTGGCTTGTCACCACCGTCGCCTCCATGACCCATCACAACAGCCATGAGATGGAGCAATGCAATCCAAAAAAAATGACATCCAGAAAAATTATAACATAGTAAGAATATATATATATATATATATATATATATAAACCTTATTTTACTAATTAAATGTAAAAAGATTTTTTTAATCATTCTCGCCCCCAGACACTTCAGTGTCTGCCGATACATCACTATCATAATCAAAATCTTCCTCATCATAATCAGTCTTGCAATCAGACACATTATTAATGATGCTCGTCGGTGGGTCAACTTCAATATCATCTTCAACCGATTGAGAATTTTGAAAGTATTGGCTAAAGTCAATTGAGAGAGTGAAATTAGAAGAAGCATTACTAAGAACGACATCGGTTGAATCATTGTCGACATTTTCAATGGGATCATGATCAACATCATTCATCGGTAGATCCCAAATTCTTCTATGATTAACATTTTCAACAACCCATTGTCGGGTGTCATTTTCGTCACTTGGAGAAGGATGTAAAATACTTGCTTGGCCTGCGTAGCAAATATGAGTTGATCTTCGCTACTTAATTCGCGTTGTGGGTCGATACTGGTGAAATTATTATCAGATTTAACTCCTGTAGTATCGAACCACTTGCAACGAAAAAGTATGGTGGAATATTTATGAGGATAATGCAACTCGATAATCTCTTCTAGCTGACCATAATATTTCCGCTTATTCTCTCCCTCAGTTAGAACCCCCGAGTTTTGTGTTGATCGTTGGGCGTCACGCATAAGTACCATATACCTAACACCATTCACTATGCAAGCGGTGTAAGTAAAGGCATGCGCATGCACACCGATTAAAAGAGCTGATAACTCCTTATTAAACTCTGGAGATTTTTGTTTTTGCATATCATAGACCTTATGAAGGAACCATTTAGGGAATTCGGTTTTTTCATCACTTTCAGGATGTAATGATTTGAATTCACTACATTGATGAAATATATATATATATATATATATATATATATATATATATATATATATATATATATATATATATATATATATATATATATAGTAAAAATGAGAAATTAAAAAGAAAACAATGAATTAAAAGGTAAGAACACTTACGCAATATACTTTCTAACTTCCTCACAATTATCAAGCCCAAACCAATGTAGACGTTTTCTCTCCTCTAGACTGAGATTTTTCATTTTCCTTGTGCTAGTCAGTCGACACTTAGACTAAAACACCCATAACTTTGTTTCTTTTATGACAACATCCTCGTTTCTTTCAAGGCGATTGAATCGAGTCTCAACATCTTCAAGGTACGTCGAACAAAATGATAATGTCTCTTTAGCGACATAACCCTCAGCTATAGAACCTTCCGGCCTCGCCTTGTCTCTGACATAGTTTTTAGTTTTTTCATATACCTTTCAAAGGGATACATCCATCTCATACATACTTGGCCTCCAGAAATAGCTTCATCAGGTAAATGCAAAACTAAATTAACCATAATGTAAGAAAAAACACAGGAGGATAGATCACTTCTAATTTGCATAATATTTTAAGAATGGCTGGTTTCGCTTCTTTCATATCCTTCACCGACAATGTTCTTGAGCAAAGTTGCTTAAAATCATACAATGCTCTATCATTGGTGTATAAACACCTTTCCCCAAAAGACCTTTAACTCCAATGGGTAACAAACGTTGCATAAGAATGTGATAATCATGAGATTCCAACCCAATAATGTTAGTATTGGTTTCATTCACTTTCTTACCGATGTTAGATCCAAACCCATCTGGCAATCTCACATTTCTTATAAACTTACAAAAACGAATGCGGTCAGGTTTCGTGAACGAGTAAGGTGGATGGGGTTTATGGAACTTTTTTCCATTCTTTTTCAACCATAGATTTTTCCGAATGTTCAGTTTTGTCAAGTCCGCCCGAGCATTTGATGTGTCTTTAGAATTATCATTCATCAAAGAACTACCCACAAGACTCTCACCCACATTTTTTTCAATATGCATAAGATCGAAGTTGTGCTTCAGCTCTAGAGAAGACCAATACTCAAGTTCAAAGAATATGCTCTTTTTGGACCAATTCAACTTGAAATCCTCACGATCTCTCTTAATACCAGCTCGTTGAGCAGCTACTTTACCCGTTGGATGAAACAATAGATAAGCGTGTTGCACTTGTATTTCTTCCTCACTAAACTGTCTTGGAGGACCTCTTGTCTCATGTTCGCCATTATAGTCCAAAATTTTTCTCCATGGATGGTCAGCATCTAAGAGCCGGTGATGACCAACATATACGACTTTCTTTGATACTCGGTATGACGGAGTGTCTTCGTTACAAGTCGGAAAAGCTTTGTACTGTAACGATCAACTTTGGAGGTGTTAATTTATTTAATTGCTCGAATTTTAATTGGGCTATGATTAGGAATTTGCATCTTAGATTGGTTTGGACGCTCTTTTTATTTTGGGCCGAAATGTAAGCAGCCCATAAGCCGTACGCGGGGCGTAACCCCTCCTGGTACGCTGGACGTAATGCTTAAATGAAATGCAGGAGGAGGAGCATACGCCCAGCGTACGCGACCAGCTGGCAAACCCTAATTTGAAGAGTTGAGACGTATTTAAACCCCATTATAGCCTCCTATTTGGCCTCCTCACTTATCATTCACCCAAAAGAAACCCTAGTTCGTCCCCCTTTGCTCTTTGCTTGTGTGTGTTTGATCTTTGAGCTTATTTTGTGAAGAAGGAGAAGAAGAGAAGTGGAAGAAGAAGAACTTAAGTATCTTGAGCTCAAGGATATGGGATTATTTCATCATTGGGCTTCCAAAAGAGGTATAAAGCACTGAACTTTTTGTCTCCATATGCTAGATCTAGAGTTATGGAAGTTTTGGTACATCTTGGGTCCAAAGGTTGGACCTTTTTCATAAAAATCCGTTTTTGAGCTTGGGATCTCCATCCTTTAGGCTCAAAGCACCTTATAAGCAATAAAGTTTTGATCTTGGAGGTTTGCATGTGGCTATGCAAGAGATGTAGCCATTTCTATGGAGTTAGGACAATACTTTTTGAGATTTGAGACTTTGTGAGTCATCCAAGCCATCAAGTAAGCAACTTTATGGCTTAGGACAGAGAATAAGTCGTGGATCTGAGATTATAGCTTCTGAATCGATGGAATAAGCTCTTAATGGAAAGTTGGGTTAACAGGGCTGTACGTTGGGCGTACGAGGAGGTACACGCGGCGTACCACCCAGCAGCCAGTATGCTCAGCGTACCTAGAGGTACGCCCCGCGTACCTGGTCAGTTTGGGCTTCAAGCATTTGGGCCTCGGTGCGGGCTGTGCTTTGGACTTAATGCCTTTTGGGCTATAGGGGTCATCAGAAGTCAGTGTTTATGGGCCAAGTAGGAGTGTGGGCCTAGTGTAAGGCCCAATAAAGAGATTTGGGCCCAATATGGAAGATTAGGCTATTAGGAGACCTTTAGTGGGCCATTGGAGGACTTAGAAGGAATTATGGGTTTGGGCCATGTTTGTGACCCACACCATAGTAGGGGTAAAGTGGTCATTTTACCCATAGAGGAATCACTATTCTGATTAAGTGTTTTTATATGTCCATGATATTCGGGAAGCAGTCGGAGCAGCAGTCAGGGGTTCCTTCTTCAAGTGTTCAGTAGTTAGCATTGCGAGGTGAGTTTCCTTCCAGTAGGAACGAGTCTACGGCCACAATGCCGACTCGACTAGTTAGTAGTAGTTTCCAGGCTTCGGTCCGACGCAACAGTTAGTATGTTTGATGCCTTCGTGGCTCAGACAGGATTTATGTGTTATGTGTTCCAGGCCATGGCCTGATGCAGTATGCAGTATATGTGTTTATGCTAGTTGATATGTGTATATGCTAGTTGATATGTGTTTATGTTATGCTATGTTCAGTCAGTTCCGTACATCGGTCCGATGCAGTTAGTTCCAGACTTCGGTCCGATGCAGTCAGTTCCGAACTTCGGTCCGATGCAGCTAGTTCCGGACTTCGGTCTGATGCATGGTACGAGGTCCCAGTCAGTTCCGGACTTCGGTCCGATGCAATTCCCGGACTTCGATCCGATGCAGTGGGCAAGGCCCAATATGTGATTTATATGTGTTGTATGGTATGCGGTAGTTTGGGGAAGCTCATTAAGCTTCATGCTTACAGTTTCAGTTTTGGTTTCAGGTACTTCTGCAAGTAAAGGGAAGTGCTCAGGATGATGGCATCGCATACACCACCGCTGCAATTTTTGTCCTGGGAGTTTGTTTGATACTTAGTTTGATTTGATACACTTGTATCAGGACATTTTATTATGGTTTGAGATATTTGACGTATGGTTTTGTGGTATGACGTTCAGTATATGATTTTTATTATTATTAAAAGAAAAATTTTTGGGTCGTATTTTGGGATGTTACAAGTTGGTATCAGAGCCTTGGTTTGAGGGATTCGGATACACTTTCGAGTGTGTCTGAACTCAAACTAAGGAAACGGTAAAGATTTTCAAAAGAAACATATTTTCGAAAAGGATTTTTGAAAAAGAACTTAGAAAGAAAAAGAGTCTTCATAAAGAGAAAAGGGTGTGGTGCATGCGATCACCCGAGCTCAAGTAAGTACTCCCAAACTACCCATACAAGTTTATATTATGATTATCTGTTTCAGTTTTAGTAGAACAGCATGCTGGTATAGGACTAAGGATCTAGGAGGATGCCTTATGTGCCTGCTTTATGTGTTTCAGCTTCATGAAAATTGCATGCTAGTATTGAGTAGATAGCATTAGGATAGCCTATTTAGGTTATGCCTGATAGCATGAGTTTAGCAGTATATGTTAGTGCAGTTTCTCGTTGTGAGAAGAGAATTGCTAGGGTAGCTTCTTGTGTCTGAATGCTTCTTGCTTTGTGCTTTGTGGGACTCTGAGTGAAGGGAGTTAGCCACTAGGTGAAGACGTCACATCACATGTGATCAGGGTTGAATAATCTCATAGTGTTGGATTTGGGTCTGCTGCGCAGCTCTCGTTTGTGTCTAACCGTTGTGGGGACGAGTCTTTTACTCGAAGGATTATCTGAGCCTCGTCACTTGTGATGGTATTCAGGTAGTGGCTAATTGGAATTACAAGGGGGCCTTCAGCAGCTGAGGACTGGTAGGGTTGAGTCAGAGATTCCCCTAGGGCAAGCCTAGGATGAGAGTAGCAGAGATCAGCAGCAGTAGTAGTGGCTTGGTGGATTCGAGGTAGTTCTTGGGGAAAGTTCGGATAGATGTGGAAGGTAGTAGGGGCCCATACTACTGGAAGCAGAGGATCCATACTTGAAGCAAGGAAGGCTAAGATGAGACCGAAAATTTTGTAGTAGTAACGATCCCTCGAGTTATATCAGTGTTTCTGACGTTTATTGTGATGTGTTTTCAGAATGGTGGTTTTACGCCCTAGACCAGCAGGTGGCAGTTCAGGTGCCGGGGAGGGATCGGGATCAGGCTCGGGAGCCGAGCAGTTGGATGAGCAGACTAGAGAGTTCTTCACTTCAGAGGTTACTCGTATCATTCTTGAGCAGACTCCAGTGATCTTTGGTTCGATCAAGGAGGGTATAGTAGAGTTGATGGAGGAGAAGCTAGGCACATTTCGTGCTGAGGTGGCGGCCATGATGGGGTCGTGCACGCTTACTTTCAGGGAGTTCCGGGCATGTGGAGCTCCAGATTACCGCAGGGTGCGGCACCCCATAGCGAGTACAAGATGGTTGGCGGATGTGGCCAACGCATTCCGCACGAGCAGGTGTCCCGAGGGGGACAAGGTCAGATTGGCGTCCTGTCTTCTGAAGGACAAGGCACAGGATTGGTGGGAGGAGGTTGGTCATGCCATCGGGGATGACACAGATTTGGATGCCATGACCTGGGCGGACTTTACCACCAGGTTCAGAGCTGAGTTCGCACTGGTTATTGAGGTGTAGCACTTAGCACGTGAGTTCCAGGATTTGACCCAGACTACAGAGACAGTGGCGGAAATTACCCCCAAGTTTAGGGAGAGGGCACTTCTCGTTCCTCAGTATGCAGTTGATGAGGAAATGAAGAAGGCCCGTTATCATGAGATGCTACGGAATGATATCCTCCAGTTTGTGAGCCGATCCAACTGTAAAATGCTGGATGACATGATTTCTAGGGCGAGAGAGAGAGAGAGAGAGAGAGAGAGAGAGAGATTAACCTTGATATGGAGAGGAGGAGGAAGCCGGAGGCGGCTTTGGGTATAGGGAGTTCGGGCAAAAATCCCAAGGTTTCAGATCACAGATCTAGGAGTCAGCAGAGCCACAATCGGTGTGGTAAGTGTGGGAGATTGCACGTCGGGGTGTGCAAGGCAGGGATTTTCGGCTGCTACAAGTGCGGTCGGACTGGGATATGAGCAGAGATTGTACAGCCACTACCACCGCCATTGTGGCATCAGATGTGATTTGCTTTCAGTGCAATCAGAGGGGACATAAAAAGTCCCATTGTCTGAGTTTCGCAGCTGCAGGGAAGGTGTCAACACCTGCCCCTGCTACCTTGAGGATTACAGATGGCCGTTAGGGCCGAGTTGAGACGCCGATGGCGAAGAGTAGGGCTTTTCAACTGACAACAGAGGAGGCGCGAGCGACTCCTGATATGGTGACGGGTATGTATTTTTCCCTTATCTCTACATTTATTATTGATTGTTTCTTATGGTTATATGTTTTGTATAGGGTCGTTCTCAGTGAACGGCATTTCAGCTACATGATTGTTTGATTTAGGGGCTACCCGATCATTCGTCTCTCTTGCGCTTAACAAGAGGTTTAGCAGAGCTCCAGAGGAGCTAGATTGTCCACTTGAGGTTGAGATAGCAGCTGACAGGACCGTTAGGGTTGCAAGGGTACACAGAGGATTTTCTCTACAGTTATTCGATGAGAAGTTTCCGGTAGACTTGGTCCCTATTCCCCTGCGAGGGAATAAGGTCATAGTAGGCATCGATTGGCTGAGCCCCAATGGGGCGGTGATAGATTGTGAACTACAGTTAGTGAGGGTTCGCACTCCCAGTAGGGGAGAGTTAGTGATTCAGGGCGAGAGGCCACAGCGCGGACCAGTTCTGTGTTCAGCGGCGAGAGCGAGGGGCTATTTCCAGCAGGATTGTGTCGATTATGTTGCCTATGTTTTAGATGCTCGGGAGAAAGGCAACACAACAGTTGATGATGTTCCGGTAGTGCGAGACAACCCGGATGTATTTCCAGAGGATTTTCCCTGAATACCTCCCGAGAGACAAGTCGAGTTCGGGATTGACCTAGTCCCTGGTGCGGCTCCGATAGCCAAGGCACCGTATCGGTTGGCTCCCCCAGAGATGCAGGAATTATCTACGCAGCTGCAAGAGTTGCTAGACAAGGGTTTTATCAGGCCGAGCAGTTCGCCCTAGGGTGCACCGATTTTGTTTGTAACGAAAAAGGATGGGTCGCACCGTATGTGTATAGAGACGAGGATGTGCAATAGACTGCTTTCAGGACCATGTATGGTCATTATGAGTTCGTGGTGATGCCATTTGGGCTCACCAACGCTCCAGCCACATTCATGGATCTCATGAACCGTGTGTACAGGCCGATGCTGGATCGGTCTGTGATAGTATTCATAGATGATATTTTGGTGTATTCCAAAACTCAGGAGCAGCATGAGGAACACCTGAGAGAGGTGCTAGAGATTTAAAGGAAGGAGAGACTTTTCGCGAAGTTCTCCAAGTGCAAGTTCTGGTTGCGCGAGGTGCAGTTCCTTAGTCACCTCGTCAACCAGAAGAGGATTCTGGTAGACCCGGCCAAGATAGAGGTTGTGATGCAGTGGGAGGTCCCGAAGTCTCCATCCGAGATTAAGAGCTTCCTAGGTTTGGCAGGGTACTACAGGAGATTCATCCAGGATTTCTCCAAGATAGCAGTACCGCTCACCCGATTGACTAAGAAGTCTGTGGCATTTCGCTGGGGGCCTGAGCAGCAGGCAACATTCGAGACCCTCAGATGAAGATTGTGCGAGGCACCGATTCTTACCCTGCCAGAGGGAATGGAGGATTTCGTAGTATACTGTGATGCTTCAGTCACAGGTATGGGAGCAGTGTTGATGCAGCGAGGCCATGTGATAGTTTACGCCTCGAGACAGTTGAAGCCTCACGAGGCTAATTATCCTACGCATGATTTAGAGCTAGGTGCAGTGGTGTTTGCCCTCAAGATTTGGAGACATTACCTCTATGGGGTCCGTTGTACCATTTACACGGATCACAAGAGTCTGAGGTACCTCATGGATCAGCCAAATCTGAACATGAGGCAGAGGCGATGGTTGGATGTGTTGAAGGATTACGATTGTGAGATCTTTTATCATCCGGGGAAGGCCAACGTGGTGGCCGACGCCCCGAGCCACAAGGCAGCGGCAGCCCCGATCAGGGATGTATGTCTGAGGATGACAGTGGTTACTCCATTATTAGTGCAGATCAGAGAGGCTCAGGTCGAGGGCCTCAAGGAGGAGAGACAGAAGTGTGAGAGGATTGTGGGCCGAGTAGCTTCTTTTGACTACGATAGTCGAGGATTGTTGACCCTTCATGGGAGAGTATGGGTACTGTACTGGGGCGGAGTACGGCAAGTGTTGATGGACGAGGCTCATAAGTCTCGATTTTCCATCCATCCAGGGGCGACGAAGATGTATAGGGATCTTCGACCCGATTATTGGTGGCCCTACATGAAGCGGGATGTCACCTGGTATGTGTAGAGGTGCCTGACCTGCAGAAAGGTCAACGCAGAGCACCAGAGGCCCCACGACAAGATGCAGCCGTTAGACATTCCAGTGTGGAAATGGGAGGATATCACCATGGATTTCATCACTAAGTTTCCCAGGACCACACGTGGGGTGGATTCGATTTGGCTTATAGTGGATCGGTTGACGAAGAGTGCTCATTTTATACCGATCCAGGAGAGCATATCGTCTGAGAAGCTAGCCGATATTTATGTATGAGAGGTGGTGGCACGGCATGGAGTACCGGTTTCAGTAGTGTCAGACCGGGATGTCCGTTTCACTTCCAGATTCTGGAAGCGGTTTCAAGACGAGATGGGCCCTCGTCTCCATTTCAGCACCACTTTCCATCCTCAGACGGATGGACAGAGCGAGAGGATGATTCAGACTCTAGAGGACATGCTTCGGGCATGTGTCCTAGATTTCGGTGGTAGTTGGGATACGTATAAAAGAATATGCTCTTTTTTGGACCAATTCAACTTGAAATCCTCACGATCTCTCTTAATACCAGCTCGTTGACCAACTACTTTACACAGTGGATGAAACAATAGACAAGTGTGTTGCGCTTGTATTTCTTCCTCACTAAACTGTCTTGGAGGACCTCTTGTCTCATGTTCGCCATTATAGTCCAAAAATTTTCTCCATGGATGGTCAGCATCTAAGAACCGGCGATGACCAACATATAGGACTTTATTTGATACTCGGTATGACGGAGTGTCTTCGTTGCAAGTCGGAAAAGCTTTGTACTGTAACGTTCAACTTTGGAGGTATTAATTTATTTAATTGCTCGAATTTTAATTGGGCTATGATTAGGAATTTGCATCTTGGATTGGTTTGGACTCTCTTTTTTATTTTGGGCCGAAGTGTAAGCAGCCCATAAGCCGTACGCGGGGCATAACCCCCCTGGTACGTTGGGCGTAATGCTTAAATGAAATATGGGAGGAGGAGCGTACACGCAACGTACCTTATGGTACGCCCAACGTACGCGACCATCTGGCAAACCCTAATTTTAAGAGTTGAGACGTATTTAAACCCCATTATAGCCTCCCATTTGGCCTCCTCACTTATCATTCACCCCAAAGAAACCCTAGTTCATCCCCCTTTGCTCTTTGCTAGTGTGTGTTTGATCTTTGAGCTTATTTTGTGAAGAAGGAGAAGAAAAGAAATGGAAGAAGAAGAACTTGAGTATCCTAAGCTCAAGGATCTGGGATTATTTCTTCATTGGGCATCCAAAAGAGGTATAAAGCACTGAAATTTTTGTCTCCATATGCTAGATCTAGAGTTATGGAAGTTTTGATACATTTTGGGTCCAAAGGTTGGACCTTTTTCATAAAAATCCGTTTTTGAGCTTAGGATCTCCATCCTTTAGGCTCAAAGCACCTTTTAAGCAATAAAGTTTTGATCTTGGAGGTTTGCATGTGGCTATGCAAGAGATGTAGCCATTTCTATGGAGTTAGGACATTACTTTTTGAGATTTGAGACTTTGTGAGTCATCCAAGCCATCAAGTAAGCAACTTTATGGCTTAGGACAGAGAATAAGTCGTGGATATGAGATTATAGCTTCTGAATCGATGGAATAAGCTCTTAATGGAGAGTTGGCTTAACAGGGCTACGAGGAGGTACGCGCGGCGTACCAGCCAGCAGCCAGTACGCTCAGCGTACCTAGAGGTACGCCCCGCGTACCTGGTCAGTTTGGGCTTCGAGCATTTAGGCCTCGGTGTGGGCTGTGCTTTGGACTTAGAGCCTTTTGGGCTGTAAGGGTCATCAGAAGTCAGTGTTTATGGGCCAAGTAGGAGTGTGGGCCTAGTGTAAGGCCCAATAAAGAGATTTGGGCCCAATGTGGAAAATTAGGCCATTAGTAGACCTTTAGTGGGCCATCGGAGGACTTAGAAGGAATTAAGGGTTTGGGCCATGTTTGTGACCCACACCATAGTAGGGGTAAAGTGGTCATTTTACCCATAGAGGAATCCCTATTCAAATTAAGTGTTTTTGTATGTCCATGATAGTCGGGAAGTAGCCGGAGCAGTAATCAGGGGTTCCTTCTTCAAGTGTTCAGTAGTTTGCATTGCGAGGTGAGTTTCCTTCCTATAGGAACGGGTCTACGGCCACAATGCCGGCCCGACTAGTTAGCAGTAGTTTTCGGGCTTCGGTCCGATGCAACAGTTAGTATGTTTGATGCCTTCGTGGCTCAGACAGGATTTATGTGTTATGTGTTCCACGCCATGGCCTGATGCAGTATGCAGTATATGTGTTTATGCTAGTTGATATGTGTATATGCTAGTTGATATGTGTTTATGTTATGCTATGTTCAGTCAGTTCCGGACTTCGGTACGATGCAGTTAGTTCTGGAGTTCGATCCGATGCAGTCAGTTTCGGACTTCGGTCTGATGCAGCTAGTTCTGGACTTTGGTCCGATGCAGGGGACGAGGTCCCAATCAGTTCCGGACTTCGGTCTGATGCAGTTCCCGGACTTCGGTCTGATGCAGTGGGCAAGGCCCAATATGTGATTTATATGTGTTGTATGGTATGTTGTAGTTTGGGGGAGCTCACTAAGCTTTGTGCTTACAGTTTCATTTTTGGTTTCAGGTACTTCCGCAAGTAAAGGGAAGAGCTCGGGATGATGGCATCACACACACCACCGCTGCAGTTTTTGTCCTGGGAGTTTGTTTGATACTTAGTTTGATTTGATATAGTTGTATCACGACATTTTATTATGGTTTGAGATATTTGACGTATGGTTTTATGATATGACGTTCAGTATTTGATTTTTATTATTATTAAAACAAAAAATTTTGGGTAGTATTTTGGGATGTTACATGTACCCTTGTCCGCTCCAACCGGATAAACTACTACGAGCGAGAAAGTCGTTTATTGTCCATAACAACATCGCTTTCATATTGAAGAATGTATTTGTCGCTGCATCTTTAGGACGTACTCCAAAACTCCATAACTGCTTCAACTCATCCACCAACGGCCTAAGGAACACATCCAAGTCCTTCCCGGGTGCTTTGGGGTCGGGAATCAACAAGGTCAACATGAAAGATGACTCTTTCATGCATAGCCATGGTGGAAGATTGTAAGTGGTGAGTATGATAGGCCACATGCTGTGAGGATTACACATGTTACCAAACAGATTAAAACCATCAGCAGCAAGCCCTAAACGTACGTTTCAGGGTTCCCTCGAGAAGTCAGGATACTTCATATCAAATTTTTTCCATGAAGTACCATCAACGGGATGAATCATCGTACCATCTTTGGATTGTCCGGTACTATGCCAAATCATATCTTTAGTTGTGTGTCTTGAACAGTACAAACGTTGTAGTCTGGGGGTCACGGGAAAGTATCATAAAACCTTATGAGCCACCTTCTTACCCTTTGTATTTTCGTTAACCCACCGAATCTCATTACAAACTGGACATTTTTGCAACAACTCGTGTTCTTTCCAGAAAAGAAAGCAGTCATTTTTACATACGTGTATTGACTCATAACCTAAGCCGATCTTTTAAGTGTCTTTTTTGCTTCGTAATGTGACGGGGGGACCCTGTTTCCTTTAGGAAATGCAGTTTGCAACAACTCAAGAAGCTGATCGAATGAACTATCAGTCCATTTGTTGATCACCTTGATATGCATCAGCTTTGCTAAAAAGTCAAGGGACGAAAATGAACATCCATGATATAATTTGAATTGGACTTCCTCTAACAGCTTTTGAAATCCATCATCAACACCTCTACCGTTTATATCTGGGCTCCCTTCGTTGCGGTTGGTTTCATTTTCAATCACATAACATCATCAATAACATCGGCCATCTCGTTACTACGTGGTATGTCTTCGACAACCGGGTGAATTGTATTTTCGCCGTGATACTTCCATATAATATAATCTGGACTAAAACCATGTTGAAGTATATGGAATTTCATTATGGGTAGTAGTATAAATTTATTGACATTACATTTGTTACACGGGCATCTAATTTGACCTTTGTTATCGACATGTGGTTTAGACCTCTCGAGAAAAGATTTGAGTCCTTGTTGGAACAAGGTAGAGTTACGATTTTCAAAAGTAGTCCACGTTTTATCAATAGGCATGTTGCAACTGAAACATAAGTTAGGTTTTAGCGTTTTAATTTTTAATTTTTTTTATTATAACATTTTACTTTAAACGATATTATATATTTGTTATTTATTTAATTAGTTTATTATGATTTATTATTATTATTCTTCTTTTTCTTTTTAAAACCTTTTTGACCAATTTGATTTATCAACTTATTTTTGTTTTTATTTTTCTATTTTAAGTAACTATAACTTAGTAGATTTAGCGTTTTAATTTTTAATTTTTTTTATTATAGCATTTTACTTTAAACGATATTATATATTTGTTATTTATTTAATTAGTTTATTATGGTTTATTATTATTCTTCTTCTTTTTCTTTTTAAAACCTTTTTAACCAATTTAATTTATCAACTTATATTTGTTTTTATTTTTCTATTTTGAGTAACTATAACTTAGTAGATTTAGCGTTTTAATTTTTAATTTTTTTATTATAATATTTTACTTTAAACGATATTATATATTCATTATTTATTTAATTAATTTATTATGGTTTATTATTATTATTCTTCTTTTTCTTTTTAAAACATTTTTGATCAATTTGATTTATCAACTTATTTGTGTTTTTATTTTTCTATTTTGAGTAATTATAACTTAGTAGATTTTCTTTAAAACCTTTTTGAGTACTTTAAACAATTTTTATTTTTTCTATTTTGAGTAATTATAACTTAGTAATTATAACTTTGATTTATCAATTTTGATTTTTTTTTCTATTTTGAGTACTTTAAACAATTTTAATTTTTTTTATTTTTCTTTTTATAACCTTTTTGACCAATTTTAATTTTCTTTTTAAAACAATTTTATATATTTGTTATTTATTTAATTAGTTTATTATGGTTTATTATTTTTCTTTTTCTTTTAAAAACCTTTTTGACCAATATTTCTTTATTACCTTATAGAAAAAAAATTATCTATTATAATGTATTTATTTTATTTTTCTAAGGTATAATAAAATATATTTCTAATAATCATATGAACATTCTTAAATTTTACATATAAATTCACGCTAAACATACAATAGTTTCACATATGTATACATCAACTTCACATATAAATTCATCAACTCATACATGAACATACATGATCAACAAGTGAAACATATCAATTTACATATAAATTCATCAATTCTTACATTATCAACAAATGAAACATATCAAACTAATCAAACTACCATGTTCTTGCATACAATAGTTTCCACACATTCAAACATATCAATTTTACATATACATTCAAACAAAGTTAACAGTTTCAATCAAGTTTACATATACATTCAAACAAGTTAAACATACAACATACATTCAAACAAGTGAAACAAATCAAAATAACCAAAGTCAAAATGAATTTACATATAAATTCATATCAATTTACATATAAATTCATCAATTCTTACATTATCAACAAATGAAACATATCAAACTAATCAAACTACCATGTTCTTGCATACAATAGTTTCCATACATTCAAACATATCAATTTTACATATACATTCAAACAAAGTTAACAGTTTCAATCAAGTTTACATATACATTCAAACAAGTTAAACATACAACATACATTCAAACAAGTGAAACAAATCAAAATAACCAAAGTCAAAATCAAAATCATATACATTCAATTTAACAGTTTCATGTCATACAATTTCCATCAATTTTACATACAGTTTCCATGAATTAACAAAGTTAACAAGTTTCAATCACATACATTCAATCAATTTAAATTTACATTCAATTTAACAGTTTCATTTCATATTGTTTCCATGAATTATGAATTTCACACTTTCCAAATTTCAAAGTCAAAATCAATTTCACAGTTTCAAAATTTCACAGTTTCATGAATTATGGATATCCACATACAATCACTAACCCCTTCTCTCCCGGAAAAACGAAGATAAATGCGATGGTGAAGCTGCAGTCGTTGGTGTCTCCGACTGGAACGAGAAAAAAAACACTTGAAATAGGAATTAATCGATGGTTTTTATGTGTGTTAACAGAAAAATTGAAAGAGAAATTGGTCTTGAAAACAAACATCGCCGGAGATATGAACAGGAAATCGAAGTTCCAGTCGGAAATTTGGCGACAGTTGTGGCAGTCGGCTGAGGAGGTGGTGGGACTCGGCTTTGGAGGCAAATCGGGGGTGGGAGCTGAGTTTGGAGCCCAATCACCGGTGCAAATCAGTGGTCGTCGCCGAAGATACTAACGATCGTCGTGGGAGTGCCAATCAAACAAATGGGAGCAAATGGAGTCTGGGGAAAACGAACTGGAACTAAAAGGGAAGGAGCCATTAGCGGCGACAAGGGAAGGGGCCATTAGCAGCGACAAGCTAGAGGGAAATCATATGCGCGCTTTCTGGCAATTCCCAACCGTTGGATTGGGAAAGCATCGTAGGGCCACTATTTGGTCTAAGGTTGGTCAACGGATTGACACCTTTAGCGGCGACATGTCGCCGCTAAAAGGGTCGTCTCTAATGCCTTATCACAGGAACAAACCCTATCCGTTGGATTATTTGCCGAACCATGGGTGAGGATTGAAAGTAGCGTGTCTCCGACGGATAGCTGGTGCTGATCTTTAGCGACGACGCTATTAGCGACGATAACTCTGTTTTAGCGGCGACACCAAACGCGTCTACTCTAGTGTCGCCGCTATTGCTTATGTCGTCGCAAAAAGCGACGTCCCTAATACTCCAAATTCTTGTTGTGTAAGATTCTTTGAAACCAAAATCTTGGACCCTTTTTATAGAATAACTAAAATATATCATATTAATACTAATTATAGGGTGAATTTCATATGTTTGCGCATGATAAATTATAGTTTATCTTTCTTAACTTTCGAAATATTATATTTATCAAAATGTTTTTTTCAAACAATTTTTAATATTTTAAAATTAATTTTTCGATGTAAGAATCGTTATAATTAAAATAAAAATGTAGAATGATCATATTGCCCTAAATGTCAAAACATTTTTTACATACATTAGATTATACTTAACATATGCTGGTCACACACAAGATCATGCTTTCATGCTCACGTAATTGCAGATTCTGCAAATACGTCTTTGCAGATTCCCAACCATTGGATTGGGAAAGCATCGTAGGGCCAGTATTTGGTCTAAGGTTGCTCAATGGATCGACACCTTTAGCGGCGACATGTCGCCGCTATAAGGGTCGTCTCTAATGCCTTATCACAGGAACAAACCCTATCCGTTGGATTATTTGCCGAACCAAGGGTGAGGATTGAAAGTAGCGTGTCTCCGACGGATAGCCGGTGGTGATCTTTAGCGATGACGTTATCAGCGACGACAACTTTGTTTTAGCGGCGACACCAAACGCGTCTACTCTAGTATCGCCGCTATTGCTCATGTCGTCGCAAAAGGTAACGTCCCTAGTACTCCAAATTCTTGTTGTGTAAGATTCTTTGAAACCAAAATCTTGGACCCTTTTTATAGAATAACTAAAGGTATATCATATTAATACTAATTATAGGGTGAATTTCATATGTTTGCCATGATAAATTATAGTTTGCCTATCCTAAAACTTAAATATCGTATTTATCTTTTGTTAACTTTCCAAATATTATATTTATCAAAATATTTTTTTCAAACATTTTTTGATATTTTAAAATTAATTTTTCGATGTAAGAATCGTTATAATTAAAATAAAAATGTAGAATGATCATATTGCCCTAAATGTCAAAACATTTTTTACATACATTAGATTATACTTAACATATGCTCGTCACACACAAGATCACGCTTTCATGCTCACTTTCATGCTCACGTAATTGCAGATTCTGCAAATACATCTTTGTTGAGCTCGCATTCATAAAGCGAAATCTCCATTAAACCGTTAAGTTTTTTTACATAAATTATTCTATTATTACGGATATTAAAATGATGTTATTAATATATATTGATTTTAAGTTTAAGGGTGTATTTATAAAGCTCCACCATTGTGGGTGGAGAAATTGTTAACCTCTAAAGAATCAAAATGAAGTTTAAGGAGCGGAAATAGAGATCCACTAGATGAACAAGGGAAACACAAGCTAATAGGTAACTGTTGAAAATATAGTTAATTTTTTAATGAAATCTTTTCTTGATCTTCCTAGTTCCTACTAAATGTCTTACTATCTTAAATGCAGCTATCATCTTCTCTAAGGACTAAGAGCCCAAGAACATCATAAGGAATACATATATTATTATAATTTTTTTAATAGGTTGACAACATGATGAGTATCGAATAATCTTAGTTGATTATATAACGTTTTCTTTTGTACGTTTATGAATCTAAGTGGATGACAGATATTGAGGTATCTAGAATCGACCAAACTAAAGATCATATTACCCACTTTGCCTTATTTTCAAATTGTGATTCTACAAATTTTGAGATTGTTTTTAAAGAAAAAAGACGGCTAAAGGAAATGGATGATCACACTGATGTCATTGACTTTTCCTATTATCTTCCCATGTTAACTATTGACTTGCAGGTAGTACCACTTATCCTTCATGGATAGGGTAGCCATATCAAGTTAGCAAAGTTGCAAAGAAGCTAAACAACAAGATATCAACTCATCCTTGATGTTAATCATAGAGAAGAATAACATTTTCCAGCCATACATCTTGTATGCACGAGGTCCTACTACTCGCACCAAATCTGATTAGTAGCAGGATCGACAACCATAGTGTTCCTTATTAAATTACAGCAGTTCGAATTATACCTAACAAACTACTAACTTCGAACAGTCAGATTGAGAGTAACAATGAACTTTGATTAGAAGACTTATCCAGCAGTCCGTTGAACAACTCACTTGTTTCTTCCATGTTCCAATGTCTCTCATAAGCAACAACTAACGGGGTCCATAATGTTACAAATGGTATTCTCTAATAACTAACCCGTATTCCATTAAACCATATAAATACATGTATAACACTATTGGGTTGCGTACAATACATAGGCTGACTAATAGAAATAAAAAAATAAAAAAAAAAAAAAAAAAAAAACGGGCTAACTATATATATATATATATATATATATATATATATATATATATATATATATATATATATATATATATATATATATATATATATATATATGCTAACAGTCCCTCGAAGTAGGAATGGCAGGTCTCAAACAAAAGTTCAGATTAGATCTAAAATCAAGAAATAAAGACGAGGAAGCCCCTTGGTGAAGATGTTAGCATATTGTTATGATGAGGGTACGTGAAGAACCCGGCCCATAACGACTTTGTCGCAAACGAAATGAATGTCAATCCCAATATGCTTCGTGCTTTGATGGTGAACCGGATTTGATGATAACTAACTGTATTAACGTTGTCACAATAAACCATAGTAGTAGACATGGGAGGATAAAGCAACTCGTGTAAGAGGTTACGCAACCAACGTGTCTCTGCAACGACATTCGCAACACCACGGTACTCGGCTTCGGCACTAGATTGAGAAATCGTGCCTTGTCTCTTTGAAGACCATGAAAGAAGATTTGGACAAAGTAAAACACACTAGTCGGAGATGGACCGACGGGTGGAGGGACACCCAACCCAATCAGCATCAGAGTAAGCAACTAACCCACGAGAGGGAGAAACATAGGTGTTGTTTGTTTTTCTAAAGTAAAAATTCATGAAGTCTGCAGACCACCTCTGCAACCCTCTGCGGTAGAAGAGGTTGACCAAACGGCTGCAGACAATAATAAGAAGCGTGCTTGTTTTTTTAACATTTGCATGATGCTGCAGATACTAAAAAATTAAAATAAACTGATTTTATAAATTGAAAATAGTTTTTTATTGCCAAAAATTTAATAATGTATAACATTTTGGCAAAAATTTATGATATTTCAGCAAAAAATAATGATAATTCAACAAAAAAAATAAAGATATTTTAGCAAAAAAAATAATGATATTTCATCAAGAAATTATCATTATTCAATATAAAAAAACGAAAAAAAAATCAACAAGAATAAACATAAAAAAAAACCAAAAAAGAGGGTGAAATAAGATTTCAGCAACATGAAAAAAAAGGTTGGAAGAGTCAACACAAGTGATGCGCCAAACAGAAAACACGCAAATGTTTTTGTTAGGGTGCAAAGTCACGTTTGGATGTAGATTGTTAGGCTTACCCTTTTGTATGTGTAAATGGGTCAAGTCTTTCCTATAAATAGGAAGTGAGTGACTCTCATTATGTAAGATTTTGAATTGGAGTATTAGACTAGAGAGAGAATTTGTACAAGACACATTTGTATATTCTTTCTAGATCTAATATGAGCTGAAAAAGATTTATTTACTCCTTATGTTCTTGATTTTGTATGATGATTCACTAGATCTTTTCTTATTCCGCACATGTCATCATAATCAACACCACTACAATTGGTATCGCAGCAGGTGTTCTTGATTTGATCAAGAATTGATCCATGGTGGCAATCTTGATTTGGTGATTCTTCATTTTGATCTTGGATCTTCGTGTCTTAGAGAGTTTGGATTCTAGAAATCAAATTCATCTGTTATTCTACTCATAATTCGATTTTCTTTAGTAGAATTCAAGTGATTTTTGCTTTCTCTCTAGAAAACCCATTCAAAATCACTTTCTCTCTCTATAAATTTTCAAGTTCTTGTGATCATGGTCAATTTGTCGTACAATTCTTGGATTATGATCGTTGAAGATATCAAATACAAAGTCAATAAAGATCAGTATTATGGGTTGTTGTTAAACAATTTGATTAAATGGGGAAATATGGTTTCTTATGGAGGATTGAAGGATGATCATGGAAGCTTGATATTTCAACCACTTTGTAAGATTGAATGGTTGGTTGAAATTACATTGTCCATAACAACACGTAGTTGTGATAAAAAGAATGAGAAGAAAGAGATTTGTTTAAAAAGAAATATGTTTCTCTTATTGAAGACCCAAATGATCTTGGTGCTTTTAAGGTTGTTGAAGTTCAAGACAATGGAGTTCAATGTGATGTTCTTGATGTTCAAGAAAAGGGAGTTCAACTTGATTCTCATGATGAAAAAGTTTTTTGCTTGATTGGAGTTCAAACCGATGATATTTTGTTTTCTTGTGATTCGTTTGAAGGAATGATTCCTTATCAGAAGCCGGTGATTCAAGAAATTCACAAGTATTAAACTCCAAAAGATTTGATTTAAATTCACAATGTTGAAGTTGTGGAAAGTAGGTTTATTCATGGAGTCAAGTCTTTAAGATGCAAAAAGATGAGAAAGAAAAAGAAGAATAATAATAAACGCAAAAACAAACGGGTTTACTCACAAAAATCATCAAATGTTGTGAAGCCAAAATCCGTGAAACAAATTTGGTTTCTAAAGCAACAATCTCCAAGTGTTGCATTGAATTTGAAGTCAAAACCCAAAAGTGTTGGTGGTTCTTTTGAAGAGGTTTTTGGTTTGATGAAGAACACGAAGAACGAGTTGTAAATCATGCATAAAGGGTGGTACAATGTTCAAATTAGAGATTTTCTCATTCCAACAAAAGAACCAAGATCTTCTAAATTTGATTCGTTTGTTGAAAATAGAACTCGATTCGTTAAAAAGATATCACAAATTCTCAAATGGATTCCAAAACATCCATGATTTCGAATCGTATTTTATGTTTTTCATTTTTGATCGATTTGCCTCTTTGGATCAAATCCGTTTCAACCACTTTTATTGATCCAATTATTTTTGTTTAGATCAAAATCCTAAAAATCAAAATCAAAATCATATCTCTAATTTTTTTTGTTCTCGAAAATACTGTTCATTCAACTAGTTTGAGCCCAATTCAAAATCGTGTTCATGATTTGTTGTAGCCCAAAACTTGATCACTGTTCATGTCTAATTTTTAAACCCAAAGTCAGTTGAAGTGTTTGATTCGTTCACCTTGTCGTTGGTCTCGTTTTTTTCCATCACGTTCACACGCATATCTCAGTTGTACTCTCAGTTCCATATATCTCGTTCTTAATCCATTGTTCTTGAAGTTCGATTTTGTTGAAATCTTACTGAAAATTCTATTGGAATAATGGTTTATTTGTTTGAAGATTTGATAGTTGTATGTCTTTGTTTGGGAATCGAATGTCGACATCGACAAGGAGATGAGTTGTGTCAAACGGATGTTATAGGAATGAATTGAAGTCGATTATGATGGGTTGAGTGTCGAAATCAAATGATGGGTTGAGTAATTTTCTATTATAAATTCGATGTGATTAGATTTCGATATTGGATTTGAGCTACGTTGCTTAAAGAACAGGTCAAGAACATGAAATCGATTGTTGAAGGATGAATTCAAAATTAAAGGTCAAAATTCGATGTTATTGGTTATTTGGAAACGAACAGGATGAACGAAAGTTAAGAACATGACGAATCTTCTTGAATCGATTTGGGACTTAAATTCGATTTGGGATGCAGTTGATTTCGATGTGTAGAAGTCAATTTTGATAGCGAACAGGTGAAGCAGGATAGTTGAAGCCTGAGTTGATTTTGATTTCGTTGGTCGGTGGTTTGAATGGAAACAAAGTGAAAATGAAATCGGTACATACTTGCAAATTTGGGGTCGATGGTCACCTGTTGGATTTTGGGTTTGATATCGTTGCCTATATACAATATTTCGAAGTCTGATCTTGAAATGAGAAATGATGAAAATTTTGCATGTTTGAGAGTCGCTTGTTTGGTTTCATTTGATTTCGACAGCAAAGTGTATATGGTCGACTGGATTGGTTATTTGAAAAGAAACGAAGACTGAGTTTTGAGGAACGATTGGTAACAAAGCGATGGTAATTGTTTTGGTTTGAAATCTAAAAACGAAGCCTTGTTGGGTTGATGTGCGAATGGTTCCTGAATTGTCGATGATTTGGTTTGTTGTGTGATTCGATGGAATTGATTTTGGAAGTCAACGTTTCAAATTCTGATATGCCGATGGCTGGTTGACAAAGAATTTACATTGGAATATCAATTGTTGATTTTGAGTCGAGTACTGGAAGGTTGTCACTACTTAGCGACTGAATTCAATTTTGGTTTCCCAAAAGCGAATGACGAATGAATATGGTCGATGCTTGATGACAAATCGATATGGTCGACTAGAGAAGGGAAGGACCTTTGTTTTGATGTCGATTAACGAAGGCTAGGGATTCACGCTTCATTATCATGGATCTTACACGATTCGTTAACAAAGTCCTCTCACTAAAAAGCGAAGCCTGCTGATTTCGTTACCTGGTTAACGAATTGGGGAAGAAGAACACAAACGTTTCGAATTGGGTCCATGAAGTTTTAAAGACATGGCAGTTTAACCCCATTTCGAAATAAGGACCTAATATCGACATTTTGAAGAATTGTGAAGAACTTTCAAAAGTAGTCCCCGAAGTTTCGGAAATTTGGCTGTCCATACCCAAATTCGAAAATGGGCTAATTTTCTGAGAAATTGAAGGATGTTTATTTATGGTCACTGTACTTTGTGCGAATTTACACTTTATGTCCAATTTCGCAAATGGGGTAGAGTTTCGCATATTTGGCTGTTTTTGGCGCAACGTGTCCCTGTCGAATTCAGAAAGTGACATTTTTATACTGGGTTTTCGAAAATCTTGCAACTTTCACCAAAAAGTCAAAAATTTTCACAAATTGGAAATTTTTTGTGGTTTTTTCGTGATTGTTTTTCCGTGTAAGATTTTTTGGTGATTCATTTTTGGTATACATCATGGGGGAGTATTGTGAAAATTAATACTCAGGCGCTTCTCATCCTTAATGGGTTTTATAATCATTTTTTGATTATAAAAAGGGGGAGAATGAAGAATGGTGTTCGAAGCGGGTTTTGTGGGTATTCATTTGCGGATTTCAAGACCGGTGTTACTTCGTGGGGGAGTTTGGTGTTGATCGCGCGAGCTCGTTGGATATTGAAGTCGGAACATCTAATCCTAACTTTGAGGGGGAGAATGTTAGGGTGCAAAGTCACACTTGGATGTGGATTGTCAAGCTTACCCTTTTGTATGTGTAAATGGGTCGAGTCTTTCCTATAAATAGGAAGTGAGTGACTCTCATTATGTAAGATTTTGAATTGGAGTATTAGACTAGAGAGAGAATTTGTACAAGACACATTTGTATATTCTTTCTAGTTCTAATATGAGCTTAAAAAGATTTATTTACTCCTTATGTTCTTGATTTTGTATGATGATTCACTAGATCTTTTCTTATTCCGCACATGCCAGCATAATCAACAACTTTTATAGTTTTTTGCTCCGAAGAGTTCTAAAAAACAAACCGTTGCGAGATGAAAAGTGTTGCTCGTGTGCTACGTTGCGCAACAATAAGATGTCTGAAGAAGTTTTTTCCAAAAAACAAACAGCACCATAGACTTGTATGTCATGATCTAAAGTACCCAGTATATATCTAAGAATCCGCTTAAGCGTAGAAAAATGGGATTCCCGAGGGTCATGCATGTATAAACAGACCTGCTGAACAGCATAGGAAATATATGGGCAGGTGAAAGTCAAGTATTGATGTGCGCCGGCGAGACTGCGATATAGAGTTAGTAGAAGTGTCAGGTGGAGTACGAGCATATTTGCAGTTAGATATGTTTACACGTTCCAAGATGTCTGCTGCATATTTTTGTTGAGAATGGAACATGCCATGTCGATCTCGTGTAATAGAAATAGCAAGAAATAGATAAGCATACCTAGATCTGTCATTGAGAACTCAAACCATAAGGTTGTAATAACTTATTGAAGAAGACATGTGGATGAGGCAGTCAAAACAATATCATCAACATATAAAAGTGTATACGTTGTTAAGCAGCACGTTCTCTCTCAATCTCTCCCCGAGCTCTAAAATTCCTTCGTTGAGGCCTCGCTGGAGGTTGTTTACCCGGTTGCTCCTGGTTGCTCCTCATCTTTCTCTCTATCCTTCGAGGGTATAACGTAGCCGCCCTTAACATTTACCACCACCCGCATAACTCCCAACACTTGACTCGACAATTCGTTGTCGGGAAAACATGTAAGATTCCGCACAAAATCAGGAGACAAAATACCATACGACCGAACAAGGTGGGTGACCAAATGCCCACCCGTTATCGGACTCACTTGCCTAGAACCAGTCGCTTTCTTCCCCATGAATCTCGCAAGCATATATGGTAAATCACAATAGACCCCGGGAGTAATGATACCCCATAGATAGAACAGATTCTGAATGGACGCCTTATCACCATGGTGCTCGTGGTTGATCAAAAAGGTGACAAGGCGATGAAGAAAATGATACACGGGATTCTGAATTTGTGCTTCACTAGAGTCACGAGAATTGTACTCGTGATTAGAAATAGTCCGCCAAAATTGAACATCCAAAGTGCCGGGTGTAAAATCCCGAACACACCCAAGTAAAAATGGCACGAAGAATGGAGATTGAGTTTCTACTTCCGTATAAAGCCCCATGCGCCAAGCAAACTCCCGAATACTTCATTCTCGATAAACCCCACCTAACCAGAAAACAAGTGTCCGGTTATAATCAAAGTCCACAGTTCGTTCTTCAAAGTTCATGGTAGAGAAAAATTCCACCGACAATTTCTGATAAATGGGTTCTTGAATTGTAAACAAGTTCCTCCAACCATGACATGTAAAAGAAAAATCATTTCCTTCATACACCTTTGTCTAGAAATGCTCCAATTCTGAAACCATACCCACACCTCTAAGCCAATTCCAATTCACAAGGGGTGCTATTGTAAACTCCCGATTATATAGCCATCCCAACCAGTTCTCATATGTGGTCAATAATGCCCGAGATATATTTTGTGGAAACCGATACAATGGGTGAATGCTCGCCACATCGATCGGGTTGTTTTCCTCCTATTGAACAGCACATCTAGGGGCCATACCTGAAATCACAAACAAACCAAAAACAAACAAAACACCCAAAGTGTTAAAAAAAAGAAACAACATTATGTTTGCCCAGGATTCACGACGTGGGCTAGTGTTCCACGTCGTGGTATGTAGTCGGACGTGAAACTCAAATCGAGTATAAAACAGTTGAAACCCAGCAAAAATAACACTTTGGGTTTGTTTTACTGACTAATCAAAGACCATGCATCCGTATAACACCAACTAATTTAACCAATTTGGGACTTCTAATTTCTAAGCAAACCCTAACCATCAAAATGCATAAAATTAAGAGCAATGGCAGCAATTAAAGGATGAAATACACACCAAATGGAGTTAGAAGACAAGAAAACACAAGTGATTTCGAAGAAAAATGAAGAAAATCGGTTGTGGGGTGTTCTTGCTCCTGTTCGTGCAACCAATGGAGTAAACAAATGGTAGGCCAAAGTGCCTATGTAACTGGTCCCCCACCCCCCCGTGTTCTTTTAACGGCCACGTCGTGGTTTGATTTAGAGGCCAAATTAATCTGGTCCATTAAAAAAACATTAGGCTAAGAAATCAGGCTACTGGAAGTCAATCCCCGTAATTCCTCAGTGGCCACGTCGTGAAGCACTTGTCCAAGACGTGATTTCAATGTGAACTAAAAATTAACTAAGTTAATGACATATATTTAGTTTCATTGTTTACCACTTAACTCCAAAGTACCCCACAACTAATTCTTACCAATTAAGAGTTTTTAGATGATGAATTGATCACTTCCCTAAACTAAAAATGTAAAAACTCAAAAGAAAAGAAAATGAAAACCAAACTCGGGTTGCCTCCCAAGAAGCGCTTCTTTTTGATGGAGTCATGAGCTGGACTCCTTGCCTCCTACGTTGAATCTTCAGATGAGTCCATCACCAGCTAGACCTTTTGCTCCTTGAAACGTCTCTTGTAAGCTTGAACTCGACGAATGTACGCCTTTTTTGAATTCTCCTTTTTAGCTTTTGTCTCGTCTATGTCAAGTTTCCTTTTGGTTCCTTTTATTTCCACTTTTTCTTCATTCTTCTTTAGCTCAATAGGGACCTTCTCTTCCTTTACCATTGGAACCGTCTCCTTGGAAGTAGCCTCATCCTCATCACTTGACAACTCATTGTTTTCCTCACTCAACAAAGATGTCGGTTTTGTGTAGGAAATGACTTCAACGAAAAACGGAATGGATGCTCTTGGTTTAGTGCGTTTGACTTGATTAATTGTCTTCATTTCTTCTTCTATAATCTTCTCTAATTCTTCAAGTTCATTATCTTCACCAATATTGAACACTTCACCTTTAACATCATATCCTTGAAATCCATCTTGTATTCCAAAATCTTCCTTATCATCACCAAACCTTAATGTAAGTTTAGATTCACGAACATCAACTAAAGCACCAGTGGTATTTAGCAAAGGGCGACCAAGTATGATTGGGATATTTGCATCCTCCTTCATATCCATAATACAAAGTCAATTGGGAAAACAAATTTCCCAATTTTAACAAGGATGTCTTCAACAATTCCCCTCGGATGTGTCACCGAACGATTAGCCATGTGGATGGTCATTTTTGTTGCCTTCATCTTTTGGATATTTAACTTTTGGTAGAACGAAAAAGGCATCAAATTTATGCTAGCCCCAGAATCGGCTAAAGCATAAGTCTTCAAATTGTTTCCAAACCCACATGGAAGAGTGAGGCGTCCGGGATCTTCCATCTTCTTGAGCTTTGCTCACTAGGAATCACTTTAGAATTCTTCTTAAATTGCTGACAAGTGTCTATTAAGTCTTATAAAAACTTTGCATATTTGGGAATTTTGGATAATGACTCCACAAAAGGAGTATTAATCGAGATACCCCTCACATGCTTAATAAACTCCAAATGATCTCTTTCCAGTGGAGTAAGACCAGCTCGGGAAGGAAACGGTAGAGGCGAACGATATACTAGAACGAAATTTAAATTTTGTTTTTCGGGTCGGGGCCACGTCGTGAACAAAGGAGGTTCACGACGTGAATTCGGTAGTTCAGCAACATTCTCATATTTAAGTTTCGACTTCTTTGGCTTTGGTCTGGATGGCTTTGGCTCCACTTCTAGGGCTTCTAGGAACTCAGAGATGGCGTCTTCTTTAGTATCAATCATCATTACATGGGATTGAACGTTCTTTTTGGGAAATTGTGAGGACAATTTGTTGCTCACCAAAGTAGTTAGTTGACCAATTTGGACTTCGAGATTATGGATTGATGCTTGATGATTTCTTAATGAAGCTTGATGGTCAATAATCATTGTTTGCTGTTCTTTCATCATTTTCATGTGTTCCTTTAACACTGCATCGATGTCATCATACCTTTTCTCGGAAGCTTCCATAAATTTGGTCAAAATGTTTTCCAAGTCTACTTTCTTCTCGGCTGGTGGTTGCTCTTTTTGGTAGAAGCCTCGGCCTGTCTACTTAATTTTTTCTTCTTTTTGCCTCTTGTACTCATCATATGGTAACCACTCTTTCTTTGGTTTTCTCCAGTCTTCATCATACTTGTCCCCACTTGAGTAGCAAACTTGAGCCTTCTTGTTCCCATACTCATCCAAATGACAATCTTTGGTCAAGTGTGGACCATTACATCGCTCACAACCAACTCTAATTGCATGAATTGATTGGTCCATTTGGGTCAGCCTTCGGTCCATATTATTTAGCATTGCCATCATATAAGCCATCTCTTTAGAATGTACACTCCCAACTCCCTATACTCCTTCATTCCTTGGATTGTGTAATTCACGAGAATGCTTTGCAAATTCTTCAACTAATTCCTTGACTTCACCTAGATTTTTCTTTGTAAGTGGTCCTTGAGAATCAAGGAGTTGCCTAGTCATTACATTGACCCCGTAATAGAATATGGACACTTCTTGTTGAATGTTAATGTCATGTTAAGGACAATTCCTTAACAACTCCTTGTAGCGCTCCTAAGCCTCGTAAAGTGACTCCCCCGGGTTTTGCTCAAAATTGGCTATTGCCTTCTTGAGTTTAGCTATCGTGGATGGTGGATAAAATTGGTCTAGAAACTGCTCACACGTTTGAGCCCAAGTAGTGATTGTACCTGGTGGTAGTGCTTTTAACCAATCTTTTGCTGCTCCCTTGAAAGTGACCGGTAGCATCCTTAGCAAGATGGTATCTCTATTCACATTCGGGACATTGAAATAATTAGCAATGTCGTTGACTTCATCTAAGTGCTTAAATGCATCCTCATGATCTTTTCCATGGAATGGGATATCCTTCAGTGCAGAAAGGTGATGGGTTTTAGCCATAAGAACATCCTATGTGCTCATACAAACCCTAATGCTTGGATCTAGGTTTCTCTATTGTACATGCAATTCATCCAAGACTATAAACCCTAGATCTAGCATATGACAATCAATATTAACATAATAATGGGTTTAAGATATTACCTTGATTGTTATGTAGCAATAACAATCTCATACCCTCCTTGTAATGACTTTAGAAAGCTTAGAGTCACAAATGTCACTCCTCTAATGGTTCACAAACACCAAGAGCAAAAGGATGAAGAGGAGAAGAGAAGGAGGCTGCCCAAAACGCAGCGGAAACCCTAGAGAACAAGTTCCTCACGTTTTTTAGGCAAAAGGGTTCTTTAAATAGTGAGGCTATTAGGGTTATCTAACAAGGAAACCCTAATTTGGATGCTTAGGCCCTAAGCAACCAATGAACCCCTTTTTAATAAGCCTTGGATGATTTATAATGGGTTTCCCCATAGAATTCGTCCAACCTTATATTATAAGGTAATCCATAGCCCAATTGCAATTATCTTATAATTACAATTCCAGTCCCTTAAATTTAATTAATCTCTTTTAGCCACAAACTTAATTCTTATTAATTATTGACTAATATTAATTAAACAATATGATTTCTCCTTTAATATATTATTCTCATAATATATTAATAAATCATATTTAATCCTTTCTCTCCATAATTCATCCTATCAAGTTGCTTTGGTGAAGGCAACCCAAAAGGACCATGCGCCATCGGGTCAAGTACATACCAAAATAGTTATGGACTTAGACACTAATCCAATAGTCTCCCACTTGGATAAGTCTAATAACTATTCCGCGTATGACTTCAGATCCTGATCTGCAATCGTAGCTTTCTAAATCCGCTGTCAACTCTGATCTTATCAGATACGCGTGTATTTTAGATAAGGGATCATATATTCCTCCATTCTAGATATCGTATAGACTGAGACATGGATCTAAATCATTCTCTCTGTCTATGTGTTGTTTCCCGAATTCTGATTTATGACGACTGACAACAGACTACAATTGAACACATCAATTTAGTCCCGGCTTGGCCAAGCGCTTAGGTGCCATCACTAAATCATTGAGGGGCCCACAGATATCGCTTTTATCCTACTTTGGATAAAAGGAACGAATAAACTTTGACTCAATGCTCGCTTGCACTCCCTCACCAAATCACACACAACAATATGTTTTATAACACCAGGTTACTGGTGCGTTTACATATTATCAATCTGCAACCGACTCGCAAGATACAACTCACACATCTCGGTTTCAAGAATATAAGATGTTATCGTCTCACCAATCACTCGTGATAAAATCCATGAAGTGATCCAAGTGAGCGTGGGTTTAATCCAATGCTCAAATCATATTCATAAGCACTCATGAACGTTGCAGCAAACATTTGCTTATGTCTAATACACTTTGGACAATCCACACACCAATTCACGACAGTCTTCATTCATACATACTTCCAACATATGAACGACTGTGGCCCGTTTGAATAATTTGACTGTTCTTAACCAATTAAATTATTCAGGAAGTCAAAACATGCAAAGTGAAACACAAGAATAATACTAATCCCATATGGCCTCAAACCTTTGAGTATAAATAAAACACATTTTATTTATCACCATATCGATTACTCATTATTTGTTGTTTCGGGTAATCAACTTCTTACTTGAATTATTACACTTGTCCCATGCTCTTAGCATGCACACAATGTTTACCTATGGTGCTTACTTTGTGAAATAGATCAAATGAATACATTTCCAATCCTACTCATTCCACAACTCCCAATCCTTTTCACAAGTGAAAGAATATCAAATTCATGCCACTTATAGAATATGCTAGATTCTAACATTTTATGCAATGATCCTTTCGTAGTGTCATAGCACAAAAGTCACAATGACTATTGCCAACGAAATTACAAAGTCCTCTATCGGAGATTGTTACAAGACAATTCCATAGATGTGATGTCTTTCACTCAAAGTACATTCCTTTGAACATCCTTTTGCATAAAAGTTTCTAATCTAGACATTGATCCTCAATATCCAACTCCCAACATGGAAACATTTCCATATTTTCCATATGACAAATCATTCTTAATAGAATCTTATCTATTCATAATAAGGTCGATATGGTCCATCCAATATCATACTTCCAACTACTCACAAGCGACCAATCCTCGGCGAACCCTGGATTGTCCTTTGATAGTTGTTTAATTATCTTAGTCAAAACGATTATTGTCCTTTTTCCTTCTAAATGCGCTAGACATTTGGAAAAATTTTAGAATGGTCAAATATTATTTGCAATCGATCCTATATCCGAAGCGTATGGGACACGATGCATAATGTCTTACATAAAGATTTGATACTTTATCAATCTTCTGCCATAATATTTTACGTGCTACGTTCACAATTCAAAATATGAAGAGGAATGCCGTAATCATAATCGAAATTTAAGAACACACTAAGTATCCTTGACTAAATTTATTAACATTCCACAACCTAAGCTTTTAGATTTGAAATGAAGCATAATATTCTCTCCCTTAATTATAGCAAAACAACTTTACATCCTTACTACTTTGCAAAGTATGACTCTTGTTTTCTATAATTAATATTGCTAACTTGCAATACTTGCCTTAATAATCATACAATCATAACATTTATGCTCCCACTATCATGATGATTATTATAAACATAACACTTATGCTCCCACTAGCTTTGACATGTATTCAGAAACAGCATAACTTTCAGAAAAACAATGCCTATTGAGTTTATTTAAGTTTATATTTCTAATACCCAATGCTTTGATAATCTTTTATCAAGGCTTCTTGAACTTATACACTTTTCCTTTAGATAGCTCATATGTGTGTCTAAATAATTAAGACTAATTGCCAAATCTCACAATTCGAATCATGGAAAGGGATATCGTAACCATAATCGAATTCGAGAATACAATTTCACAATCACTATCTTCTTAAAATCTCTATTAGTGAAAGCATTTCCTCACAGTCATTTTCATGAAGGAGGGAATCTTATGAAACTTAGATTTTAATGGTGTATGTTTTCCTATCCATGTGAATTTGTCAAAAACAAAGTTTACGACAAATTCGAACTCATATGGACCGAACTTTCTTAATCTTGATTTCTTGCCTTATGGTAACACGGCTGCCCACCATGTCTTCCAAATAGTTAAGTAGCTCACCCTTTCCCATCAATGTACTTTTCATTGATTAAGGTCCTTGCCTTTTATGCACTCAAATGAGAACTCATAGAAATCATATGCATAATTAACTCGATTGGAACGACACAGAAACAAGATCATGTCAACACGATATGTTGTAAACCTTAACTCATGTGCTAGTGATGATCAATAAGGTTTATTCTTGATTAGTTCTTGAAACTTTTCAAGACCATTAAGACTCCCACTGACTCCTTGACATATAAGATTCTTTTGTCAATGAACATTTCTTGACAAACGAATATTCAAGAGTTAGTGTAGTTTTTATCAAGACAAAACATTTCATAAAATTGGTCCTAGTTAGTCTTTGTCTTATTCAAGACATCACAACTTTCCAATTTCAAATGTACGAAAATAAGAAAATCCTTTTTCCAAATTCTACACTTGATAAATGTTATAAACCTTCTTAAGACTTCTCACTCAATGTCATAATCTTAACTCTAAAACTTGTTTTTGGAATGAAGTATGATTGGCTTCTTGGTTTAACCATTTCTTCAATTCCCAATTCCTCTTTCTTAGACATACAATTGCACAAAGATTCATTTAGAGGATCAATTGAGATATGGTTCTTAATCATTAAGACCTATCATAAAACATAAAAGGTACTCTCCCTTCTTCTTAGAATAGAGAAACTTTTATCTTTCTGCCTACTTGATTCTTCTTGTTCGTTCTGCTATTGATTTAAACCTTTTCAATCAATTCAGAATTACACTTAATCGTGTAAGTATAATCATATTTACTAAACCTTTAGTAAACCATGACGAATTTCTTGTTACTCATGTGGTGGACTTGATCAACACACAACTTTGTGTACTCGATCTCCTAGTCCTTCACTTGACACTTGTCAACGAATTAGTCTAATTTCCAAATATGAAATTTCTCATTCATCGTGCAACCAAGTTGCATGATTCCAAGTTTCTGTCCAACTGAAACTTGGGCGATGAGAAACTCTCCCTATTTGGTAAATTCTTGACCTTTCCACCAATAAAATAATTAAGAATCACATCCATTTGTTGTAGAAATATGCAAGCATCAATTTTTCATAACGATTTTATTCCAAGGAAATAAATAAATAAATGAGTCAAACCAAAATTTATTTTTATTCATAACAGCAGTGGAAAACATTTGTCCTTACAATGCAAAATCAACTGAAAAACTATGTAATCAAATATTCCCAACAATTCTATCATAACTTTCTAAGCTCAAAATCTAATCTTAGAATTCATGCGATCGAGATCCATTTCTTCGTGATTAGACTCATCTTGCTCTTTCATCAAGCTTCCTTTCTTTTCACTGATCCTGCAAAACATTCAAATGCAATCTTTCACATTATGTATTAAGAATCAATGAATAGGAACTTAATGGAGTTAGATAGTGGATTTTACCTGAAACACAGCCATACTCTTTGACTCTCCCATATTCTGGACTCTTCAGGCTCTTAGGGTAGACTTGTATCCAACGCCCTTTCTCTTAGCAGCAAACGCAGGTCGGTTCTCCTAGAATGTCCTTGGAAGTATGGTTGGTTGACTTTCCCAACAAATACACTCCATTGCTTTGCCAAATCATTTTTGATTCAGCAGCAATGAGCATGTAAGTTAGGTCAATGAGGTTTTCGTCATGATCCATCATATAATACTTTCTTTTGAACTCATTATATGATTTGGGAAGTGACTGCATAACGCAGTTCACAGCCAACTTATCCGGGAATGACGCACCCAACATTATCAACCTATCGATGTGTGATTTCATTCCTAGAACGTGGGCACACACGGGTTTACCAGCTTCATGTTTCATTTCTAATAGGGCTTTAGTGACATTAAAACTTTCAATTCTTCGATCTTGTGGGTTAGGGAGAATAACGGGAGGAAGTGGACTAAGTGAAGCATAATTTCTTAGCCATAAGAACATCATATGTGCTCATACAAACCCTAATGCTTGGATCTAGGTTTCTCTATTGTATATGCAATTCATCCAAGACTACAAACCCTAGATCTAGCATATGACAATCAATATTAACATGATAATGTGTTTAAGATATTACCTTGATTGTTATGTAGCAATAACAATCTCAAACCCTCCTTGTAATGACTTTAGAAAGCTTAGAGTCACAAATGTCATTCCTCTAATGGTTCACAAACACCAAGAGCAAAAGGATGAACAGGAGAAGAGAACGAGGCTACCCAAAACGCAGCGGAAACCCAAGAGAACAAGTTCCTCACATTTTTGAGGCATAAGGATTCTTTAAATAGTGAGGCTATTAGGGTTATCTAACAAGGAAACCCTAATTTGGATGCTTAGGCCCTAAGCAACCCATGAACCCCTTTTTAATAAGCCTTGGACGATTTCTAATGGGTTTTCCCATAGAATTCGTCCAACCTTATATTATAAGGTAATCCATAGCCCAATTGCAATTATCTTATAATTACAATTCCAGTACCTTAAGTTTATTTAATCTCTTTTAGCCACAAACTTAATTCTTATTAATTCTTGACTAATATTAATTCAACAATATGATTTCTCCTTTAATATATTATTCTCATAATATATTAATAAATCATATTTAATCCTTTCTCTCCATAATTCATCCTATCAAGTTGCTTTGGTGAAGGCAACCCAAAAGGACCATGCACCATCGGGTCAAGTACATACCAAAATAGTTATGGACTTAGACACTAATCCAACAAAAGGATATGTCCTTTCAGCTCGAATGTGGTAGTGGCAGGAATGGCAAGTTGTACTAAACTTGGACCAACATCATCTCTAATTCTCTTTCTGTAAGCTCCCATGGACATTTCTTCATTATTCGCCATCTCGGTTCTTGGCTCGTTCTCGGGTTCACTTGTATAAAGTCCAAACTCGGCTTCGGATTCATTCGAGATAGGTATTTGATCTAAATCTTCAACCTTGTTCTTGTCCTTCGAAGATGAACTCGATCCTTCCGCTTTCTTTCCCTACTTCTTTGAGAACACCGACTTGAATTCTTGTAAAGGTGTCTTCTTCGGTGTTTGATCTTCTTTCACGTTCTTATCTTTCTTTTTGTGAAAGGCATACTCTAGGTCTTCAAAAGGTGGCACCAAAGGTGTGTTAGAGCCTCTGGTCATGCACTCCTGAAATAAAACAAAAATAAAAACGTAAAACTAAACTAAAATAGAAAAATAAACTAAAAATCAAAGAAAACTAGAATTCACAGTTTTCACGTCGTGAGCCTAGGGGTTCACGTCGTGAATCCTGTAACTAAAAAAATAATAAAATAAAACATTAATAAATTAAACTATGCTTGTTAAAATAACTTTTTGCAGGTTTTATCCCACAAAAAGGATCGATTAATCAAAAGCAAATAAATAATTTATAATAAGTCATCCACCGACAACGGCGCCAAAAACTTGATGTGCACAGAAGTACCCACTAATTTTATAGTTTATAACCTAACTAACTTAACTAACTAAAATGCACCTAGGAAGTGTACCCAGTCGAATTATAGAATAGTTGGGTAAGTCGGGTGTCGTTCACAGGGAACAGTGTTAACTAATTAATTTATCTACTATTAAATTAACCTAATTTTAGAGCAAAGATGGGGTTTTATCTGATTTTACAAGACCAGATGAACTTTAAGTCACATAATTCAATTAATTAATTAAAACACTCTTGTTTAGTTCGAATGCACTTCCTCTTTATGGTTAGCTAGCTATTATGGATTGTCAAGTTGGTTACCAAATATTATATTATTAGCAATTTAAGTCTAAATTTACTAATCTTTTTACCAATTCATGAACTACCTTGTATGGTCATACATAAGCAAAACACAGAACTAGTTATTAGTTATAGGTATGCTATGTAAGATTTATTATGCAAACACAATTATGGTTATAATTTATGTGCACAGCTAAATTTATTTGCTTTAATTACTATCTAAGATTTTGGTCGATCCTAGCTCTAGCAAATTAGTGTTCACTAAATCACTAGGTTATTAAGTTCATGTAGTTTAATGACCACTAACTACACATAACATGAATTCAAGCAACTAAAGAAACAAATATTAACATGCTAGGTAGTAACAAATCGAACACAAGCAATTTACCAACTAACAAATCCAATAATCATTAAGCTAAACCATATATTAGAAGCTTCATCTAGCTAAACAAGAGTTGTTAGATTCAGCTACTCATAGTAGCAAATAAACAAACACAAATTAAAGTATAAGACATGTTCAAGTATCAACAATTAAACTAATTATGAACCTTTACTTCTTTAGTGTTGAAAACCTTCTTCCAAGACTTTTCTTCTGCTAAAATTCGTCTTCTGAAACCGTTTTCTCCAGCCAAAAGTCTCTCAAGTCATAATGGACAAGCCAATTTATAATATTCACGAAATTCGTATTTCACGTCGTGAAAGGATGCTCCACGTCGTGGTTTTAAAGTTATCTGTATCAGGCAAGGATTCTTACTTCGCACGTATTTATCTTCCAGAAGGTTCATGCCACGTCGTGAAAATGCTGACCACTTCGTGACTTCGGTGTATTCCATGGATTTCTTCAACTTGTGCACTGCAAGTCTCCAATGTTCCAATTATTGTCAATTTTGGTCCCTTTCTTCAAAAATGCTTCATTTTGGATGCAAATAATAATTTATCCTTATAAGCACCTTTATTCTATGCAAATAACCAAAATATCAATAAAAATTTAAATAAATATTGCCTAAAAATATGTGTAAATATGGCAATATCAATCTATGTGTTATATGCATGTTTGGTGTGAATTCTTAGTTTATTTGGCTAAAATGTGTTAGATCTTAGTAAATCTCGAAACTTAAACAAAGATCTATGAACTATAACATGATATACCTTACAATAACAAGCCAAAAGTGAATACATGTTTAAGATGCAAAAGAATTCAACAAAAACTTTGTTAAAAGTTAAAATTGTCAAGAAAACAAAAGATAAGGGTAAAAGTGAAAAATTATGTTTTAAAGGGGCCAAACAGGTCCTACATGTATAAAAAGGTATTTTTATGCTAAACATACTTCTAAAAGGGCCAAAAATGCAAATTTAAGCTTATTGGGCCAAAACTTTTGGGCCTCACGGTTATGGGCCCAAATTGCGAAAAATAATGAGTTTTGGGGTTTAAAATGTCATGTTGCCAAAGTTCGAGTCACAAATGCAAATAAACCGAAGTTAGAGGTAAAAATATCATTTATTTGCAAATTGGACCAAAAATGTCAAGTTTTTCAAAATGGGGCCGAAAGTGTAAACTTTTACAAATAAGAGGCTGAAAATGTATTTTTCTGCAAAACAGGGTTCTAAATATAAAAATATAAAATTTTGGGTTAAAACCATAAAGTTATAGACCTTTGGGACAAAATTGCAAACTTTTATAAATTGTGGACTAAAGTGTCATTTTTACAAAACTTTGGGCCTAATATAAAACTTTGAGGATTGTCGGCCAAAAACGTCGTTATTACAAAAAGAGGATTTCTATCACCAATCTATTGAATCTCTAGTCAAAACAAACAACGAAATAAAATAAAACGAACGAAATATGTCAATAATCAATTATTGAGCTTAATGTTCATGATACTTGGACGTTGGGCCCTAAGGGCCCAACTAAGTGTATATTCAGGCCAATGTGTTCCATGACATGTTTATTGGGTTTCACGACCCACTTGTATGTTAATTTGCGCCTGACTTATGGACTACATGTTTATTGGGCCTTTGTGGCCCAATTTCATGCCTTTGTGCCTAAATTACCCTTTTATTATATTATTGGACATTTTGGCCCATTTACATGTTAATGGGGCTTGGAATGAAGATTCACATACCTGTAAATCGTAAATATACCTCTACATGGTTTATGAATTTGTACATTTACTTTGGAATGGAAAAATCTATAACTTATGCGTAAAACATTAAACATGGAAACATCTTATCAAACGGGAAATGTTGAGGATCTAGTGAGACTTGTCGGTTGGCACCATTAAGTGTATAATCGTAACCTGTAGTTATAATCAGAGTTTCCTAGATGGAAAGCGGGAGCTTGTGAATAGATCTATACGAGGTGACCCCCCATGCCTTAGCTGCTCGCTACAACTAGACTAGGCCAATCTAGGACGACAACATCCTTAGCAAGACCGGCATTTGGAAAAATACCATGACAGACGACCTAGTCATTATCATGTATGGTTATAACGGCTCATACATGGATTCAATACCAAAGGATAACCTTTTGAAGATAAACTCTTTAATTGTGTTAATGCAAAACGACTTATTTAACGACATAAGAATTTAGATGTTATTATAAAACAGAAAATATCGGATTTTCTGGGTGTCACACCCCAAAACCAAGAATGGCGGAAACGTTCCGGGGTGGAGGACGTCATGTGAAGTATCATAACAGTGTAAAGTAGTAAACAAGCAAAAACATCATCCATTGCATTAAAAGTAAAGTTTTAATACATTTGTGTTCTTTCATAATGTACAACAATAAAATGAAAAATCAAAATAAGAAGAGTCTTGATTGTGCTCCGTCTTCTCAAAACCTGGCCACCGTACCTGTCTAACTGGTGACCTGAGAATACAAGTTATTTTGAAAGCGAGTATCAGCCTAAAACTGGTGAATTCATAAGTATTTAAGTGTCATTGTCTTGTTTTGGAAAACTGTTATGAATGTCTTGTAAATCTTTAAATGAAACAATTGATATAAGTTTGAAAATCCTAGAAATCCCTTATTTCCTACTAGTATGAAATGTAGTCTTCTATCAAGACCCGAATGTTCTGTTATAAAAATGATAGTTTTTCCTTTCTATTGACTAGTACTAAAAGTACTTAATCTAACTCATCGTTTATGTGAATGTATCATAAAATAAAGTAAAATAGGAAATGAATAATATATAAGTGTTATCCTTAGGTACTAGGACTAACACTACAAAAGAATATGATAGTCTTCTACCAAGATCTGAATGTTCTGTTGAAATAATGATAGTTTTTCCTCCTTTTTGACTTTTACAAACAGTAATTAGTCTAACTCATCGTTTATGTGAATGGATCACAAAATAAAGTAAAATAGGAAATGAATAATATATAAGTGTTATCCTTTGGTACTAGGACTAACACTACAAAAGAATATGATAGTCTTCTACCAAGACCTGAATGTTCTGTTATAATAATGATAGTTCTTCCTCCTTTTTTGACTATTACAAACAGTAATTAGTCTAACTCATCGTTTATGTGAATGTGTCACAAAATAAAGTAAAATAGGAAATGAATATAATATAAGTGTTATCCTTTGGTACCAGGACTAACACTACATCGTGGTAAGCGAAATGTCTAACCTAATAAACGTCTGAAGATTGTCCAATTATCTTCTATAGCAGCAGCAGGGGGAAGGAAGGGTTAGTCCCGTAATCGATGTTCCTAGTATAAGTATTAACCTTAGGCATCCGTAGATGTTCATCGACCATTGGTGCTAATCAGCTGGGATTCGAAATGGTTAGTCCCACCTAGATATCCTGTTGAACTGGGATAGACAGGATAATTTACACAGAAAGTACTAATAAATCATCCTAATAACTCTAGGTACATGTATCCATGTAAGTGTATACAGGAAAATGTATCTATGAAATGGTACTCATGTAAACGTACTCATGTATCAGGTAAGTATATGTAAATGTACTCATGTATCAGGTAATGTACTGGTATAGACTCATGAATGAACTGACTCTTGTGTGATTCCTTGTAATAGGAATAATGTTTTGTATCTTCTAACTATCCCTATGATAATTAACTGAAAGGTAATTGGTCATGTGTTTGCGGCCGTAAACACTCATGGGTGTTGATATTTTTATTGTTTTGGGTCCTAGACATATCAAGGTAAGGTGCTATGTTTGTCTCTTGGCTTAATGAAGGTCTTTAGGGCATTTTGGCACCCTAATATGGAGTTCACGGCCCAAGAACTTCCTTGGCCGTGAACACCATTTCCTTAGTGTTTTGAGGTTGTTTTCTATCCCTAAACTCATTAGTGTATAAGTCCAAACTAGTGTCATGGCTTAAGGAAGGACTAGGCACCATTTGGCCCTTAAAAAAGAGTTTACTCCCCATGGTGTTCTTGGGCGGTAAACTCTCAAATCTTGTTGTTTTGTTATGATTTTGTGGTTTAAACATGTAATGGTAGCTTCTAGGTCCATTTCCAAGGCTTTGAGGGACATTGGGCACACTTTGGCCCTTATAAAGGAGTTTACTCTCCAAGTGTTCTTGGGCGGTAAACTCCCAAATCTTGGGATTTTGATCCGATTTTGATGTTATAAGCACAATCTAAGCTATATAAAACAACTAGAGAGGGCTACTCACGATTTGGGATAAAAACCCGAAGATCCGTGAGAGAGAAAATGGCTTTTCTCTATTTGGAAATGTAAATAATGAATGAAATTGTTTCAGAATTCTATATATAGTCCTGAGATTTTTGGGCAGAAAATATTTTATTCCCGAAATGATCTCTAATATAAAAGAGTTTTGGAATAACAGAGTTGCACAAAACCCTAGTGCATCCACTCTCCCGATATCTCCTTAAGTGTTAAACCTGAAATACTCAAACTTATACCCAAAGTCTGGAATTTCTCTGTAACTGTTCTAACTTCTATTGGCTTGTTATGGTTTGTTCAGAATGGAAATTTCGGGTTGTCACATCATCCCCCTGTTAAAGGAAATTTCATCCCGAAATTTGAATTTAGGCAAGGAAGTAGGTACGCAGGATCGATTCGTGAGGTGGAAACTTCCTAATCGATTTGTGAGATGCAGGATCGATTCTGGTAAGAATCTCGGAGGTCACAACTACATTGGATTTAGCTTTCCATGCTTTACGAAGCATATTAAGCCATTCCCAGAGTGAGGTTTCCTAAAGAATTTGGTCTCTCACTTGGAATTCCAAAGGTTCTTTCTCTCGCTTAACTTCCCAGTCAAGGGCCACCCCTTGCTGGGTCAAAGTCGAAAGGGTTTCTGAAATTTGCGGGGAGTTCTAAATGGACTAAGATAGTAGGTCTGTAAGACCTAGTATTTGGCGAATTTTCCGTCGGTGACTATGGTGCCGACAAATTCCCAACGATTTTGGATAATTTGCTAGAGTACTCCAGAATTTCCACATCACTAATAGTGTGTCTCAGGAAATTTGACTCTTATTTCCAAAACACATGTTCAGAGAACTTTGCAAAATGTATCTCCGAGGGTAATGTTTCCATGGGTTCTTTGTTACTACGAGGGTAGATAAGTAAGTCATTACTTGGAAAAATGACGAACTGATCTCAGTAAGAAACACGTACTCCACTCATTTAGCTTTAGAATACTATGGGCGTATTGGTCCCATCCGAGGGGTATCACTACGGACTCGAATTGTCCGCATCGAGTTCGGAGGGTAGCCTTCAGGACATCCTTCCCTATCACTCGAACTGGTGATATTCGGATTTCAGGTCCAATTCTGAAAGTAACTCTTTCCCCGTGTTTGCTCAATAAACTCGTCTATGTGAGGCAGAGACAACGATTTCTAAAGGAAATCTTAATGAAGTCTCCAGTCGTCGAGGTACATATGATTCACTCCATCAACTTCTAGTAAGATTAAGACCGGAGCTCTCAAGGGTGAGAAGCCTGGTCTTCTAATTCTATTGTTGAGTAGTTCGCTGTGTTGTCCGGGCTGTTCATGTATCTCTGTAGGTGTTTAGACTGTAAGGCGAGCTGGTTATAAGAGTCATACTGGGTTCTAAGTTTGTTCCTATGCCAATGCAATTACTCGTACTCTTGGACAGTCTCCGTCCTGAAGTTCATATTAGAATTCATACATGGTTCAATGATCACAATCTCGTGTATACGAGTCGTCTATAACTAAGATTGAAAAGGTAGTCGAATAACTGATTCTTCCTTAATCTCACATCCCATCGAGGGAAAAGAAGTTAAAGTGGAATCATCAATTCTAAACCTGTAGAACATTGATTATATATCACTCTCATGTATACATTCTTCAGTGATAGATCAACCGTATGAATCCTTGAACTGAACATGACGTACTGCACGAGTGATACTGTGGGGATTCCTTCGGAAAGGAGAAGAACTATAAGGTACACCTTGTATGAGTACTTTGGTGTTCTGATATGACGGCTTCGCTAAAAGACGATTACTGAAAAAGAGATGTACGTATGAAGCTGGTATTGCGAGGATCGAATTTACTCGAGTCGTATGATGAAGTCAGAGTCATATGGAAATTAAAGACTTTAGATTTGAATATAAGGCGTTACAGACAAAACACAACAGTGCAACTTATAACAAAGTTACTATACTTAGGATTTACTACCAGACTATTGCTACGAACAAGGTATACTACAAAAGACAAGTATATGCAGCACGAGCATCCCTAAACAGACGGGATCTCGCAAAAGATAAGACTCTGGTTGCACTAGTGTTGGGATGGTTCATAAGTCTGTTACAACGAAACGCCTAAATTACATTAACGTGGGTCCAGAGTAGACTCTCCAGCGGCGATGGTTGGTAGCATATTGCCGTCTGTGCCAGCATTTGCTACCTCTAGGCAGTTCTTTCTTTAGTGACCTACCTTGCCACAGCCGTAGCAAGCTTGGTTTACTTTGGTGCTGGGTACTTGGTTGTTTAGTCTTGTTAGGCTCTTGCAGTAACGCTTGGTGTGACCCTTTCTGTTGCAGTGTGAGCAATGCATCTCCCCACAAGGTCCAAAGTGATGGAAACTGCATTGAACGCATTTTAGGAGATTGCCAGCATATTGCTTGATTGGGTGAGGGACAATTGGGACGCCCGAAGGGATGGTATTAGGAGGTACTGATGTCGTGGCTGTGAAGGTTGTTACTGGTGGTTGTTTCCTGTTCGCCCTTCGAAGCGACTTGTCCTTATGTTTATTCCAAGACTTCCGTTTGTTACTCTTGGTCTTAGGACTCGGATTATCATGGTAGTTTGTTGCTCGTTGTGGTGCTTGATTGTTACTTGGATTGGGATGGTTGTTAACAATCCCGCTAACACTTCCGTTGTTAGCGTTTAGGTGGGTCAGAATAGCTGACACGGCAGCCAAGACTACAGCTTGAAAGGTAGATGCATCAATCTGAAGAGTTGGTGTTTGGTTGAGGGGTTGATTGTCTTTTCTTGGCGACATGATTCTGGTACATGGAAAGAAATGAATTTGTTAGCGAGAATGGTTGGACCTAGACGTAGATTGATCGCTCATGTAAAGAATAGAAGTATGTTCTCTAAGGTTCGACCTACATCCCCATGATGCAGTCCTAGTACGGAATGGAAGTATGTTCACGCAGGTTTGACCTACATCCCTATGATGCAGTCCTAGCAAAGATCGGAAGTAAGTTCTTATGATGGTCTCAAGATGTTTGTTGTTCGAATCGAGGTATCGTTGGTTGGTGAATAACATGATCCAACCATTAAAAGAGACTTGGAGATGTCTCTGGAGTTAAATTGCTATAGTCTAATGACTTGATTAGAGCATGTTTCAAATAGACTCAAATGAAAGTATGATAAGAGTATTTGAATGAAGAATGACACAGGAGTTAGCCGACTGTCAATACCTTTGGTATTCATGACGTACAAGTTCGGGACAATGACCTTGTAAAAAGGTCTTACATCATATCTAGAGAAGATAGTTCCTGACAGTATAAGGACCTACCCAAAAGTACTTACGGTACAAGATAGTTTCATAGAAAATGCCACCTAGGGCATAGACAGAAACACGATTCCTTTCTAACAAGGAATATAAAGTAAAGTATCTACTACTAGTGACGGTCATCCCTCTGGTGAACTCTCAGTTCAGCCAGTTGGCGTTCCACATCACGTAGGTGTCTTTCGTACACTCTCTGGCGTACTCGAAGTTCTATGACTTCGGCTCGTGATTCAGCCAGTGCTTGCAGCAGGGTTTCATGGTCTCTCTCAGACCCCTCACAAGCATGTTCAAGGCGACGGGTGCGAAGCATATGCATTCCTCCATTTGTATCCACTTCTGCGATACGTTGTAGAGCTGTCATGCCCTGAATTTCATTTCGGGCAACTCTAAGGATCAGAATTGGTAGAACTCTGTCTGCTGAGCTCCCTTCACTTACGTTGTAGAAACTTTGGTCTCTATTGAACGACATAGGTTGATGTTGATCTTCGCTACATGTTTCCAGACATTCCACCCATGGAGGCGTCGGGCCATGAAAAGCCGGACGAGGGTTAGGAATTGGAAAGGGAGCTGTCTGGGGTAGGTTCTCAACCTCAGGTTCGGAGATAGCACCGTCTGAAAGGTCTTCAGCATGGTGATCATTCAGAGGGATTGGATGATCATTATCTGGTTCTTCTCCAAACCACCCAGGAATAACCTCGTTCGGAAGGAACAGGTTGCCGTGGGGATGGAATCCAGCCATGTGATCTACGCGAGAATTGGGGTAAGAAAATAATTATTAGACGAACTATCTAGATAATTATTTAGGAAATCTTCCTTAGTTACATCGCTATTTGTAAAGTGCATACCAGTTATATGTAATCAACACAGGATAGGCCTTCGAATAAGTGACCTTAACTCCAAATTCACAAGGAATAGGGGTAAAGCAAAAATTTCACCAATTCTAAGTCTATAACATCCTAGTTATATATAACTTTAGTGTATCCACTTAGCAACTATCCACTTGGAAATGAAGATCTCACTTTAGTTCTCAAGTATAAAGTACTTATAGCAACACAAAACACCCCTATGGTATTTTAGACTTAGGTTTTGTTATAATGTTCTCATTATGGTAATGTTGGTAAGTTTTTAGACTTGTTGCCATATCACAACCATTCTTGGGCATGTGCTAATCACTCCTTGGAACAACATAGTTGATCAGGCTATTCCACTCCCAAGACTGACCATACATCCCCAAGCTTACCTGTGATATTCAACAATCGCAATACTTTTGTTCTTGTCATTGTGACACGGATTTTAGTATGAATGCAAGCACGTATACTTTGTTAAATATTTTATTATTTACAAGTATAAACACTTAGACAGAGTGTTTTAATCCTAATGTATTTATAGTTAGTATATCTTTTATGGGTTGATATACTTAATTCACTATAAACAAAGCTCTGATAACAATCTGTCACACCCCAAAACCAAGAACGGCGGAAACGTTCCGGGGTGGAGGATGTCATGTGAAGTATCATAACAGTGTAAAGTAGTAACAAGCAACAACATCATCCATTGCATCAAATGTAAAGTTTTAATACATGTGTGTTCTTTCATAATGTACAACAATAAAATGAAAAATCAAAATAAGAAGAGTCTTGATTGTGCTTCGTCTTCTCAAAACCTGGCCACCGTACCTGTCTAACTGGTGACCTGAGAATACAAGTTATTTTGAAACGAGTATCCGCCTAAAACTGGTGAATTCATAAGTATTTAAGTGTCATTGTCTTGTTTTGGAAAGCTGTTATGAATGTCTTGTAAATCTTTAAATGAAACAATTGATATAAGTTTGAAAATCCTAGAAATCCCTTATTTCCTACTAGTATGAAATGTAGTCTTCTATCAAGACCCGAATGTTCTGTTATAAAAATGATAGTTTTTCCTTTCTATTGACTAGTACTAAAAGTACTTAATCTAACTCATCGTTTATGTGAATGTATCATAAAATAAAGTAAAATAGGAAATGAATAATATATAAGTGTTATCCTTAGGTACTAGGACTAACACTACAAAAGAATATGATAGTCTTCTACCAAGATCTGAATGTTCTGTTATAATAATGATAGTTTTTCCTCCTTTTTGACTTTTACAAACAGTAATTAGTCTAACTCATCGTTTATGTGAATGTATCACAAAATAAAGTAAAATAGGAAATGAATAATATATAAGTGTTATCCTTTGGTACTAGGACTAACACTACAAAAGAATATGATAGTCTTCTACCAAGATCTGAATGTTCTGTTATAATAATGATAGTTTTTCCTCCTTTTTGACTTTTACAAACAGTAATTAGTCTAACTCATCGTTTATGTGAATGTATCACAAAATAAAGTAAAATAGGAAATGAATAATATATAAGTGTTATCCTTTGGTACTAGGACTAACACTACAAAAGAATATGATAGTCTTCTACCAAGACCTGAATGTTCTGTTATAATAATGATAGTTCTTCCTCCTTTTTTGACTATTACAAACAGTAATTAGTCTAACTCATCGTTTATGTGAATGTGTCACAAAATAAAGTAAAATAGGAAATGAATATAATATAAGTGTTATCCTTTGGTACCAGGACTAACACTACATCGTGGTAAGCGAAATGTCTAACCTAATAAACGTCCGAAGATTGTCCAATTATCTTCTATAGCAGCAGCAGGGGGAAGGAAGGGTTAGTCCCGTAATCGATGTTCCTAGTATAAGTATTAACCTTAGGCATCCGTAGATGTTCATCGACCATTGGTGCTAATCAGCTGGGATTCGAAATGGTTAGTCCCACCTAGATATCCTGTTGAACTGGGATAGACAGGATAATTTACACAGAAAGTACTAATAAATCATCCTAATAACTCTAGGTACATGTATCCATGTAAGTGTATACAGGAAAATGTATCTATGAAATGGTACTCATGTAAACGTACTCATGTATCAGGTAAGTATATGTAAGTGTACTCATGTATCAGGTAATGTACTGGTATAGACTCATGAATGAACTGACTCTTGTGTGATTCCTTGTAATAGGAATAATGTTTTGTATCTTCTAACTATCCCTATGATAATTAACTGAAAGGTAATTGGTCATGTGTTTGCGGCCGTAAACACTCATGGGTGTTGATATTTTTATTGTTTTGGGTCCTAGACATATCAAGGTAAGGTGCTATGTTTGTCTCTTGGCTTAATGAAGGTCTTTAGGGCATTTTGGCACCCTAATATGGAGTTCACGGCCCAAGAACTTCCTTGGCCATGAACACCATTTCCTTAGTGTTTTGAGGTTGTTTTCTATCCCTAAACTCATTAGTGTATAAGTTCAAACTAGTGTCATGGCTTAAGGAAGGACTAGGCACCATTTGGCCCTTAAAAAAGAGTTTACTCCCCATGGTGTTCTTGGGCGGTAAACTCTCAAATCTTGTTGTTTTGTTATGATTTTGTGGTCTAAACATGTAATGGTAGCTTCTAGGTCCATTTCCAAGGCTTTGAGGGACATTGGGCACACTTTGGCCCTTATAAAGGAGTTTACTCTCCAAGTGTTCTTGGGCGGTAAACTCCCATATCTTGGGATTTTGATCCGATTTTGATTTTATAAGCACAATCTAAGCTATATAAAACAACTAGAGAGGGCTACTCACGATTTGGGATAAAAACCCGAAGATCCGTGAGAGAGAAAATGGTTTTTCTCTAGTTGGAAATGTAAATAATGAATGAAATTGTTTCAGAATTCTATATATAGTCCTGAGATTTTTGGGCAGAAAATATTTTATTCCCGAAATGATCTCTAATATAAAAGAGTTTTGGAATAACAGAGTTGCACAAAACCCTAGTGCATCCACTCTCGCGATATCTCCTTAAGTGTTAAACCTGAAATACTCAAACTTATACCCAAAGTCTGGAATTTCTCTGTAACTGTTCTAACTTCTATTGGCTTGATATGGTTAGTTCAGAATGGAAATTTCGGGTTGTCACACTGGGGAAAATTATTCATATTCAATTATCACTTATTCAAAATATAATGAATCTAAACTACACTCTTACAAGTTTTATCCATTAAATTCACACATGCATTTATACTCGATTTCCACACCATTTTCAAAACATTTTACAGAAAATATCGGATTTTCTGGGTTTTTTTTAAGAAAGATACAAAGACTTTTACTCAAATATACTTATAAACCCACCAACACTATATATGTTTACTGTTTTCAAAATAACTTGGATTCTCAGGTAATCGTTAAGCTAGAAGATATGCAAGTGTGTTTGGTTTTGTTTATGTAACATCACTTATCATACTTTGAACAATTAGAATTTATATATTTTAACAATGTACTTGATGTGAACAATGCTGGTTGTATTATGTAATGTTGGTGATGAATGTATTATGTTTCATGTATATTCATTGTGATGATTATTCAATTGTTAGTCACACGAGCCCTCAGACGTTTCCGTCGTCTGGTTCATGGGTGTGACAACATCGAGTCTACTGGTCCGCTAGTAAAATAAATATGTATCTTAAGGGAAGGTTCAAAGGGTAACACCAACCTAACCTATGCATGACTCAACTATTAGATTTTATCTAGGTAGCTTCAAAATGTTTGATCAATTTTCATTCATGTGGGGGATTGTTGGAAAATTTGTGTTAACCAATTTATAAAAATAGGTTTTCCCTATTTATTAACATGCTCAAAATGGATTTAATATGAATGAGAAATTAATCCTTAAAATAAAGGTGTTGGAAGACATAAATAAAAGAGTACAATGGGTAGGAGAAAGAAAAGAAAAGTTCAAGGACCTTTATTGCATCTATTTCTTTCTTCCGTAACTGAAATTGTAATTAATATTACAATTTAATTACATATTAACACACACTAATCTTTATGATTAATAGAGGTGTTTAAATGGGAGGTTGTAGAATGTGTAGTATAAATGCCACTATTCTACTAAAAGAATGAAAAAAAAACCATTTTCTTCCCCACTTCATCTTCTTTTTTTTTTTAGATATATTGAGGATATATTTCAGGCCTATTGAGGGTTCGGATGGTCTAGAAGAACCATTTCAAACTGTTATATCATGGGCAACAAACACCCGATAGCGAACGAATTTGTTTTAAGGACAAGGTGTTAAACACATGCCTCAGTTTTTTCTATTTTCTTGTTTGTTTTCGTATATTACCGGAATATTATTCCAACATTATTAAAACAACGACACCAAAAAATGAGAGTCGCATCGTTACACAAAAAACCAATAATTTCTCTCTTGAAGATACTCCTTTGAAAAAAATTATGAAAATCTTAAAAAAATCCTATCATATTTTCATTAAATCATTAAAATAAGTCATTATTTTATTTTTTTTTGTATGTTAATACCAATATTTTTTTTAAAATGCCTGATTTAAAGCTTTGAGTTCGATAAACCCTAGATAGCAAAAAAATTATAGGTAATCCATTCTTAATGGTTTAATGGTTACAATTCATTGGATAAAAAAAAATTTAAATATAAAGGTTTTGATGTACTAAAAAAATATAATATAGTGGTTTTTTTTAATGCTTAGGTGAAAATATATTGGGTTTTCTAAAGGTCAAAAAGATTTAAATAAGACTTTATAAAAATACTAGTTTATATCTGGGGGAAACACGATTTTAAAATTAATTAAACTTTTATAATAAAATTCTATAATTATTAATCAATTATTTTAAATAAGTTATTTTAAATAAATTATTAATTAAAAGATATATCAAATTTTTAAAGTTATTATAACTTCAAATTTAACATATAATTAAAAAATGTAAATTTAAACTTTGAAATAAGTTCTCTAATATATTTACATGACAAATGATATAATATTAATGATGAGTTTTATTAGATTGACGTTTGATAAAAAAAGATTAAAATTATTCATTTATTATAATATAGATAAGGGTTTAAATGCATCAAAAAATATTGGTTTTTTTTTTTTTCAAGAAATAGATGAGAATATGTTTTATTTTTGGAAGGTTTTAAGAAAAATTCTTGAAAAGGCATCTCTAAAATCTATTTTTTTTCATATAGCTATGGGAAGATTTCTTGTAATGACAGGTGCATTTTATAAATATAATTTTTTGTTTTTAATAAGAAACATTTCCGTTGACTTCACTGTTGGTTTGGTCAAGTCTTCGTTTGTTAAGTTTCCAAGTGCCTTGTCGATTCACTTCACTTTCCATAGTCCATACCACACTCGCACTCGACCATTCCCCAGACGACACGAACTCCTTGCTCAGCTTAGTGATGATCAAGTCACAGAATCTCTTGATACTTTTGATCTTGATTTCATTTTCACTCTCCATTATATCTCAAAAGCTCATTAACTGTACCCACTCATGCCCCGGCGCCCAAATTAATCCCGTCCCCTACCCATTCGGCTTCTCCTCTGGCTGCCAAATCCAGCTCAATTGCACATCCGATGGCTCCATTTTAATCGGTGAATTCCCTGTTCAACAAATTAACCCGGATGGGTTAACCGTCAGCCTTCCCGCCATGTGCAGCCGCCCCCTTGACGCCCTCAGCCACCTGTATGGAGAACACTATGCTCCGATGTCTACCAACGCGATCCTCATGGAAAACTGCACCGAAGAGACCAAGAATTGTATGGTTCCGATGGCGACGGTACAAACCCATCTCAAGACTTGCAGCGACACGCTGGGTACTTACGGAAACGTGAGTTGTTACTCTGGTGATGTTACTAGTATGTTTCTTGAATATGAAAACGTGACAAGGATGGGATGTCAGTATTTGTTTTCCGGCGTTGCCTCGGAGATTAGTGGGGATAGCAAGGTGGTGTCTATAGATGCTCAAGTAGTTAAGTTAGGGTGGTGGCTTAAGGGGAGTTGCGACTGTTCTCATGATGCTGATTGTACAAATATTTTGTCTCCGTTGGATGGAAGCGATGGGTATCGGTGTAGGTGTAAAAGCGGTATTGACGGCGATGGGTACAAAGCCAGCTCCGGTTGCGGGGAAGTGAAAGGTATGTCATCATCACTTGGAACTTTTATTAATATATGATAAATATATGATAATTTATAAAACGTTATAGATGTATTAAAATTTAATTTAAATATGGACGACTTGTCGACTTACACGAAACTTTTGTCAACTCTCCAAAGTTGATTTTTGGTTCATTGTTTTCATTCTCATCATATATTTTATATATGAGATAATTGTTCAGACAAAATATATGTTGCATTTGTTAAATATTAAAACAAATTGTAATCTTAGGGAAGAAAGAAAAATAAAATATTCCTTTGTTTTGAAGTTGATTTTTGAATTACCACGCTCTCAACGAAATTTTGGTATCATACGAAATTATAAGTGATATATATATATATATATATATATATATATATATATATATATATATATATATATATATATATATATATATATATATATATATATATATATATATATATATATATATATATATATATATAGGGTTAGGTTCATGTGAGACAGCCTAATTTTGTGAGACCGTGAGACGCATTTTTTTATTTTTTTTTAATTTTTTTTAGTTAATTCAGGTTCCAAAAATAATATTTAAAAAAGAATTTTTTGATTTTCCATTTAGTTTGCATTTTAAAATTATTTTTAGAATATGTACAGTGTAATATTCTATTTAGAATATTTCACGTATTTTAAAAAAAAAAAATAGGATTTTATTTTTTATTTTTTTTAGTTAATTCAAGTTCCGAAAATAATATTTAAAAAAAGAATTTTTAGATTTTTCCATTTATTTTGCATTTTAAAATTATTTCTTAGAATATGTCAGTGTAATATTCTATTTAGAATATTTTACGTATTTTTCAAAAAAAAAAAACAGAATTTTTTATATTTTTTTTAGTTAATTCAAGTTCCGAAAAAAATACTTAAAACAAGAATTTTTGGATTTTTCCATTTATTTTGCATTTTAAAATTATTTTTAGATTTGGTTTCACGGTCTCACAAAATTAGAATGGTCTCAAATGAACCTGAACCTATATATATATATATATATATATATATATATATATATATATATATATATATATATATATATATATATATATATATATATATATATATGTTGTAAACATTATGTTGTACAATAAATGGTTATAGCCAGCTCCATTTGGTTAACAATACCCGACCACAATGGTCATGAACCAACCCGAAAAAGTCACGTCCTATCCAAAATGGTGGTAATGCATAATTGAATTAAGAGTAAATTACAGTAATCATCCATGTGCATATGTCAAAATGTACGTTTGGTCCCTATTTTCAAAAATTAACCCAAATAGTCCCTTGTTTGGTTAAACATTGTACGTTTCATCCCTCATTAGTTTAAATCTGCATGCTTCATCCTTTGCAGGATTTGAAAATACTATATTGCCCAATATCTTTTCTTTTTGAATTTCGTTTTACTTGTTTATTTTTTTTTTATAAATTATAATATATAAAAAATGAAATGGCCCTTCACCATTACACACCCCCACCCCATTTAGCTAGATACCCTAAATCTTCCCTTTCGTTTCTTTATCTTCATCTCAAAATCTCACCTCCACTATGAAGTCAAAATCCTGCCACGGGAGTTAGATAATCCCGTTTTACACTCCCGCCACCCTTCACCTCTACCCTTACCTCACCCACCCAATCTGCACTCTTCCGGCTTCCTATAATCCTACTCTTGTCATCATCTCCAACCACCCCAATTTGCACATTTCACCTCTGGTTCCCAAATATGAAACCTGTAACCCAAATGATTCTAGAAATCAAGAAAGAGAGAGTGGGATGGGAAGAAGATAGGCAATAAAGAAAGAAGGACAAAAAAAAACCGTTGGTGGTGGTGGTGGTTTTATTCATCCGATGCAGTTAGTAATAATATGTGGAGAATATGTGGTTACGTTCGAATCGACACCTGCGTTTCAAACCACCGTCTAGGGTTTTAGACAGAGCTCCACTATCACCATTGTCCACAGATCGTCTCTTGTGTGTCGCCATCGTCATCGTCACTTGTTCATTGCCTAGGGTCAAAACCCTAGATATGATGTAGTGGTATTCTTTGAGAGAGAGAGAGAGAGAGAGAGAGAGAGAGAGAGAGAGATATGGAGAGAAGAATGATGAGGATGCAAGTATGAGATCAAAAGATAAGAAACAGGAGACGAGAGTGAAACAGAGATTGAGGTTGGCTGGTGTCTTAGAGTCGATCGCCTCTGTTTGAAATTGAAGATGTCTGGTGATGGTGGATAACCAGAGATGAGATGTATTGAAGAAGAAGAAGAAAGGGCCGAGGGGTGGAGGGAACGATTTATCAGATGTAGTGGCCTGTTTCTTTTTTAAAAGGAAATAATTATTATTTTTTTATATTAAATAAATCAATAATTAATTAATAAATAACAAATAAATAGAAAATAAATCAAAAAAGAAATAAATAAGGGTATAATGGTCTTTTTATGTGCGGAGGGATGAAGCATGTTAGTTTTAAACTAACGAGAGACGGTCCGAGTTAATTTTTGAAAATAAGGACCAAACGTGCATTTTAATATATGCACAAGAGATGAATCGTGTAATTTACTCTATTAAGACGGATCAAATCCAACTAGATATTCTTCCATTTTATTCATTTCTTTCAAAATATGAAGAATATTTATTTGTAATTGTTAAATGATACTTTATGTTTACGCACAAAACATTTATAGTATCAAAGTTATCAAGAACAAGGACTTGTGATCATTTTCCATTTTGCAAATTGAAGATCCTACCATATATAATAAATGAGTTATAAGTTCAAAACCTGTAATATACAATTTCACTTATCTCTTCAAAGAATATATATATATATATATATATATATATATATATATATATATATATATATATATATATATATATATATATATATATATACACACACACACACACACACACACACACACACACACACTAGAGTTATGATCGTAAGAACGTATCTCTCTTATTATGAGATCGGATTGATGTATCGTAAGAACAATCATACAATCTTAGATTCGATCATGATCTAAAACTGATGTTAGTGGGATCAAGATTGTTTTTTATTGTAGGATATGAGCATATTATGATTCTTCGATCAAGGTATCGTTTTTAACAACAAGCATTGATATTGATTTACATGTAAACACTTAAATATAATCATTGTAAACAAATAGAAAAAGAATAAGATTATGACTTTTAAATATTAAAAGATTATTTACGTACATAGAGTTTTCTATTTGCTACTTTGTAATGGAACCATTACAAAATTCCAATTTTCAATTAAACTTGCCGTGACCTCGCATCCAAACGAACCACGATTGTATCTTTCCACTCTTGGTCTGATCCTATTCGAAAAAATGTCTTGCTAAAGTCTGGTTGATGTCTAGTCCTAGCCAAATAATAATAATAATAATAATAATAATAATAATAATAATAATAATAATAATAATAAAAAGCCAATTGACGCGCTAAAAAAAAGCCGATTGTACATAGACATTTACATACAATATGTTGTAGCTTGTAAATCCAATGTGGATACATTTACTCAACTAGCCATCAGGGCCAGGAACACGTAATAGTTGACGACTACAACCAATAGCTCTATCACCAATTTCAAATAATAATCCTTCCTGTTTAAGTTTGGATCATCATATAATTTGACGTAAGCGCTTTTAAATCACTATTGATTGAGTTTCCCCTTTCAAGCATCACTTATTGCTATTGGTACTTTTCTAATCTTTATCAACAAGTTTACCTATTTTTTGCTTATTTTCAAACCAGGATCCATGGGAGCTACAAGGAGGTTGATAATAGGTAAGGTGACAAACTTTTATATAAACTGAGGACATATTTTAATCAAACACACATTTAGAAGAAAAAAAAATGATAGGGAAAAAAAGTACAGTTCTTTATTGGACCAAGAGAGAAATTATTCCCCATTGTATTTAGATGTATTTAACCATCATATCTAAAATTCGTTTATAGGACTCTCAAGTGGCATTTAGATGTATTTAACCATCATATCCAAAATTCGTTTATAGGACTCTCAAGTGGCATTATGGGAATCATGCTCATGTTGTTGGTGATACTTTGTCGAAAAAAGAGGTTATGGGAAAATCTAGTTGCTCTTAGGCTGGTAAGAATCTCCATTATTATGCATTTGTTGGATTTTTTACTGGAAATTCTCCAAGTTCGCTAACCAACCAGGTTTGAAAAACAGGGAACCACAACAAATCATGATATTGAAATATTCATAAGGAACATTGGACATATAGCCCCGAAAAGATTCAAGTATTCGGAAATCAAGAAAATGACAAACTCATTTTATGAGAAACTAGGGCAAGGAGGGTATGGAAGTGTCTACAAAGGACATATGCCTGATGGGCAACTAGTTGCAGTAAAGCTCTTAAGTAAAGCCATTGGAAATGGACAAGATTTCATCAATGAAGTCGCTAGTATCGGTAGAACTTCTCATGTCAACGTAGTCACACTCATAGGCTTCTGCTTTGACGGAAAAAAAAGAGCCCTGGTATATGTGCTCATGTCAAAAGGATCCTTGGATAAGTTTTTACGTGGTGATATATGTCGTCTAGAGTGGAACACGTTATTCCAGATTGCAAAAGGGATTGCACGAGGTCTAGAGTACCTACATCAGCATTGTAACATGAGGATTATTCATTTTGACATAAAGCCTCATAACATTCTATTAGACGAAGACTTTGTTCCAAAAATATCCGACTTCGGGTTGGCTAAGTTGTGCAAGAGGAAAGAGAGTCTTGTATCTGTAACGGGAGCAAGAGGTACCGCTGGATACATGGCCCCTGAAGTATTTTTCAAGAGTTTTGGAGGCGCTTCACATAAATCTGATGTATATAGCTATGGGATGATGGTTCTTGAAATGACAGGTGCACGTAAAAAGAACAAGTCTAACGACACAAGCATGAGTGAAGCATATTTTCCGGATTGGATATACAAGAAAGTAGAAAGTGGAGATAATCTAGGGGTTGATGGGGTGACAACCGAAGAAGAAGAGGAATTAGCTAGGAAGTTGGTGATGGTGAGCCTGTGGTGCATCCAGTCTGATCCATTGGATCGACCATCGATAAGTAAAGTTGTGGAGATGTTAGAAGGAAGCTTTCAATCATTACAAGTTCCACCTAGACGTTTTTGGTCGTCTCCCGCAAGGCATACGCAAGACAATTCTCCATCAGCCACACAGTGTTTAAGTAGCCAGGGAGAACTAAAAATGCAGGCTACAGAAGAAGAATCATCTTCCTAACGCGCACAAAATAATTTTTGTTAGAAGAGATCTTTCACAAATGGTAATTCTATTCAAAGCTATCTCCCACAAATTCCGTGTATACCATGGAAAATCAGTCAAAACAAAGGGTAGATGTAATTCGGGCTTTCTTTTGGTTTTTATTTTTTAATGCATTGTTGATTAAAAACAACTTAGACGGCTCAATGTTGAAAGCACTACGTACATATATTTTTGAGTCATTTTATGTAATCAACATTTGATAATGGGCAGATAATCGCCAAGTTGTTGCATATGAGTAAATATATTCATTTATGTTGTTTCGAAAATTGAATCATTACTTACTTTTTAATTATGAAAGTTTGTTGTTGCTTCTTTGAGTTTTTCGTATCGAAAAACATGAGAGTTTTATTAGGTAATGGCTAAAGATGGCGAGAAGCTGGCTAATTAAAAACTACAAAGAAATAAAAACGCAATAAGGCTATCCGGTATGGGGGTGGAAGACGTGTGGGAGGCTAACGTGTCACCCCCCAAGACGCGTGAACACCGCCTCTAAGTCCCATGCTTTGACTGTGATGTGGACGTGGAGACGGACTGAGACGCTCGATTTGATTGACAACTTCGCTTTTTTGATCGTTTAGACTATTCGACCGTTTGTAATAATAATAATAATAATAATAATAATAATAATAATAATAATAATTCAATTACACTTTCTAAATATAACACTCATTTTACATTTTAAACACACACACACACACTCTTTCAACACAAACACACATATTCATCAAAAAAAAATTCTCTTTCCTCACATATTTTTATCGATCCAAACCAAAATACTTCATCCACCCCAAACACTGCAAATGATCCACTAGCAAGTCTTAGCTATAAGCAATTGATAACATCTTCAATTCAACAACAACCTCTAGTCACCAATTTTTTATACCACTCACACTACTACCAACAAGAACAACCACTACAATTCAATCAACCTCAATTTAAAGCTTTCAACAACAACATTCTCCGCAATTTCAACCCTAAACTTCTCAAAGTCAACAAACTTCACAATCATCTTAAATTCCATTATCTCAATCTCAACCTATAAACCTCGAGAATGAAGATGACGACGACGAACGGGTTGAAAAAACACAACCAAGTCGTAGAAGGCACAAAAAAATCAAAATATCCAAGGAAAAAGAAAAGTACATAATAGACCGAGAAGGGGGAGGAAACTTTAGCTAAAGCTTGAATATTCATATCACGAGACGGAGATGTTGACAATGCGCAAATAGGTAAGAGCGTTTGGAATCATGTTTTAGACCACTTCCATGCGTTACTAGGAAGATAAACGAGTCGGACATATGTCTCGGTCAATGCAAAATGGTGTGACCTTCAAGCGCCTTGCACCAAATATAACCGCGTATTTAGAAGTGGTATCAACGATTTCAATATTTTATCAACTGCGTAGTACCAATTCAAAATTACCAACAACGGTAAACCATTTGTCAACCAAAAAGCGTGACAAGTTCGTTGCAATGGTCCAAAATTGATCCTTTATCTGGATACAGCGCATTTGGGATCTACGATCGGCTCTAACAAAAGGCCGAGAACGTCCGAGTCGGACATTGGTGTTAACATCGACCTCAATGATGAGTTCGATGCCACCGAAGGGGAGGATCCATTGGACGTCCAACTTCGTCGGCCACCAGGAAGGGACAAAGCGAGAAAGGGGACACCTTCAAGCGGAAAATCAACCGATGAGGACGTACTAACGGAGAAAATAGACAAAACTCTAAATTTTTTAGAAAAAAAAATGAATCAACAGAGCAAGCTCGTCGACGAAAATTGGCACTCACCGATCTTCAAATTATAAACACTTTGTCATAACCGAATCTTGACCCGGAAAATTTAATGGCGCTTTTAAAAATTCAACAAAAAGTTGTTGACAAATCTCACAATTAGATTCTATGTTTTTTTTTATGTTTTTTAGTATAATTTAGGTTTAATTTTCTAAATTTTTTTAAATATATTTTTAGTATCTTAGTTTTAATTTTCTATGTGTTTTTAGGTTTAATTTTCTATTTTTTTAGGTTTAATTTTTCTATATTTTTTTAATTAATGTAATGTGGTTTCAATTAATGTAAAATATTTTATTATTTTTTAAATTATGTTTTTATTTAATTTAATCATAAAATATTAATAAATAAAAGAAAGTTGTTGAACATATGTCTAGTGGGTTGGTGGTGAAGCTGACGTGGTGCATACGTGACAACACTTTTTCCGTGGGTTGGTGGTAACCACTCACCAGGTACTCTAATAAATAAAGGCTTTTTTTTGCTATATGTCAAATTCTCATTTGCCAAATGTTATTTATTGGTTATTTTGATTAATTTTTTTTCCCACATGTCATTTATGAGTTTTCTTTAATTTATTAAATTCTACATAATATTTTAATGTAATAATTACAATAAATATAGTAATAAATAAATATCAATTTCATTAATGAACTTACCTTCTAAGTTCAAAATTCCCAAATTATTAATTTCTTTTATTTATGTATATAAATTGTTTGTTTAAATTTAAAATATAAAAACAACATTTCAATTTTAATAATTCATTATTTTTCTTATTTTCTTATAAATTTAAAGTTTTCAAATATTTATACTTTTATATCTAATTTTTTTTTTAAATTAATCCATGTAATACATAAGTCTCACAATTAGTAGCCTAATATACATAAAAAATGCAAAGTCAGAAGAATAAATATGGGTTTTCATTGTGGAAAATTCACTATATTACAAAGTTTTAAAATTGTATAGACTAATCTTACAAACAACCCTGAATTACATCTACCCTGTCCAATTATTTATCTCACGGCTTTTGTTTTTCTGAAACAAAAAAAAAAGATTTGAAATAAATTAAATTAAATATTTTAAGTGTGTTATAATAAGATTTTTTGAAACCAAAATCTTGGACCCTTTTTATAGAATAACTAAACGTATATCATATTAATTATAGGGTGAATTTCCGCATGTTGCACATGTTAAATTGTAGAGTGAAATTTTTATTTGTCTTTAGTAAATTTCAAAATATCATATTTGCTTAGTCTAAAACTTAAATATTTTATTTACCCTTCTTAACTTTCAAAATATTGTATTTAATCAAATATATTTTTTTCACATTTTTTAATATTTTATAATTAATTTTTCTATGTAAGAATCATTTAATTAAAATAAAAATGTAGAATGATTATATTGCCCTAAATGTCAAAACATTTTTTACATAAATTAGATTATACATATGCCAGTCACACACAAGATCACGCTCACGTAATTGGAGATTCTGCAAGGGATAATGGCTTAGGAGGATAATAATGTTTCTCGTTTGTATATATTAGGTCTCTAACGTATTTTTTTTGTGTATTATACCATTAAGGTTGTTATAACCGTTTTGAAATAATCATTTTTACCGGTTTCTTCCTGTTAAAATGACTATTTGTAAACGGTTAGAATAACCTTAATGGCGTAATACGCACAAAAAATACGTAGGGATCTAAAATGGACAAACAAGAAACGTTATTACCCTCCTAAGATGTTTAGTATTTATTATTTTGAATATATTTTTTTAAAATTTTTAGTATTTATTTTTATATGTGTATTTCATATAAAGTTGTTGAAATTAAAAAGAATAAAAAGTAGAAAGGTTTGGATTCGATTGGATTGAATTTTGTAACCACATCATCCTGTTAACCTCTAGCAAGGAGCTAGAGAGAAGAACAAATTAAGGCCGGATTGGATTTTGTAACCACATCATCTAGTTAACCCAAGCCTTAGAATTCTGAAACGAAAACCAACGAAAAGAATGATCCACAACAAAATCAAAGAGCCTATCTTTTCTAGGTTTATTGCTACTAAAAAGTAAAGAATTACGAAACGTTCAAAGCACTCATATGACCACCATGAACACTGACTCAATAATCGGGCGTTCCATATGAACTGTCGGTCTAGAATCTACCCAATCCTCCACATCACAGATAGATGAAAACACAAGAAGGTCCAAATAAAGCCAATGCCCAACCCGACTCCAAATCTGATCAGCAACCGAAAACTACAGCAACAAATGATTCACACTTTCTTGAGAATTATGACACACGGAACACAATAATGAATCTATTACCACCCTCTTTCCACCAATTTAGCTCTTACCGGTTTGCGATCCAAAAGCACACAGCATAAAAAATGTTAATTTTAATAGGGACAAAATGGTTCCACCTAGTAGGCATACTACCCATAGGAAGTATCATATCATTAACCCAATTCCATGCTGAGTTAACAATAAAGTGTTGGATTAGTGTCTAAGTCCATAACTATTTTGGTATGTACTTGACCCGATGGTGCATGGTCCTTTTGGGTTGCCTTCACCAAAGCAACTTGATAGGATGAATTATGGAGAGAAAGGATTAAATATGATTTATTAATATATTATGGGAATAATATATTAAAGGAGAAATCATATTTTTTAATTAATATTAGTCAATAATTAATTGGTAATTAGTTTTGTGACTAAAAGAGATTAATTAAACTTAAGGGACTGGAATTGTAATTATAGGATAATTGCAATTTGGGCCATGGATTGCCTTGAATCAAGAGGTGGACGAATTCTATGGAGAAACCCATAAGGAAATCGTCCATGGGCTTGATTAAAGGAGTCTATGGGTTGCTTAGGGCTTAAGCAACCAAATTAGGGTTTCCTTGTTAGATAACCCTAATAGCCTCACTATATAAAGAACCCTTAAGGCTCAAAAACGTGGACAAGCAACCTTTTAGGGTTTTCACATGGTTTTGGCAGCCTCCATCCTCTCTCCTCTTCATCATCTTGCTTATGGTGTTTGTGAGCCATTAGAGGAGTGACACTTGTGACTCTCAGCTTTCCAAGGTCAATTCAAGGAGGAATTGGATTGTTATTGCTATATAACAATCAAGGTATGTTCTTAAACCTAATTACATGTGTATTCTGATTTCCATATGCTAGAATTAGGGTTTATAGTATTGGATTCAAAGCATGTACAATAGAGAAACCTAGATCCAAGCATTAGGGTTTGTATGAGCACATAGGATGTCTTATGACCAAAACCCATCAGTGGTATCAGAGCCTTGATTGGTTTCTATTGTATTGATGCTTGATATATCTAAAAAATTCGTTTTTTGGTGTTTTCAAAGATGGACTCGCCGAGTCCATAGCTGAACTCGCCGAGTCCAAGGTGACTCGACGAGTCCAAGCCTGACTCGACGAGTCAGCTCGTCAGATGGAGGGTACTTCGGGATTTCTTGCTGTTTTTGCTTATGGATAATTACCTTATCATGTTAGATTAATATTAATCCGATTATATGATATATTTGACTATATTTTTAATCTAATTGAAGATATTTATCAATTAATAAGATAATTGTTTCCTTATAAGATAATTGATAAATTATTTTAAGTAAATTGATAAATTATTTTGCAAGAAATCATCAAATATGGATAATTATGTGATTAAATGTTAATTTGAATTATTTGTTATTTGATCCTTGTTGTTGTGAAAAGTTTCGTATTTGGCCCTTTAGGTTTTATAGTTTAAATTTGAACCCCAAAAGTTTTGTTGTTTTGAAATTTAAATAGTTGAAACCCTAATGTTTTGAAAAAGGTTTCAAAACTTGCCCTCAAGTTTTGGAATTTAAATTTTGATTAAAAAGTTTAATTTTGATGCATATTTAAATTCTAAACCCTAATGTGTTGAAATGTTTCAAAACTTGCCCTCAAGTTTTGGAATTTAAAAGTTGATTAAAAGTTTAATTAGGAATGTTAAATTCTAAAAACTTAGTATAGTTTTGAAAAGTTCAAATCACACCCTTATGGTTTTATTAATTAATTAAGGTGTATAATTAAAAGAGGTTTAATAAATTCATAAAAGTTTTTGGTTTAAAATTTAATTGAATTAAAAGTATAACTATTAAATTTAACCACATAGTATTTTAAAAGTGTTAAAATACACCCTATACTATATATAACATTAAAAGTCTAACATTATATATATATGTATGAGTAAAAGTCAGTCTTACCGTTAGTAGGCCTCATTCACAAAGCTGGTCTATAAGGGGTGTTTAAGGAAATTGCCTATAAAATGGCGATTGAATGGGTATCCACTCTTACCCACCGCACTCTTGACTAGTGGAGGGTCGTTAGCCGAACAGGTAGGATAGGACGAAACCTTCCATTATAAGTATAATGAAATATAAAGTAACTAAATGTTTTCATAAAATTCCCAATCTTAGTTACTTAGGCGAAAGTGAATTGATGCAATTCCATGAAATTACACTTTGTGCCATTGCTAAGGCGTTAGTGGAGCGCGTGTGGTTAACCGGCACACTAAATGGTTCTAATCAAAGGTAGCAAAGGGTGACTCAATGTTTGTCATAGTTCGGTGGAGCGTGTGTGGTTTACCGGCACATCGAATAGGTGATTGTAACATGTGAGGGCACCATGTAAGTTTGCATGGTTATTCACACCCGCTTTGTGATCCTCGGCATCCCAGTCACAAACAAGAGGGGCATATCGAGATTTAAACATGCCATTGAAAGTTCAATGAATCTCAAAGGATCTAGGAGTTTTCATAAATTTAAAACTTAAATTTCTTTTTCGTTTTTCATGGTGGAAATTAGTGAATCGTCATTCACTTACCTTCAAATATTCTGCAACTAGATTATGACATCCCTTTTCTAGGTTGTAGCGTATTGTGTTGGGTCCTAGCCTTGGAATTTCATTTGGGTGATCTACCAAGGACTCAATCTATCAACTAACTTGAATTCATTTTTTCTCCCGTTTTGTAGATGTCAAAGTTCGACAACTATGGTCTTCTCAAATCCCGTGGAACAAGCATTCCACATGAAGATGATATTCCACGATTCGATCGAGGAACAAGAGATCATGCTTCACTTCCTCCTCCTCCTCCAATTATTCTCCCTAACCCACAAGTTCAAAGGCTTGAAAAGTTCAAGATCACTCAAGCCCTTTTGGCAAGTAAACATAAAGAAGGAAAGTCCGTGTGTGCACACGTCCTAGGGATGAAGTCACACATTGATAAGTTAAGAATGTTGGGATCCGTTGTCTGTGAGGAAATGGCTGTTGATTGGGTTCTTCAGTCACTTCCCAACTCATATAGTGAGTTCGTAAGAGAGTACTATATGATGAACTACGACGTGACCCTTATAGATCTCACCTATATGCTTGTTGTTGCTGAATCTGCAATGATTTGGCGCAATAGAAAAGCAAAGTTGATTGGTGAATCTGCCTTCGAGACCTCTATGGATATAGACAATGGCAACGAAAGACATGCTATGATCGAAAAGTTTGATCATAAGAGAAAGGCGATGTCTGAAGTAGTTCCATGTCCTGTTCCAAAAGAGTCGATTTGCTTTTATTGCCAAGAGAAGGGGCATTGGAGACGAAGCTGCCCCATTTACCTAAGAGATCTAAGAGATGGGAGAGTCGAAACGTATGGCTCTAATATAGGTAAAATCCATTTACTAACTCTTTTAAGCTTCTATTCTAGATTCTTAATACATAATGTAATAAGATTACAATTGATGTTTTGTAGGATCGAAGAAAAGAAAGGGAGCTTAAGGGAAGAAGTGAGCAGAATCTAACCGTGAAGGAATGGATTTGGATCGCGTTTCTCGAAGATTAGATTCTTGAGCTACTACTTAGAGTTAGAATTAGATTGCTAAGAAAGATGTATTAGCATAAGTTTTTCAATGAATTGCATTGTAAGGACAAATTTTTCCGCACTAAAAATAAATTTTGATTTTAAATTTTATTTATTTATCCTTGCAATGGCGTGTATGAAAAATTAAAGTTAAAATGTTTCTATAATTAGCAATAATGGATTTGGTTCTTATTTTGTTATTTATGGAAAGTTGAGGATTTACCAAATAGGGAGAGTTTCTCATCGCCCAAAGTTTCAATTGGACAGAAATTTGGAATCATGCAACTTGGTTGCACGATGAATGAGAAATTTCATTTTGGAAATTAGACAAATTCATTGACAAAGTGTCAGGTGAAGGACTAAGAGATCGAGCACACAATGTTGGGTGTTGATCAAGTCAACCATAAGAGTAACAATGATATTCGTCATGATTTACTAAAGGTTTAGTAAATATGATTATACTTACAAGATTAAGTGTAATTTTGAATTGATTAAAGGGTTTAGATCAATAGCAGAACGAATAACAAGAATCAAGTAGGCAGAGAGATAAAATTTTCTCCATTCTAAGAAGAAGGGAGAGTACCTTTTATGCTTTATGATAGGTCTTAATGATTAAGAACCATATCTCAATTGATCCTCTAAGTGAGTCTTAGTACAATTGTATGTCTAAGAAGAGGAATCAAGAATTAAAGAAATGGTTAAATCAAAAAGTCAATCATACTTCGTTCCAAAACAAGTCTTAAAGTAAAGATTGTGGCATTGAGTGAAAAAGTATTAAGAAGGTTTATAACATTCAATAAATGTGGTAAGTTGTGATATCTTCGATAAGACAAAGACCAACTAGTACCAATTTATGAAGTGTTTTGATAAAATCTACACTAACTCTTGAATATTTGTTTGTCAAGAAATGGTTAATGACAAGAGAATCTTATATGTCAAGGAGTCAGTGGAGTCTTAATGGTCTTGAAAGGTTTCAAGAACAAATCAAATAAACCTTATCGATCATCACTAGCACACGAGTTGAGGTTTACAACCTATCGTGTTGACATTACTTTGATTCTGTGCCAATCCAATCGAGTTAATTATGCATGTGAGTTCTATGAGTTCTCATTTGGAACGCATAAAAGGCAAAGCACCTTAATCAATGAAAGGTACATTGATAGGAAAGGGTGAGCTGCTTAACTACTTGGAAGACAAGGTGGGCAGCTGTGCTACCATAAGGCAAGAAATCAAGATTAAGAAAGCTCGGTCCATATGAGTTTGAATTTGTCGTAAACTTTAGTTTTAACAAATTCACATGGAAAAGAACATATACGCTGCTCAAATCTAAGTGTCATAAGATTTCCTCCTTCATGAAAATGATTGTGAAGAAATGCTTTCACTAAGAAAGATTTTAAGAAGATAGTGATTGTAAAATTGCATTCTCAAATTCGATTATGGTTACGGCATCCCTTTCCATAATTTGAATTGTGAGGTTTGGCAATTAGTCTTAATTGTTTAGACACACATATGAACTATCGAAGGCAAAGGTGTATAAGTTCAAGAAGCATTGATAAAGGATTATCAAAGCACTAAGTATTAGAAACATGAACTTAAGAAATTCAATAAGTATTGTTTTCTGAAAGTTAAGATGTTTATGAATACATGTCGAAGCTAGTGGGAGCATAAGTGTTATGTTTTAATAATAATCATCATGATAGTGGGAGCATAAATGTTATGATTGTATGATTCTTAAGGAAAGTATTGCAAGGTTAGCAATATTAATTATAGAAAACAAGAGTCATATTTTGCAAAGTTGTAAGAGTTGAAGAGTTGTTTTGCTATAATTAAGGGATAGAATATTATGCTTCATTTCAAATCTAAAGGTTTAGGTTGAGAAATGTTAATAAAATTTAGTCAAAGGTACAAAGTGTGTTCTTAAAATTTTGATTATGATTACGGCATCCCTCTTCACAATTCGAATTTTGAGAACATAGCAAATAAAACATTATGCGTCGTGTCCCATACGCTTCGGGTATAGGATCGATTGCAAATGCTTTAATGTTTGACCATTCTAAAATTTTCCAAATGTCGAGCGCATTTAGAGGGAAAAGGGACTAGAATTGGTTTTGACTAAAACAATTAAACAACTATCAAAGGACAACCCAAAGTTCGACGAGGATTGGTCGCTTGTGAATAGTTGGAAGTATAGTATTGGAAAATATGGAAATGTTTCCATATTGGATGGACCATATCGACATCATTACGAATAGATAAGATTCTATTAAGAATGAGTTGTCATATGGAACATATGGAAGTGTGTCCATATTGGGAATTGAATATTGAGAAATCTATGATTAGATTAGAAACTTCTATGCAAAAGGATGTTCAAAGAATGTACTTTGAGTGAGAGACATCACGTCTATGGAATTGTCTTGTAACAATCTCCGATAGAGGACTTTGTAATATCATTGGCAATAGTCTTTGTGACCTTGGTGCAGTGACATTACGAAAGGATAAGTTGCATAGAATATTAGAATCTAGCATATTCTATAAGTAGCAAGAATTTGATATTCTTTAACTTATGGTAAAAGGATTTGGAGTTGAGAAATGAGAATGATTGGAAATGTGTTCAATATGATCTATTTCACAAAGTAAGAACCATAGGTAAACATTGTGTGCATGCTAGGAGCATGGGACAAGTGTTGTAATTCAAGTAAGAAGTTGATTACTCAGAACTACAAATAATGAGTAATCAATATGGTGATAAATAAAAGGTGTTTTATTTATGCTCAAAGGGTTGAGGCCATATGGGATTAGTATTATTCTTGTGTTTCACATTTGCATGTTTTCACTTCCAGAATAATTGAGTTTATTAAGAATAATCGAATTATTCAAACGGGCCACAGTCGTTCATATGTTGGAAGTAGATATGAATGAAGACTGTTGTGAATTGGTGTGTGGATTGTCTAGAAAAGTATTAGACATAAGCAAATGTTTGCTGCAACGTTCATGAGTGCTTACGAATATGATTTGAGCATTGGATTAAACCCACGCTCACTTGGATCACTCTATGGATTGTATCACGAGTGATTGGTGAGACGATAACATCTTATATTCTTGAAACCGAGATGTGTGAGTTGTATCTTGCAAATCGGTTGCACATTGATAATATGTAAACGCACTAGTAACTTGGTGTTGTAAAACATATTGTTGTGTGTGATTCGGTGCGTGAGTGCAAGCGAGCATTGTATCAAAGTTTATCCGTTCCTTTTATTTAAAGTAGGATAAAAGCGATATCTTTGGGCCCCTCGATGGTTTAGTGATGACAAACGTAAATGCTCGGCCGGACTAGGGCTAATTTGATTTGTTCAATTAGTCAGTCGTCATAAATCGGAAATCGAGATATAGTACAAAGAGAATGATTTGAAATCATTTCTCATATGATATCTAGAATGGAGGAATATATGATCCCTTATCTAAGGACACGCGTATCTGATAGGATCAGAGTTGACAGCGGCTTTGGAAAGCTACGATTGCAGATCAGGATCTGAAGTCATACGCATAATAGTTGTTAGACTTATCCAAGTGGGAGACTGTTGGATTAGTGTCTAAGTCCATAACTATTTTGGTATGTACTTGACTCGATGGTGCATGGTCCTTTTGGGTTGCCTTCACCAAAGCAACTTGATAGGATGAATTATGGAGAGAAAGGATTAAATATGATTTATTAATATATTATGGGAATAATATATTAAAGGAGAAATCATATTGTTTAATTAATATTAGTCAATAATTAATTGGTGTTTAGTTTTGTGACTAAAAGAGATTAATTAAACTTAAGGGTCTGGAATTGTAATTATAGGATAATTGCAATTTGGGCCATGGATTGCCTTGAATCAAGAGGTGGACGAATTCTATGGGGAAACCCATAAGGAAATCGTCCATGGGCTTGATTAAAGGAGTCTATGGGTTGCTTAGGGCTTAAGCAACCAAATTAGGGTTTCCTTGTTAGATAACCCTAATAGCCTCACTATATAAAGAACCCTTAAGGCTCAAAAACGTGGACAAGCAACCTTTTAGGGTTTTCACATGGTTTTGGCAGCCTCCATCCTCTCTCCTCTTCATCCTCTTGCTTATGGTGTTTGTGAGCCATTAGAGGAGTGACACTTGTGACTCTCAGCTTTCCAAGGTCAATTCAAGGAGGAATTGGATTGTTATTGCTATATAACAATCAAGGTATGTTCTTAAACCTAATTACATGTGTATTCTGATTTCCATATGCTAGAATTAGGGTTTATAGTCTTGGATTCAAAGCATGTACAATAGAGAAACCTAGATCCAAGCATTAGGGTTTGTATGAGCACATAAGATGTCTTATGACCAAAACCCATCATAAAGATACCTGGCGATTCAAGCTCCCAAGACCACTTATCCGGCATTTCCCCTTTGCGAATAGGATTTAATATCTCCACAAGATAATCAAATTGGGTCGATTCATCCCCTCCTCTAATCCCCCGACGCCAATGAAAATTACATCCCCCGAATCCCATTATTCACTTACTCGGGCATCTTGATTAAAGGTCAAAGCAAAGAGCCTCCAGAACCGCTCCCTAAGAGGAATATCCAATCACCAAACATCCTTCTAGAACCTCGTTTGAGTCCCATCCCCCACCACTCTATACATGGAATTAAAAGGAATACAACCATTCTCATGGAGGTGATTAATGGATCCTACAATCTTTTGCCAAACACCACATCTAATTCATATTCTCGAATCGTCTGAAAAACCACCACCTTCCCTATGAAAAAATTTGACAATTTTAACCAAAAGAGCTCCCTTGTCATTAAGAAACCGCCACTTCCATTTATAATGAAGGTCAGGGTTAAAAACATCCAAAATACCAACCTCAAGACCTATAAGTTTCTTATTTAAAAAGTAAAAATTTACCATAGGGGTTTATAGTTTCATACGGGGATAATAACTTAGGAGGGTAATAACGTTTCCCGTTTGTCCATATTAGGTCCCTAACGTATTTTTTTTTGTGTGTATTACACCATTAAGGTTGTTATAACCATTTAGAAATAATCTTTTTTACCGGTTTCTTCCTATTAAAAAGACTATTTGTAAATGGTTATAATAACCTTAATGGTGTAATACGCATAAAAAATATGTTATGGACCTAAAATGGACAAATAGGAAACGTTATTACCCTCCTAAGTCATTATCCCATTCTGCAAATACATCTTTGTTGAGGTCACATTCGTAAAGCGAAATCTCCATTAAAACCATTAATTTTTTTACAAAAATTATTCTATTATTAGGGATACTAAAATGATGTTATTAATATTGATTGATTTTAAGTTTAAGGGTGTATTTATAAAGCTCCACCATTGTGGGTGGAGAAATTGTTAACCTCTAAAGAATCAAAAAGGAAGTTTAAGGAGTGGAAACGGAGATCCACTAGATGAACAAGGGAAACGCAAGCTAATTGGAGAGGTAACTATTGAACATGTTGATAATTTTTTTTAATGAAAATTTTTTCTTGTTCTTCCTACTAAATGTCTTACTATCTTAAATGCAACTATCATCTTCTCTAAGGACTAAGAACCCAAGAACATCATAAGGAATACATAAATTATTATAATGTTTTTTTATTAAGTTTACAACATGATGAGTAAAGCATAATCTTAGTTGATTATATAAAGTTTTCTTTTGTACATTTACGAATCTAAGTGGATGACTAATAGGAATGATCTAAATGAATCTTAGATAGTTATAGGAGATTGTATATATCTTGTATTTTAGTTAAGTTTGTTATACTTGTATTATATATATTGATCAATATACATCTCTCACATTAACGTGAGATTTCTAAAACCTAATATGGTATCAGCCTAATCTTCCTAACCGCCATTCTCCTTTCTCTCTTCTTGATTATAATCATGGTCGGTAACTCTACCACTAACGATGCTCCTCTTCCTCTTTCTACTGTTCTCCACATGCTCACTATTAAACTTTTTTCCACCAATTACCTTCTTTGGCACAAACAGATGGTCCCCCTTCTGGCCTACCAGCAACTTACAAGCTACGTTGATGGAACTATTCTCCACCGCTGACAACCCTTTCCACTGGTGACACGACTTCAGGAAATCCTGCCTATGAATCTTGGACCGCTGCTGATCAACATGTAACATCTTGTTTATTTAATAAGTAAATAGATATAATTTATGAAAGAGTAGTAGCCTTAAAACCCATTATATTCAGTGAGATGTCAATTTCGGGAGCCAAATGTTATAAATTGGATTATCCGGGGATTAAAGTGTAATTCTGAGATTTATTTTGTAAACATTTTTAGAAGTCGGGGGTTAAAATGTAAGTTTTAGGTTAGTTTCGTAAATATTTATGAAGGAAGGGACTAATTGGTGAATTATTGGGACTCAAATTGAAGAGATTTTAGAAGCTTAGGGGCTGAGTGGTAACATATGGACTTTATTTGAGAACAATTTGTAGAAGGGGGGCTGATTGGGAAATTTCAGACTTTATTTATAAGGGATTTCAGAAGATGGGGTTTAAAGGATAAATATGGGGTTTATTTCGAAAATAATTCTGAAGGGAGGGGCCATAAGTGTCATTATGGCAATCAGTTTCATGGAGGCGGTTATATAAACCTAAGGAACCCTAACCCTAACGTATAACCCAGCCGTCACCTCCATCCTTATGCCTCCTACCACCGACAACCATCCTCCTTTTTCGCCTTCTGGCGCTGCACCACCACCACTGAGACCGTCGACCACCGAAACCGCCATCAAGAACCTGCTGCTGCTGCTATCGTCGGTTTTGCGCCACCTCAAGTTGCCGCCAGAGGAACCGAGGGAGTTGAAGTCCGACATCGGGGCAGGTGTTGTTTTCGTTCCCAGCCGACAATGACGCCATTTGCTTGAGCCGTCAGCCGCTAGTGACCTCCTCTCTCCTCCTTCCGTCTGTCGTCGCTTCATTGGTTCCCTCCAGCTCCATCCACCGCCAATTGTTGCCGCCCTTAGCCACCATTGATGCCACTGCCGCCGTGATGCCTTAATCTGTCGCCACTAGCCACCGTGGAAGGTGGTTGTGGGTATGTTTTGGTGCGTTTGTGTTCGTTTCTGTAGTGAGAGGGTGTTGTGTGGGTGTTTAGTTGGCTGGGAATGTCACCGCCACCACCACCACCGTGAGGTGGTGGCTACCGCCATCTACCACCACCAGCCACCACAAGGGTAGCTGTGTGTGTGTTTACCTTGTGTGTGTGTGTGTGTGGGTTTAATTGGAATTTCATGTTGTATGCTGTATTTGGTAAAGAAATAATAAAAATAAAACTGATAACCACCACCGAGAGGTGGTGGCTTCCGCCTCCTGCCACTACCGGCCGCCGTGTCAGGTGGCGGTGTGCTTTGCCTTGTGTAAGATTCGTTTAGGAAGCTTGGACAAAATGGGCCCAATGAAACCCTAATGGGCCCAATGAAGCCCTAATTGACCTAAAGGCCCAAACATGTGACTAATGAACCTAATTGATCCAAGACTTAGCTACTAGGCTCAATTGGGTTGTGATGGGTTGGAAACCTAATTAGGGTTTAGAAAACCCTAATTTTTGAAATATGGGCCTTGGATTGATCAAGACCCGCACTAGAATCATTTACTAAATTAAAATATTAATCAATAGCCAGTTGCAATTAACCTAAGGCCATGTGGGACTTCATGGATTAAGTCCTTAATGGGTTAAGCAGGGGCACTTAACCATAATCATCATTTCATGCAAGACACCCTAATTTTAAATTGGGTATTGAGTTGGGCCTTTCCATTGGGCTTTGGTAATTGGATTATTAATTGGTCATCCAAGAATAATCATATGGACTAGAATATGTTGATGGGCTTTAGGGTAAGGCCCATATGAGTGGTTGGGCCCAATTTGGAAAATTGGGCCATAGGTGAGCCATAATTGGGCCTTCATGTAACGTCCGTCTCTCGAGGTATTAATTATATAATTTTTCTTAAATTATAGTTGGGCCTAGTATAGAAGAAAAAGAGTATTGGATTTGGATTTATGCACTTGGGCCAAGTCTTGGGCCGCCCATAAGACGTACGCGGGGCTTACCGGACTGCAGTTGGAATCGGGGACGTGCACACTTACACGCAGCGTACCACTAGGTACGTGCAGCGTAAGTGAGCAGATAAGAAAACCCTAATTTAAGGGTTTAAGACCTATATAAACCCCATTTATAGCCTCCCTCTAGATTATTACCAGTCTCCTCACCCCCAAGAAAACCCTAGCACGTCCTTACTCTCTCTTTTGTGTGATTTTGCTCTTTGTGAGAGTTTTTAGTGAGGAAGAAGTTGTGAAGAAGAAAGCAAAGGTTGGAAAAGAAGCTTGAGCTCGGAGATCTAGACTAGACTCACTCTTTGTCACCAAAAGAATGTATAAAGCACTGAACTTTCTTCCTCATATGCTAGATCTAGAGCTATTGAAGTTTTGGACATCTTTAGGTCCAAAGGTTGGACCTTGATCATGAAGATTCGTTTTTGAGCTTGGGATTGCCATCCTTTAGGCTCAAAACACCTTCTTAGCAATAAAGTTTTGATCTTTGAGGTTTCCATGAGGCCATGAATGAGATATAACCATTTCTATGGAGTTAGGATATTGCTTTTTGAAGTTTGAGCCTCTTTAAGCCATCCAAGCCATCAAGTAAGCAACTTTATGGCTTAGGACATAGAATAAGACGTGGATATGAATTTGTAGCTTCTAAATCGATGGATTAAGTACTTAATAGGAAGTTGGCTTAACAGGGCTGTACGTTGAGCGTACAAGGAGGTACGCACGACGTACAAGCCAGCAGCCGGTACGCTCAGCGTCCCTAGAGGTACGCCCCGCGTACGCTGCCAGATTGGGCTTTGAGCAATTGGGTCTCGGTGTGGGTTGTGCTTCGGACTTAGAGCCTTTGGGCCTTATGGGACATTAGGGGCCTGTGAATATGGGCCAAGTATAGGTGTTGGGCCTAGGGTAAGGCCCAATAAAGGGATTTAGGCCCAATATAGAAAATTGGATCATTAGTGGGCCTCTAGGGGGTCATTGATGGACATAGAAGAAATTAAGGGTTTGGGGCCATGTTTGAAACCCACACCATAGCAGGGGTAAAATGGTCATTTTACCCTAACATTAGTTATCTGTATTTGATTTATTGTTTATGGAGTTTGTAGCCGGGGAGTTCCGGAGCAGCAGTCAAACAGTTTCAGATTTAGCACCTCAGTAGCCAGCGTTACGAGGTGAGTCTTCCTTCTAGTAGGAACAGGTCTACGACCACAATGCCATCCCGTTTAGTCAGTAGTAGTTCTGGACTTCGGTCCGATGCAGTAGTTCACTATGCTTGATGTCTTTGTGATTCAAGCATGTCTTTGTGTTATGTGTTCCGGACTTTAGTCCGATGCAGTATGCAGTATATGCGTTTATGCTAGTAGTTATGATTATGCTATACTATGTTCAGTCAGTTTCCGGACTTCGGTCCGATGCAGAGGGCAAGGCCCTAGTTAGTTTTCGGACTTCGGTCCGATGCAGTTTCTGGACTTTGGTCCGATGCAGTTTCCGAACTTCGGTCCGATGCAGAGGGCAAGGCCCTGGTTAGTTTCCGGACATTGTTTCAATGCAGTTTCCGGACTTCGGTCCGATATAGTTTCCAGATTTCGGTCCGATGCAATGGGCAAGGCCCAATATGTGCTCTATATGTTACTGTACGGTATGTGGTAGTTTGGGGGAGCTCACTAAGCTTCGTGCTTACAGTTTTCAGTTTTGCTTTCAGGTACTTCTGCTAGCAAAGGGAAGAGCACGGGATGATGACATGGCACACACCACAGTTACAGTTTTATCATGGGAGTTTTATTCAAATGTTTCGATACGATATTAACTTCAGTTTTGATTTGATACATTTATTATGGCATTTTGAGACATATGATGCATGGTTTTATTATATAACATTCGATGTTGTGGTTTTTAATAACGTTCAAACAAAAAATTTTGGGTTGTATTTTTGGGATGTTACACTTCATGATTATGAGATGTTGGGTCATTAGAAATGCCAAATGGTTGGACTGGACTAAATGGTTGGGCCATAGAATAAGACCATGTAAAGGTTTGTGCCCACTTTGGAAAGTTGGGCCATATGTTAGGCTTTGATTCATAGTTTAACTTTTGGGCCTTGAGTTGAATCAAGCTAAGATAGGGGTAAAGCCATCTTTTACCCTAAGTTTGGACTTATGATTTTTGTGTAGGAACCCAAATATTAATTGGGTGTTATTTTGATGATTGACAGTTCGGGAACCTGTCATCCAGCAGCTGGGTTTGTGTCTACGAGACTTCAGCAGTGTGAGATGAGTTACCTTCTAGTAGGGGTGGGTCTATGGCCACAATGTCGGCCCACCAATAGGAGTTGTTGTTGGATGATTGTCTTTGTGATAATTGTCTATGTTTTCTACTACTTGTTATGTTTATGTGCTAGCATGATATGATGTTATGTCATAATGGTAGTAGGGGGTGAAATAGTCCCCTGTTACCGGTCAACAGGACAGAAGGGGTAGGCCGGCACCCAGATATGCTAGGCAGTATGTGATTTATTTGTTTATGCTATGCTTTTATGTGATAGTGGTAGGGGTGAAATAATCCTCGGTTACCGGTTGAAAGATATCGAAGGCGAGGCAAGCTCTCGGTTACCGGTTGAAAGATACGGAAGGGGTAGGTCGGGCACCCATATATGCTTGACATGAGGTAGGTCCGGTACCCCGGTATGCTCGGCAGGGTAGGTCAAGCAAACCATATATGCTTGGCAATATGTGACTGTATGGTACGTAGTATGATGGGGGAACTCACAAAGCTTCGTGCTTATGGTTTTCAATTTTGGTTTCAGGTAAGGAAAGGAGTCGGCTTGATCGCAGTGCATCACACTATGTTTTCCGCAAAAGAGATCCTTGGGATTTCACTATGATATTACTTTATGATAACATGTTTGATTATTGAAGTACTACTTGACATGATATGTTATTATGAATGTTTTCTTATACAGTTGGTGTTATAATAACCTAATTAAAAAATGAAATTTTTAGCCTTGAATCTTGGGATGTTACACAACGAGCCCTGATCTTCATTCAATCCTCTCTATCTGAAGAGGCAACGACCGAGACCCTCGGTCACAGCACCTCTCACGCTGTCTGGTCTGCTCTTGTAGCCATCTATCAACATAACTCTCTTGAGTGAACTCACACGCTTACTGAGTCTCTTCGTCAACTTAAGAAAGGCTCTACTACTGTTTCTGAAATTTCTCGTAAATTCAAGGGCATTTTTGATCAACTTCAAGCTATTGGTCACCCACTTTCTAAAGATGACAAAGCACACTAGTTTATTTGAGGTCTTGGTTTCACCTTTGAAACCTTCTCCACCACCTAGTGTCTTATTACCCCGAGGCCTAAGGTTCGTGATCTCATCTCCCAAGCTGAGAGTCACGAGATGTTTCTTCAATCTATTACTGACTTTCTTGTTGATCATGTTGCTTTCAACACCACCACCTCTTGCACCCATTATGATTCCTCACGTGGTGGTGGCAGATCTTCCTCTCATGGTTACTCCAATAGGGGTAGAGGTCGTGGTAATAAACGACCACCTCATAGCTAGTTATGCCGGAGGGAAGGGCATTACGCAAGTCAATGTCCTGATTTACATACCTTCTCTCAGAAATCCTCAACTCGAGATGAAAATCTTGTTGAAGCCTTTTTTCATGCACACTATAAGACTTCTACTCCTGATTGGTTTGTTGATACATGAGCATCAGCATACATGAATCCCACTTCTGCTCACCTTGATGCTACTTCATCAATATCTGGTAATGAATATATTGTTTTTGGTAATGGTCATAGTGCTCCTATTTCTCATATTGGTAGATCTCACATCTCTCCTACTATTTCTTTACTTGATGTCCTTGTGGTTCCTAAGCTCACCAAAAGCCTGCTTTCAGTTAGCAAGCTCACCCAAGATAATCAAGTTGATGTTGTGTTTTCTGGTCCTATGTTTTTTATTATGAACCGACACTCCAAGGAAACACTAGCTCAAGGAAGACGTAGAAACGGTTTATATGTTCTTGAGCAGGGACAACAAGCTTTTTTCTTCCACTCTCTTCCAGACGCCTTAAAGCCTTTTTTGATCTATGGCATAGTCGATTGGGTCATGTTTCCAATGACATTTTTCCTGTTTTAAATAAATTGGGGTTGTTTATCCCTGACTTAGGTTTTACCAACCCCACGCATTTTCTCTTCTTGTCAATTAGCAAAAAGCAAATGATTGTCTTTTAATCTTAATTTAAAACATTCTATGCATGTGTTGGATTTAATTCATTATGATTTATGGGGCCCTCCTGTTGTGTCTAGTGATGGACTTCGATATTATGCTATCTTCATTGATGATTATTCTAGACTCACATGGTTCTATCCCATGAAAGCAAAATTCGATTTTTACAATGTATTCAATGCTTTTGTTGCACTGGTTCAAACATAATTTTTTTTCAAAAATTAAGACCTTTCAATCAGATGGTGGGATAGAATTCACAAGCAACCAAGTGCACAATCTCCTTTCTAGTAATGGTACACATCATCAACTTTCATGTCCCTGTACTCTTCAACAGAATGGACGTGCCGAACCTAAGCATCGACATCTCACTAAAATCGGTTTATCCATCATGTTTAATGCTCACGTTCCTGCTACTTTTTGGACACATCCATTTAGTCCTGCTGCTTATATTATCAATTGACTGCCCACAACGCTACTTGACAACAAGTCACCTTATGAACTGTTATTTTCCTTAACACCCAATTATGGCAAATTTCGTGTTTTTGGATGTTGTGTTTTCCCATATCTCCGGGATTATTCTTCTCATAAACTTGCTCCCATAAGTGTTCAAAGTGTTTTTCTTGGCTACAACACGCAATACAAGGGATATAAGTGCTTTGATCCATCTACACAACAGCTCTACATAATTCTTCATGCTCAATTTGATGAGAATCTTTTTCCATTTCAAGGTCATCAACATAAAACTTCTCGGGTCACATTATTTTTGTCTACCTATTCTGATGACCATCCAGTGCCTATCCCACCATCTCATCTGCAAACTACATTTCCGGTTCCAAAACCAACTTTCACTCCCTCGTGTGAATTATGTATTGACCCATCCTCACATGCAACCCCTATTTTGAATGAGCAACCCTCGCCTTCTCCTGTTCTTAATGATCCACCATCACCATTGTCGCCTACTCCTCCTGTCACGCTCTCCCAACCTTCCGCTTCGGGCCATTCCATGGTAACTCTCTCAATGGATGGTATTTTTAAGCCTCGACACTTTGTGGATCTTTCACTGTTGGATTAGTATCTAAGTCCATAACTATTTTGGTATGTACTTGACCCGATGGTGCATGGTCCTTTTGGGTTGCCTTCACCAAAGCAACTTGATTGGAGAAATAAATAAAGAGAGAGAGGTTATTATGATTTATTAATATGGTATAAGAATAATATATTAAAGGAGAAATCATATTTGTTTAATTAATATTGGTCAATAATTAATTAAGAATTAATTTTGTGATCAAGTGTAATTAATTAAACTAGAGGGGCTGAATTGTAATTATGTGATAGTTACAAAATAAGGTAAAAATTATCTTATATACATGGTAGACGAATTTGAAGTGATAATCACTTAGAATTCGACTATGATAAGGCTTCAAGGATTATCTTATGGGTTGCTTGGTGGATAAGTAACTAGATAAGGATAAGGACTGAAACCCTAATCCCAACCCTATATAAAGACCCCTAAGGCCTTAGAATTCGTGCACTTGATCCCTAGAGCACCTAGAGACGAATTCCTACCTCTCTCCTCTCTCTTTATACCTTCTCCACTTGCTTATGGTGTTTGTAAGCCATTAGAGGAGTGACACTTGTGACTCTAAGCCTTCCAAAGTCAATACAAGGAGATTTGGGATTGTTATTGCTATATAACAATCAAGGTATGTTCTTAAACCTAATTACATGTGAATTCTGATTTCCATATGCTAGAATTAGGGTTCATAGTCTTGGATTCAAAGTATGTACAATAGAGAAACCTAGATCCAAGCATTAGGGTTTGTATGAGCACATAGGATGTCTTATAACCAAAACCCATCAGTGGTATCAGAGCCATGATTGGTTTCTATTGTATTGATGCTTGATGTTACTGAAAATCGAGTTTTGGCCTCACTGTTCGACCTGACTCGGCAAGTCACTCTTGGACTCGGCGAGTCAGCCCTACTCGGCGAGTTCCAGAGGGTGACTCGGCGAGTCGGTGCGTCAGATAGTGTTTATCTCGGGATTTCTTGTTGTTTTTACATTGGGATAATTACCTAATCTAGTTAGATTAATATTAATCCGATTACATGATATATTTGACTATATTTTTAATCTAATTGAAGATATTTATCAATTAATAAGATAATTGTTTCCTTATAAGATAATTGATTAATTATTTTAAGTAAATTGATAAATTATTTTGTAAGAAATCATCAAATATGGATAACTATGTGATTAAATGTTAATTTGAATTATTTGTTATTTGATCCTTGTTGTTGTGAAAAGTTTCATATTTGGCCCTTTAGGTTTTATAGTTTAAATTTGAACCCCAAAAGTTTTGTTGTTTTGAAATTTAAATAGTTGAAACCCTAATGTTTTGAAAAAGGTTTCAAAACTTGCCCTCAAGTTTTGGAATTCAAATTTTGATTAAATAGTTTAATTTTGATGCATATTCAAATTCTAAACCCTAATAGTTTGAAATGTTTCAAAACTTGCCCTCAAGTTTTGGAATTTAAAAGTTGATTAAATGTTTAATTAGGAATGTTAAATTCTAAAACCCTAGTATAGTTTTTGAAAAGGTTCAAATCACACCCTTATGGTTTTATTAATTAATTAAGGTGTATAATTAAAAGAGGTTTAATAAATCCATAAAAGTTTTGGTTTAAAATGAAAAGTATAATTGTTAAATTAGACCACCTAGTATTTTAAAAGTATAAAATACACCCTATACTATATATAACATTAAAAGTCTAACATTATATATATGTATGAGTAAAAGTCAGTCTTACCGTTATTAGGCCTCATTCACGAAGCTGGTCTATAAGGGGTGTTTAAGGAAATTGCCTATAAAATGGCGATTGAATGGGTATCCACTTTTACCCACCGCACTCTTGACTAGTGGAGGGTCGTTAGCCGAACGGGTAGCACAGGACGAAACCTTCCATTATAAGTATAATAAAGTATAAAAGTAACTACATGTTTTCATAAAATTCCCAATCTTAGTTACTTAGGCAAAAGTGAATTGATGCAATTCCATGAAATTACACTTTGTGCCCTTGCGAAGACGTTAGTGGAGCGTGTGTGGTTTACCGGCACACTAATTGGTTCTAAGAAAAGGTAGCAAAGGGTGACTCAATGTTTGTTATAGATCGGTGGAGCGTGTGTGGTTTACCGGCACATGAGGGCACCATGTAAGTTTGCATGGTTATTCACACCCACTTTCTGATCCTCGGCATCCCAGTCACAAACAAGAGGGGTATATCGAGATTTAAACATGTCATTGAAAGTTCAATGAATCTCAAAGGATCTAGGAGTTTTCATAGATTTAAAACTTAAATTTCTTTTTCGTTTTTCGTGGTGGAAATCAGTGAATCGTCATTCACTTACCTTCAAATATTCTGCAATTAGGGTTACGGCATCCCTCTCCCGAGTTGTAGAATATTGTGTTGGGTCCTAGCCTTAGTATCTCATTTGGGTGATTTACTAAGGACTCAATCTATCAACTAACTTGAATTCGTTTTTCTCCCGTTTTGTAGATGTCAAAGTTCAACAACTATGATCTTCTCAAATCCCGTGGAACAAGCATTCCACATGAAGATGGTATTCCACGATTCGATCGAGGAACAAGAAATCATGCTTCACTTCCTCCTCCTCCTCCTATTATTCTTCCTAACCCACAAGTTCGAAGGCTTGAAAAGTTCAAGCTCACTCAAGCCCTTTTGGCAAGTAAACATAAAGAAGGAAAGTCCGTGTGTGCACACGTCCTAGGGATGAAATCACACATTGATAGGTTAAGAATGTTTGGATCCGTTGTCTGTGAGGAAATGGCTATTGATTGGGTTCTTCAGTCACTTCCCAACTCATATAGTGAGTTCGTAAGAGAGTACTATATGATGAAATACGACGTGACCCTTATAGATCTCACCTATATGCTTATTGCTGCTGAATCAACAATAATTTGGCGCAATAGAAAAGCAAAGTTGATTGGTGGATCTGCCTTCGAGACCTCTATGGATATAGACAATGGCAACGAAAGACATGATATGATCGAAAAGTTTGATCATAAGAGAAAGGCAATGCCTGAAGTAGTTCCATGTGCTGTTCCAAAAGAGTCGATTTGCTTTTATTGCCAAGAGAAGGGGCATTGGAGACGAAGCTGTCCTATTTACCTAAGAGATCTAAGAGATGGGAGAGTCGAAACGTATGGCTCTAAGATAGTTAAAATCCATTGACTAAACTCTTTTAAGCTTCATTCTAGATTCTTAATACATAATGTGATAAGATTACAATTGATGTCTTGTAAGATTGAAGAAAAGAAAGGAAGCTTAAGGGAAGAAGTGAGCAGAATCTAACCGTGAAGGAATGGATTTCGATCGCAATTCTCGAAGATTAGATTCTTGAGCTACTACTTAGAGTTAGAATTAGATTGCTAAGAAAGATGTATTAGCATAGTTTTTCAATGAATTGCATTGTAAGGACAAAAATTTTCCGCAATAAAATAAATTTTGATTTTATATTATTTATTTATCCTTGCAATGGTGTATATGAAAAATTGATGTTTGAATGTTTCTATTATTAGCAATAATGGATTTGGTTCTTATTATGTTATTTATGGAAAGTCGAGAGTCTACCAAATAGGGAGAGTTTCTCATCGCCCAAGTTTCAATTGGACAGAAACTTGGAATCATGCAACTTGGTTGCACGATAAATGAGAAATTTCATATTTGGAAATTAGACTAATTCATTGACAAAGTGTCAAGTGAAGGACTAGGAGATCAAGTACACAAAGTTGCATATTGATCAAGTCCACCATAAGAGTAACCAAGATATTCATAAATATGATTATACTTATAAGATTAAGTGTAATTCGGAATTGATTGAAAATGTTTAAATCAATAGCAGAACGAATAAGAAGAATCAAGTAGGCAGAAAGATAAAAGTTTCTCCATTCTAAGAAGAAAGGAGAGTACCTTTTATGTTTTATGATAGGTCTTAATGATTAAAAACCATATCTCAATTGATCCTCTAAGTAAGTCTTAGTACAATTGTATGAAGAAATGGTTAAATCAAGAAGTCTATCATACTTCGTTCCAATAACAAGTCTTAAAGTTAAGATTGTGGCAATGAGTGAAAAGTATTAAAGGTTTATAACATTCATAAAATGAGGAAAGTTGTGATGTCTTGAATAAGACAAAGACCAACTTGGACCAATTTATGAAGTGTTTTGATAAAAGCTACACTAACTCTTGAATATTTGTTTGTCAAGAAATGGTTAATGACAAGAGAATCTTATATGTCAAGGAGTCAGTGGGAGTCTTAATGGTCTTGAAAGGTTTCAAGAACAAATCAAATAAACCTTATCGATCATCACTAGCACACGAGTTAAGGTTTACAACCTATCGTGATGACATTATTTTGATTCTGTGCCAAATCCAATCGAGTTAATTATGCATGAGAGATCTATGAGTTCTCATTTTGAACGCATAAAAGGCAAAGCACCTTAATCAATGAAAGGTACATTGATAGGAAAGGGTGAGCTGCTTAACTACTTGGAAGACATGGTGGGCAGCTGTGCTACCATAAGGTAAGAAATCAAGACTAAGAAAGTTCGGTCCATATGAGTTTGAATTTGTTGTAAACTTTGGTTTCAACAAATTCACAAGGATAGGAACACATACACCATTTAAAATCTAAGTGTCATAAGATTTCCTCCTTCATGAAAATGATTGTGAGGAAATGCTTTCACTAAGAAAGATTTTAAGAAGATAGTGATTGTAAAATTGCATTCTCGAATTCAATTATGGTTACAGTATCCCTTTCCAATAATTTGAATTGTGAGGTTTGGCAATTAGTCTTAAGTGTTTAAGCACACATATGAACTATCGAAGGCAAAGGTGTATAAGTTCAAAAGGTCTTGATAAAAGATTATCAAAGCATTAAAAACATGAACTTAAAAAAATTCAATAAGTATTGATTTTTGAAGCTCAAGATGTTTATGAATACATGTCGAAGCTAGTGGGAGCATAAGTGTTATGTTTTATAATAATCATCATGATAGTATGATGATTAAGGCAACTATTGCAAGGTTAGCAATAGTTATGATTGTATGATGATTAAGGCAACTATTGCAAGGTTAGCAATATTAATTATAGAAAACAAGAGTCATATCTTGCAAAGTTGTAAGAGTTGAAAGGTTGTTTTGCTATAATTAAGGGAGAGAATATTATGCTTCATTTCAAATCTGAAGGATTAGGTTGAGAAATGTTAGTAAACTTAGTCAAGGGTACATAGTGTGTTCTTAAAATTTCGATTATGATTATGGCATTCCTCTTCACAATTCGAATTTTGAGAACATAGCAAATAAAACATTATGCGTCGTGTCCCATACGCTTCGGGTATAGGATCGATTGCAAATGCTTTAATGTTTGACCATTCTAAAATTTTCCTAATGTCTAGCACATTTAGAGGGAAAAGGGATTAGAATCGGTTTTGATTAAAATAATTAAACAATTATCAAAGGACAATCCAAAGTTCGACGAGGATTGGTCGCTTGTGAGTAGTTAGAAGCATGGTATTGGATGGACCATATCGACATCATTAGGAATAGATAAGATTCTATTAAGAATAAGTTGTCATATGGAAAATATGGAAGCGTGTCCATATTGGGAAGTAAATATTGAAAATCTAAGACTAGATTAGAAACTTTTGTGCAAAAGGATGTTCAAAGGAATGTACTTTGAGTGAGAGACATCATATCTAAGGAATTGTCTTGTAACAATCTCCGATAGAGGACTTTGTAATATCATTTGCAATAGTCTTTGTGACTTTGGTGCAGTGACATTACGAAAGGATCGTTGCATAAAGTGTTAGAATCTAGCATATTCTATAAGTAGGAAGAATTTGATATTCTTACACTTACGAAAAAGGATTTGGAGTTGTAAAATGAGAAAGATTGGAAATGTGTTCAATTGATCTATTTCACAAAGTAAGAACCATAGGTAAACATTGTGTGCATGCTGGGAGCATGAGACAAGTGTTGGAATTCAAGTAAGAAGTTGATTAACCGAAACGACAAATAATGAGTAATCAATATGGTGATGAATAAAAGGTGTTTTATTTATACTCAAAGGTTTGAGGCCATATGGGATTAGTATTATTCTTGTGTTTCACTTTGCATGTTTTGACTTCCAGAATAATTGATTTTATTAAGAATAATCGAATTATTCGAACGGGCCACAGTCATATGTTGGAAGTAGATATGAATGAAGACTGTCGTGAATTGGTGTGTGGATTGTCTAAAGAGCATTAGACATAAGCAATTGCTTGCTGCAACGTTCATGAGTGCTTATGAATGTGATTTGAGCATTGGATTAAACCCACGCTCACTTGGATCACTCCATGAATTGTATCACGAGTGATTGGTGAGACGATAACATCTTATATTCTTGAAACCGAGATGTGTGAGATGTATCTTGCAAATCGGTTGCACATTGATAATATGTAAACGCACCAGTAACTTGGTGTTATAAAACATATTGTTGTGTGTAATTCGGTGCATGAGTGCAAGCGAGCATTGTATCAAAGTTTATCCGTTCCTTTTATTAAAAGTAGGATAAAAGCGATATCTTTGGTCCCCTCGATGGTTTAATGATGAAAAACGTAAATGCTCGGCCGGGCTAGGGCTAATTTGATTTGTTCAATTAGTCAGTCGTCATAAATCAGAAATCGAGATATAGTACAAAGAGAATGATTTGAAATCATATCTCATACGATATCTAGAATGGAGGAATATATGATCCCTTATCTAAGGACACGCGTATTTGATATGATCAGAGTTGACAGCGGCTTTGGAAAGCTACGATTGCAGATCGGCATCCGAAGTCATACGCATAATAGTTGTTAGACTTATCCAAGTGGGAGACTGTTGGATTAGTGTCTAAGTCCATAACCATTTTGGTATGTACTTGACCCGATGGTGCATGGTCCTTTTGGGTTGCCTTCACCAAAGCAACTTGATTGGAGAAATAAATAAAGAGAGAGAGGTTATTATGATTTATTAATATGTTATAAGAATAATATATTAAAGGAGAAATCATATTTGTTTAATTAATATTGGTCAATAATTAATTAAGAATTAATTTTGTGATCAAGTGTAATTAATTAAACTAGAGGGGCTGAATTGTAATTATGTGATAGTTACAAAATAAGGTAAGAATTATCTTATATACATGGTGGACGAATTTGAAGTGATAATCACTTAGAATTCGACTATGATAAGGATTCAAGGATTATCTTATGGGTTGCTTGGTGGATAAGTAACTAGATAAGGATAAGGACTGAAACCCTAATCCCAACCCTATATAAAGACCCCTAAGGCCTTAGAATTCGTGCACTTGATCCCTAGAGCACCTAGAGACGAATTCCTACCTCTCTCCTCTCTCTTTATACCTTCTCCACTTGCTTATGGTGTTTGTAAGTCATTAGAGGAGTGACACTTGTGACTCTAAGCCTTCCAAAGTCAATACAAGGAGATTTGGGATTGTTATTGCTATATAACAATCAAGGTATGTTCTTAAACCTAATTACATGTGAATTCTGATTTCCATATGCTAGAATTAGGGTTCATAGTCCTGGATTCAAAGTATGTACAATAGAGAAACCTAGATCCAAGCATTAGGGTTTGTATGAGCACATAGGATGTCTTATGACCAAAACCCATCATTCACATGTGTCTACTTTGGCCTTACATCATGCTCTTTTTGCTACCAAGCAGCCCAAAGGCTTCAAATCGGATGCTAAGGATCCAAACTGGTTCGCCGCTATGTTTGATGAGATGAAAGCACTAAAACTCAATTCAACATGGGATTTAGTACCACGATCATCGCAATCAAATATTGTTGGGTCCAAATGGGTGTTTCGTACCAAGTTTCTTGCTGATGGCACAATCGAAAAGTTCAAAGATCATCTTGTTGCACAGGGTTTCACTCAAGTTCTAACATTGCTACTCTGCTACTTTTAGTCTGGCTGTCAAAGCTTCTACAGTTCGAATTATCCTCTCTTTAGCCGTTCTCAACAAATGGCCACTTCATCAACTTGACGTTAAAAATGCCTTCCTAAACGGTTATTTATCTGACACTGTTTATATGGAGCAACCCCTAGGTTTTATGGACTCTCGCTTTCCTACTCATGTTTGTCGCCTAAAAAAGCCCTTTATAGCCTCAAACAGGCACCTAGAGCATGGTTCCAATGATTGAGCTCTTTTCTCATTAACATCGTCTTTACTTGTAGTAGAGATGACACTTCCTTGTTTGTCTTTAAAAGGGTGCTGATATTCTCTATCTTCTGGTCTACGTCGACGACATTATTCTTACAGGAAACAGTTCCCGTCTCATTTAATTCTTTATTACTTGGCTCCATAAAGAATTTCACATTACAGACCTTGGAAAGCTTAACTGTTTTCTTGACCTTGAGGTTTCTTATCATGACTCAAGTATTCTTCTCAGTCAATATAAATATGCCCATGATATCCTCGCTCAGGCTCAACTCTTGCATGCCAAGCCAACTTCTACACCTCTCTCCACTTCAACATATTTTAAAAGTCAAGGCACTCCATTTCATGATCCCACTCTTTATTGCTCTCTTGTTGGTGCTCTACAATACCTCACTATTACAAGACCAGATTTGTCATATGATGTCAATCAAGTGAGTCAGTTTCTTCATGCTCCAATGCAGGAGCATTTTCAGGCAGTCAAATGGATCATGCATTATGCTAAGGGTACATTGTCCTATGGTCTTTCGTTCTCTCATGCCACATCTGCTACTATCCTTGGCTATTCTGATGCTGAATGGGCGCGATGTATTGAAACTAGACGCTCTGCCTATGGTTACTCCATCTTCCTAGGAGGGAATCTAGTCTCCTGGAGCGCAAAGAAACAACACACCATGTCTCGTTGAAGTTGTGAATCTGAATACAGGGCTTTAGCTAACATTGTTGCTGAAATAATCTAGGTAACCTGCTTACTTCGAGAGCTATATGTTCTTTCACCTGGACGTCCCACTTTACTATGTGAAAATCGCAGTGCCCTCTTCTTAAGCCAAAATCCAATTTCTCATAAACGAGCTAAGCACATCGACACTGATTACCATTTTGTACGGAAGTTAGTTCTCTCTGGAAAGCTTCACACTAAATACATCTCCACACATTTTTAGATGGCTGACATTTTCATCAAGAATCTTCCACTCCCTCTCTATGAAGACTTCTGTTCCAAGCTTCGTGTTGGTGCTCCCTCACTTCGCTTGCCGAGGGTGATGCGTACTGAATGGTCACCACAACATGGTAAAGGTCACCACCTCGTGTTGTCGCAGAAAAACTAACAGAAAAGAAAAGCGAAGAAAAACTAAAAACTACTACACTCACGTCGTGAGTCGAATGTTCACGTCGTGAGTTGGGTACTAAAACAAAAATTTAAGCTGAAAAAAGTAACTTTTTGCAGGTTTTACCCCACAAAATGGATCGATTAATATAAAGCAAATAAATAAACAATCAAATAAGTCGTTCCCTGACAACGGCGCCAAAAACTTGATACGTGCAAATAGCTACACCTATTTTTATATTTATAACCTAACTAACTTAACTAACTAAATTGCACCTAGGCGGTGTACCTAGTCAAATTATAGAATAGTTGGGTAAGTCGGGTGTCGATCACAGGGAACGGTTTTGACTAATTAATCTATCTACTACTAAATTAACCTAATTATTAACAAAAAAAATGGAATTTATCTAATTTTGCAAGTTTAGATGAACTTAACTCTTTAACAAAAATTCAATCAGTAACAAAACACTTCTGTTAGTTCGAATCCACTTTCCCTCAATGGTTTATAAATTATCTATGACAAGTACTGTTGATTACCAATTAAGATGGTATTAGCAATTTAGTTCTAAATCTACTAACTTTAATCAATTCATGTAAATCAAAGTATGTTCAAACTTAAGTTAACACAGAATCAAATATTTTATGGATTGGAGCTATGTAAGATTGATTAACAAAACACAATTACAGTCATAATATGAGTTCTCTAGCACAGCCTAAATCAATAATTAATTGTTTTACTAAAATTGGTTTAATCCTAGCTCTAATAATTTAATATTCACTAAATTACCATGTATTCTAATTTGTGACAACCCGAAATTTCTGTTAGTTTTAATGTCGTAATTAAGCACGTCAAAAAAATTAGCCAAATTTATCCCAAAATATTTTTGGCCGGATTTAAGCCCGTTGGAATATTTTAAATAATATTCGTCAAGCAAACTAAAAATAAGGAGGTATAATTTAAAATTTTCCGTGTTTAACGTAAGTCGTGGAACTCCAAAAATTTGGAATTTACAGACAAAAACTCGGAGTTTTTGACCGCGAACCCCCGAGGGTATAAATATGACACTTAGTCATTTTCTCTCATTTTCCAACTCCCACCTCAAGAACACCCAAGGATTCTCTCTCAACTATCATAAGTTCATCCCGTCAAATCAGCCAAAAACGATCATTCAAGCTTCCTACACGTAAGTATACTTCCCCTATCTAGTTGTTTGCTTAAAATGCATGTGAAAACCTTGAAGAACACCAAGAACAAGGTGTTTACGGTCCATGGTGTTCTTGGACCGTAAAATCCAAAATGGGTGCCAAAGTATGCCTTGGTTCATTCTAAGCCTTGACAACTAGCATAGATCCCTTCTTGATGAGTTTAACACTCGAAAATCATCCATTTCCCAAGCAAACATGAGTTTACGGTTTGGGGAGATCATCCCAAAAACATAAACACCTCCAAAAGGTGTTTAGATGCCCCTAATGCCTTCTAATAGTTGTGTAATGGAGTAGAACCTTACTTGCATGAACTAGGGACCCCAAGAACATGAATTTAAGAGGGTAAAGATGAGTTTACGGTTTGGGAAGGTTTCCCAAAATCGTAAACACCTTCTAAGAGGGTTAAATTGCCCTTAACACCTTCCAATGCTTGTATAAGTGTCTAGAAAATTGCATGCATGAGTTAGAACGACACAAAACACAAAAGAAATGGAAAAACATGGGTTTACGGCTGTAAACCCATGTGTTTACGACCATAAACACCCAAGGGGTGGTCCAAGGACCGTAAACTCCCTATTGTGTCCATTTTGAGCCCCAATCACTTCCTTAGCCCTTGATTCGACTCTAGCATGATTTTATGAGTGAGATAAGACCTTTAAGCATCCCATGACACCACTACCATGAGTTTACAGCTGAAGTGGTCTTGAAACCGTAAACACCCATAAGGACCATCATTTGAAGAGTAAACTCCAATGTGAGTCCATACACACCTTATATGCAACCCTTGGCACTTAGCACCCTATACGTCCATTCATCTGAATCGCCCACGACAGGTGAGTTCATACCCCTGAATTAACATTTTAAATGATTTTAACTGCTTTTATGGGGGGAATACAATTTGGTCTATACAGTTGTTAGATAAATTACATGTGATTAATAACGGTATAGCAAAATACATTTTTGCATGATAACTGTTTCATCCAGTTTAAAATGTTTCAATCTCGCTTTCAACTTTTGTTAAAGCTTTTCCAAAGGTTTTCTTCACTTAATATGTTTTATAAAAATCATTTTCAAAGGATTTCAAAGGTTTTCAAAACTTGTTTTACAAACTGACCTCAAGTTGTAAATTTTCTTATGTGTAAAGGTTTTCCAAGGTTTTCATCAGAGTTTTCTTCTATGATTTTATTTCGTTAAAATGCATGCATGTATATGTATAGTTATATAAATAATGTTCGAAATACTTAGAAAGGCAAGTTCGCTCTATTTCCTTTTCCTCGTTGGGATGTGGTCTGGTGGGTATCGGTTATCCATCCGAAGGTCGTTCAAACATTAGTTATATATTATGTATATGTGTATAGACATAAAGGTTTCCATCGACCAGTTCACTTCCCTTGGGTAGCAAGGGCATCGTTTCAGTCATCGTTCGTAGACCAAAGACACTAGTAACTATTATGGGAATAGTTAGGAGATTCTATTTACTCTTTCTAGTACGAGAATTCCAAAGGAGTCAGTTCATTCGTGAGTCTATATCATTAGTCCAGCACCTCTAATAGAATTCAGAATACGAGATGCATCTTTTGGACACGGATTTCCCCGACGTCAAGTTGGTAACCAGAGTCTCCTAGAGGGAGAGCGGGCATTGTGTGTATAGATCTATACGGAACTGACACTCCCACACCCTGACTGCTAGCTACAGTCCCCGGCCTACCAAGCCAAGGGGTGACAAATGTCACATTTATTCCGACGCTTGCAGGGCGTCAAGTACTCTATTGTCGATCAGTATGGTTACGAGTATCTCCATGTTTACCTTATAATTCATGGCCTTAAGGTAACACGGTATTTTGAAACAAACCACTTAGGATTACCGGATGTTTTAGACTTTGCTAGCTGTGTCGTTCATTTGACATTGTCTGGAGTCTATATTTCCTTGTTTTAGACTTTGCTAGTTGTGTCGTTCATATGACACTGTCTAGAGTCTGTATTTCCTTGTTTCAAACTTTGCTAGCTGTGTCGTTCATATGACACTGTCTAGAGTCTGTATTTCCTTGTTTTAGACTTTGCTAGCTGTGTCGTTCATTTGACACTGTCTGGAGTCTGTGCTTCCTTTTGTTAGACTGTGCCAGTCGTATCATTCATTCGATACTCTCCTTGAGTCTATGATTTCTTTTGCCTTAGTCAGCAGTGTAACTGCTGAGGCATATGTCATTTTTCCCCTAGTATTTTTACTAGGGATATCCTCATATTTTCTTTAAGTCAATACCGTATTTTGGCAATGATAGTATTTCAGGGAAAATTACTCTTTAAAACGTAACTCTGACGGTTATTAGTAGAAGACTGCTTTTATTTAGAAAATATAGGATTTTCTGGAAAGGATGCTAATACACCGTTGATTCTAAACTACTACCTTTCATAAAGTTATTTTGAATAAAAATGCTTACTTACACAAATGACACTAAATACTTATGAACTCACCAGGATTATAAAATGCTGATACTCGCTTTCAAAATAGCTTGGATTCTCAAGTCAGCTATAAACAGGTATATCCCGGGAGCTTTTGCAAAGTCAGCCTAGAACCGAGCTGCATCTACATTATTCCTTGAATTACTTTGATGTTGCTATGAAATGTAACTTATGTAAAACTATTACTATTAATGCAATGGTTGTTGTACTTTGATTACTATACTACATATGTTGTGATACTTGACATGACGTCATTCACCCCAGAACGTTTCCGCCGTTCCGGTTTTGGGTTGTGACAAATTGGTATCAGAGCATTGTTTATACAGCCTATAAATACATAGGGATAAAACAATCTGACCAAGAATTATACTTTAAAGTATAACCATATTTTACCAAAGTATAAGAACATCCAGAATCTAAACCCTCGAACAAAGTATCACAAAAAGAACAAATAAAAGTCTTCGGATGTTGAGCATTATCGTCAAACCTTGGCAGTTATGTAATCGTAAGCTGGAATAAATGTAACCTGATAAACTACATTTATTCGAGATGCAATGAACGTGTGCTTTGGAGTGATGGTGGTGTTGCAACAGGTCCGAAACTTACTAACTAGGAATGCTAGAGCCAAACATAAAGTTTAAAATACTATGGGAGTGTTTTAGGATACTAAGAGACTCACATTAATCCCGTAATCATATTCAGAAGTAAGAAATCAAACAGAAATTAAAATACCATAGGGGTATTTTAGGATCCATAGATAACCTTGTGTGAAAAACTAAAAAGATCCTTATTGATATACCTACGATTACAAAGGGTATACTCCCAAGGTTATATATAATAAGGATCCCATAGATTAAGAATGTGTGGTTTCGCTCTACTTCCTTTTCCTTGTTTGGATGTGGATATAGAGTAGTATCACATATTCGAAGGCCTAGCGGATCTAAGTTATATATAATTTGTGTACCCTATGTAATTATAGCAGGACTCGATATGGATCACTCAGTGAAATATTTTAATAACCTCTTAGGATTCTTTAGACATTTCCATTCTCGCATGAACCCTGTAGAAAACCTTATCCACTTTAGTGTTCGACAGAAGAGTTGATTCAGACCCAGAAGAAGTTCATTGAGAAGATTTCCAGTTCGGAAATAAATGAACCAAGACGAGACTATCGAAACCACCAAGTGCCTATATCTTTTAGGGACACCGGTGGGAAATCCGTCTGAACTTCCGAGATTTCCAGTCATCCACCATGAAGCGATGACACTTAGAGTCAGAATCAGAAGTAAGACGGAGTAGAAATTCAATGTGTCTACACGAGAAGAGAACCCTAGGTAACTACCCGAAGAGAACCAACGCCGGTCCCAGTCAAGGATAAGAGGTAGACAGAGGGAACCAATACGTGGAACCCGAGAAGTGTCTTTCCTCGTTATTGTCGTGCTAATACACCCATAAAATAATACAATTTAGTGAGTTAGTGATTACACTACTCATGCTATGCGTTAGGTAAATCGCCTTTTCCCGTTGCAAGTAATATGATTAGGGCGGATACCAACACCTCGATTGATTGTGTTTAGCCATAAGTCTTTATGAGCTTTTCTTCCCGCGGTCTTCGTTCCGAACTGTCCTCAGATCTTTCCAGAGCCAGAGAGTGAAACCCTCCAAGTATAAAGGTAACTTAGTAGGAACGATCCCCATCTTATGGCCTTCCGATACTTTTACTCCTACCTTGAATACCCAGACTACATCATAGGGATGTAGGTCGACACTCAGATAACCAATATCCGAGGCGCGAGAAAATTTATGCCTAATATAGTAAGGATAGATACGTCCAGGGTTAACCATCATCTCTCATCGGCTTGTGTTCCTTTTCGTGTAGGAAAAACCATGCCTCCGAAGAAACGTAACCAATCCACTGGCAAGAAACCGATTCTCCTATTCGATGAAGCTACGTTCCAAGCTGCAGTTTCAGCAGCCATAGCAGCTGTCATGGCTCACCTGAATGCTAGCAACGCCAATGTTAGCAGGAGCCCTATCAGGATTTCCGATCTAAGCAATGGACATCAGCAACCAACACCTGCGTACCCAGCCACCCAAGAACCTAAAAAAATTCCACTGAAGAGAAAGTTCAAGAGCAAGGAGGGAAGTACCTCGGCTCAAGAACCTTCCGAAGGGCAACGAGCTGAGGTAGTCAATACCCCTGTCAACCCTCTCGTCCCAACTTCAAGAAGACCATACCTAGGGACCCTTCCCCGTTGCAGCAAGTGTAGCTACCATCATCATGGTATCTGTCGCGAACTCCTTTGTGTTAGGTGCAACATGAAGGGGCATACCTCTCGTGTCTGCAGAACCCTGGTTGAGTTCATTACATCTACCACCAATGTGGCGACCAATCCATTATGCCACTTATGTGGTAAGATTGGGCACTTCAAGAAGGACTGCCCAACTGAAAGAAACAACAAAGACATAGGAGGAACCTAACCCTAATACCTAGGAAAAGCGTTAATGAACCCGATAAAATTTTGGTACGTCTCTCAATCTCAGATAACTAACCGAAAACATTAAAAGGCTAATTCTAAATGTAATTACTCTCCCGTTAAGGCGAAAGTCGCATCACTGTTGTAAGAATTCAAATTTCATCATGTAAAGCTATAATGGCTCGGTATATACTTTAAAGCCATGTATAATTAAGATGGATAGACCTTGAGTGAGTGATGCTGCCTCATTTCCTGTTCCTTGTTTGGTTGTGGATTTAGGGCGGAGTCGTTCAGTCATCAGTCCTTCCCACCTTAATTATACATGACTAGTGTATACTAAGCGATTATAGAGAGACCTCGTGAGAATCCATTCATGAAAAGTACATTAATCCGAAACCTCAGGACCCTCTATAGTTTTCACGTTGACTCTATCAGTCCAAGTATCCGTGACAGTGATACACGAGACGAAATCAGAGACACCAAGAACTTGTGTGCCTGTTCAGCACATGGCCCTATCAGCCCTCATTCTATATCATGTTGATGTATGCCAACTTCGACGCCTCTATCAATCATGGTTCGACTTAGTGCAACCATGTGTAAATTCCTAGTGCTGTGTAAAAAGAACTTTCACCGTAGCCATTCCGGCAAATAAAAATTCTTCCGAACTTAATAATAAAACCTAAATGCGATCCGCCAGTCGTCTCTCTTATCTAAAACCTTCCGAAATACCCCTGAGTAGGGTATCGCGCGTTGTTAACCAGCCCTTCCTTAGACAAGTAGAACCCGAAGCGAAAGACACTGCAGGCATGCCAGAAGACGATAACCACCCAAAACCTACTCCGTAGATCCCCAAGAAAGACCCTTACACCTCACAATCAGGTCCGTGAATCAAGAGGAAAGAACTCATGGGATTGACTACTATTAACTGGGTATATGCATAAGAGTGGTATATAATTCAGATCAAAAAGATTTAAGATGTGTGCTTCCTCCCTATTCCCTGTTCCTCATTGGTTGTGGGTTTGGGGTGGAGTCGCACAACTGAACATCCTGCCGACCTCAATTATATACGACTTGCATACACCAAGTATTAGTGGTTAAGCCAAGTATGAGCTCAACCACAAACCTCATAGTAAAACCCTCCATCCTATCCCATAGAATAGGAACTAGAGTCAAGAGAACCACTGCGGGTTGAGATATTATAATGACCGCAAATCCGAGATTGTTGTCATCCTGGTTAAGCCAATATAGTAGCCAACACCCTCAGTTGGTAAAGAAGTCTGAGTCGTAAGAGTCAAGGACATTGACTACGACCATCCATTCACGCATAATCCCACGAATTAAGCATCTCAGCAGATATCCCGGAAACCTGGAAGTTGCGATAGGATAAGCTCTGAGAAGAGTGGATGAGAAAACTTGAGGTTTTGAATAACGGAACCCCATACTTCTAGATTTAATCTAAATCAAGGAAACTCAGAACCACCAGAAGAGTAGTTGCAGAAGATGCTCGCACTACTCAGGCACTTAGTCCACTCTGTTACTGACAAGTAGTGCCTAGGACACTCCGCCTCCTCACAAGGAAGGAGTCACTGTCGTCCCGTAGACGATAGACGACATTCTCAGAAGTGAATACTAGAATGCCAAGAACCACAGGATAACCTCCACAACCAAGAATACTTGAATAAAGTCTGAAAGTAAGTTGCGTTAAGCCTCGTAACCCAGATCCCGAAGAGACTTTAGACTCAACACCAGTCTAGGTGTTAGTCGATGGGTTATACAAGAAAACACACTTTCTGGAACTGGAATAAACCGACGCTTTAGAGAATAGGGCATATCTTAGAGATTCATCGGACTACTAGGTGTTCCAAGAATACTATCCCACACAGAAATAGTAGAACCACCTCCCGAGATAGTCCAAAACTTCAGAAAATCTCTAAGGATTGAGTCAGCCCTAAGCAAAGCTTGCTATTCATGAAATAACAAAGCAAGTAAGAGCATGATTCTTTCCCGATAAGAATCATAATGAGAAAGCGTCAACTAGACGATGATGAAAAGGTTAAAAACTTTCTAAACACTCATCTGGTAAAACCCTATCTCACCGACTACGAGGGTTTTCATTAGAAACACCTCAAGAGTTAGAGTGTAGGTCCATCTTTGCACTAAATCAAGATAGATGTTCCGTAACCAATAGATGCCAGAGTGTAGCTGATACATCCGATGATCCAGAAAAACCTCTGAGGGCCAATCAGCAGGAAAAACGAATCTAAGGATAACCCGAGCCTTCTAAGAACCAATCCGAAGAACTACACCCCGGTATGAGAAAACGTTTGGAACTTCAAAATGGCGATCACGCCAGTGATGATCCCACCATAGAAGTACATTATGTTCTGAGAACCGAAAAGCTCTATCTTTCTGAGAGCTTAGGACCATCCGAGATTCTTTATAAGAATTGGTCCAACCCTCGTCAGACCACGACTACTTTCAGAAATTTCCAAAAGTTTCACCCCAAATCAATCCACTCCTTAGACTTGAAAAGTGTTTGCCCGACGTCACTCTCGGTATCCCACACATCTTGATAGAAGTAATTGGGAACCCTAACTTCGTAGACGAACCTGTAGGAATCGCTAACCGAACGAAACGAAATCTGCATCCCATTAAGTGAAAGTTGTTGGAACTCCAAGCGAAGGCCAGAGTTCACTTGAGAGTGCGAGGACCAACCAAATAGGAAGTACCCTCATCTCTCTACCTGATTGTTCATGCCACTTCCTTGCCTAAACTCTAATTTCGGGACGAAATTCCCTCTAACGGGGGGATGATGTGACAACCCGAAATTTCCGTTAGTTTTAACGTCGTAATTAAGCACGTCAAAAAAATTAGCCAAATTTATCCCAAAATATTTTTGGTCGGATTTAAGCCCGTTGGAATATTTTAAATAATATTCGTCAAGCAAACCAAAAATAAGGAGGTATAATTTAAAATTTGCCGTGTTTAACGTAAGTCGTGGAACTCCAAAAATTTGGAATTTACGGACAAAAACTCGAAGTTTTTGACCACGAACCCCCGAGGGTATAAATATGACACTTAGTCATTTTCTCTCATTTTCCAACTCCCACCTCAAGAACACCCAAGGATTCTCTCTCAACTATCATAAGTTCATCCCGTCAAATCCACCAAAAACAATCATTCAAGCTTCATACACGTAAGTATACTTCCCCTAGCTAGTTGTTTGCTTAAAATGCATGTCAAAACCTTGAAGAACACCAAGAACAAGGTGTTTACGGTCCATGGTGTTCTTGGACCGTAAACACCAAAATGGGTGCCAAAGTGTGCCTTGGTTCATTCTAAGCCTTGACAACTAGCATAGATCCCTTCTTGATGAGTTTACACTCGAAAATCATCCATTTCCCAAGCAAACATGAGTTTATGGTTTGGGGAGATCATCCCAAAAACCGTAAACACCTCCAAAAGGTGTTTAGATGCCCCTAATGCCTTCTAATAGTTGTGTAATGGAGTAGAACCTTACTTGCATGAACTAGGGACCCCAAGAACATGAATTTAAGAGGGTAAAGATGAGTTTACGGTTTGGGAAGGTTTCCCAAAACCGTAAACACCTTTTAAGAGGGTTAAATTGCCCTTAACACCTTCCAATGCTTGTATAAGTGTCTAGAAAATTGCATTCATGAGTTAGAACGACACAAAACACAAAAGAAATGGAAAAACATGGGTTTACGGCTGTAAACCCATGTGTTTACGACCATAAACACCCAAGGGGTGGTCCAAGGACCGTAAACTCCCTATTGTGTCCATTTTGAGCCCCAATCATTTCCTTAGCCCTTGATTCGACTCTAGCATGATTTTATGAGTGAGATAAGACCTTTAAGCATCCCATGACACCACTACCATGAGTTTACGGCTGAAGTGGTCTTGAAACCATAAACACCCATAAGGACCATCATTTGAAGAGTAAACTCCAATGTGAGTCCATACACACCTTATATGCAACCCTTGGCACTCCTAGCACTTGTAGCAAAGTATTTTCATGTTGTAGGACATCTTTACTTGCTTAATTAGTTATTAAATGACTAATTGGATACTTAAATGTATCATTACATGTTAAATAGGATTCGTGTGTGTAGTCAAGTCCTCACTTGACACTTAGCACCCTATACGTCCATTCATCCGAATCGCCCACGACAGGTGAGTTCATACCCCTGAATTAACCTTTTAAATGATTTTAACTGCTTTTATGGGGGGAATACAAGTTGATATATACAGTTACTAGATAAATCACATGTGATTAATAACGGTATAACAAAATATATTTTTGCATGATAACTATTTCATCCAGTTTAAAATGTTCCAATCTCGCTTTCAACTTTTGTTAAAGCATTTCCAAAGGTTTTCTTCACTTAATCTGTTTTATAAAAATCATTTTCAAAGGATTTCAAAGGTTTTCAAAACTTGTTTTACAAACTAACCTCAAGTCGTAAATTTTCTTATGTGTAAAGGTTTTCATCAGAGTTTTCTTCTATGATTTTGTTTCGTTAAAATGCATGTCTGTATATGTATAGTTATATAAATAATGTTCTAAAGACTTAGGAAGGCTAGTTCGCCCTATTTCCTTTTCCTCGTTGGGATGTGGTCTGGTGGGTATCGGTTATCCATCCGAAGGTCGTTCAAACATTAGTTATATATTATGTATACGTGTATAGACATAAAGGTTTTTATCGACCAGTTCATTTCCCTTGGGTAGCAAGGGCATCGTTTCAGTCATCGTTCATAGACCAGAGACACTAGTAACTATTATAGGAATAGTTAGGAGATTCTATTTACTCTTTCTAGTATGAGAATTCCAAAGGAGTCAGTTCATTCGTGAGTCTATATCATTAGTCCAGCACCTCTAATAGAATTCAGAATACGAGATGCATCTTCTGGACACGGATTTCCTTGATCTCAAGTTGGTAACCAGAGTCTCCTGGAGGGAGAGCGGGCATTGTGTGTATAGATCTATACGGGACTGACACTCCCACACCCTGACTGCTAGCTACAGTCCCCGGCCTACCAAGCCAAGGGGTGACAAATGTCACATTTATTCCGACGCTTGCAGGGCGTCAAGTACTCTATTGTCGATCAGTATGGTTACGAGTATCTCCATGTTTACCTTATAATTCATGGCCTTAAGGTAACACGGTATTTTGAAACAACCCACTTAGGATTACCGGATGTTTTAGACTTTGCTAGTTGTGTTGTTCATTTGACACTGTCTGGAGTCTATATTTCCTTGTTTTAGACTTCGCTAGTTGTGTCGTTCATATGACACTGTCTGGAGTCTGTATTTCCTTGTTTCAGACTTTGCTAGCTGTGTCGTTCATATGACACTGTCTAGAGTCTGTATTTCCTTGTTTTAGACTTTGCTAGCTGTGTCGTTCATTTGACATTGTCTGGAGTCTGTGCTTCCTTTTGTTAGACTGTGCCAGGCGTATCATTCGTTCGATACTCTCTTGGAGTCTATGATTTCTTTTGCCTTAGTCAGCAGTGTTACTGCTGAGGCATATGTCATTTTTCCCCTTGTATTTTTACTAGGGATATCCTCATATTTTCTTTAAGTCAATACCGTATTTTGGCAATGATAGTATTTCAGGGAAAATTACTCTTTAAAACGTAACTCTGACGGGTCTTAGTAGAAGACTGCTTTTATTTAGAAAATATAGGATTTTCTGGAAAGGACGCTAATACACCGTAGATTCTAAACTACTACCTTTCATAAGGTTATTTTGAATAAAAATGCTTACTTACACAAATGACACTAAATACTTATGAACTCACCAGCATTATAAAATGCTGATACTCGCTTTCAAAATAACTTTTATTCTCAGGTCAGTTATAGACAGATACATCAAGGGAGCTTTTGCGAAGTCACCCTAGAACCGAGCTGCATCTACATTATTCCTTGAATTACTTTGATGTTGCTATGAAATGTAACTTATGTAAAACTATTACTATTAATGCAATGGTTGTTGTAATTTGATTACTATACTGCATATGTTGTGATACTTGACATGACGTCATTCACCCCAGAACGTTTCCGCCGTTCCGGTTTTGGGGTGTGACATAATTCGTGCAAATTAATGTTCATCAACTACACAGAATAAGACATCAAAGCAATTAACTACTAAATTAAACATGCTAGGTTCAATCAATCAAACACAAGTCTTAACCAACAATAAATCAAATCTAGATTATTACACCATGAGTTCCAGCTTCATCTAGCTAACAGAAGCAGGTAGATTTAGCTGGACATACTAGCTAACAAACACAAATAACTCATATTCAAAAACACAATTTAAAGTATACCAAATTCTTAAACTAATATGAACTTCTCCTCTCCTTGGATGCTAATAACCAATTCCATAACTTTACTTCTTCTAAAATCGTCTCCAGGAACCCTCCAAACAGCTAAAAAGTATCCAAAGTCGTAATGAGAAAGGATACATATAGTTTCTGATTTTTCCAAACTAACGTCGTAAATCAATAAGTCTCACGACGTGAATAGTAGATTTCCGTGTTGGCTAAGGACTCTTCTTCATGATGTCTATCTTCTGGAAGATTCGTGCTGACGTCGTGAATCTATAATCCTCACGATGTGAATTCAGTAGACTACGTAAGCTTCTTTCTTCTTTTATTATCCAAGCCTCCAAAGTTCCACATTTTGTCATTTTTTTGTCATTTTCTCAAAAATGCTTCTATTTGGCTGCAAAATATAAATTAAGCTTATAAGTACCATTATTCTATGCTAATAACCAAAATATTAATAAAAATGTAAGTAAATATTGCCTACGAACATGTATAAATATGGCAATATCAGGGGGTTATAGGAACGATTCAAACGAATCTTAGATAATTATAGGAGATTGTATATATCATGTGTTTTAGTTAAGTTTGTTATACTTGTATTTTATATATATATATATATATATATATATATATATATATATATATATATATATATATATATATATATATATATATATATATTGATCAATATACATCTGTCACATTAACGTGAGATTTCTAAAACCTAATAATGACAAATATTGAGGTATCTAGAATCGACCAAACTAAAGATCATATTACCCACTTTTCCTTATTTTCAAATTGTGATTCTACAAAATTTTAAGATTGTTTTCAAAGAAAAAAGAAAGCTAAAGGAAATGGATGATTAAAATGATGTCATTGACTTTTAATATTATCTTCCATGTTAACAACTGGCTTGCAGGTAATACCACTTATCCTTCATGGATAGGGTAGCTATATATCAAGTCAGCAAAGTAGCAAAGAAGCTAAACACCAAGATATCAAATAATCATTGTAACGTCCTGAAAACCATAAGGTAAAATTTTCATTTTTAATATAATCAAAACGTCCATTTAACTTCTGTTCAAACATTCAGAAGTATTCACAATAAAACATTTATCAGAGTACAATCCCAAAATCACAAGTTGCAGAAAAACATGGGTATATGCGTTGCGATCAAGTCGGGCCCTTCCCCAAGATACCACATACCATACATATCATACATACAAAGACAGTGCTATGCGCCAACCATAGTCTTGCCTTTATTCCACGAGCCGTATCATCGTCTTTCCTTGTCATGCCGGGGGCCATACACCCTGGGTCTTACAGACAGTGCCAGGAGCTACCTCCCAGTCTTCCATGCAAGCATCATAAAGACAAATAGCATACAATCTACAATTAACTATGTACTTAACTTCTAGGGTCTGAACCCTGGTCTTGCATACGGATTTGCCAGGAGCCACCTCCGGGTCTTTCATACAATTGCCAAGGGCCACCCCCTGTTCTTCCAATAACATAAGCCAATGGGATGACATTGGTGCCTTGGACCCATAATAGAGTGAGGAGACTCAACTCAAACCAAGATAACCGAACACTCAAGCTGCTACTACCGGAAACCTCGCACTGCCATCAACAAATAATATTCTATCTATAATTGATTCCCAATCCAAACGAGAATTCTAGTCCAATAACCACAATTTCAGGGTAAAAGTCCATTTTACCCTTTTCCTAACTTTTCCAAAATCCAAAGACCAATCCACTAACATCATAAGCCCAAATCCCTTGAATGACACCACAAGGCCCAAATATCCAAATTGGGCCCAAACTGAACTCAAACTCATGTTTGGTAAATTTTTCATAAAATAAATATTTTATTAAAGGGGTTTCTAATAAAAGAAAGGGGTGTGATGCATGCAATCGGCTGAGCTCAAGTAAGTGATTCCCAGAATACCCATACATGTTTATTATGCTATGTGTTATGAGAATTGCATTCTAGATTAGGGCTAAGGATCTGCTCAGGATTTCATGCTAGGAGAGATGCCTTTATATGCATGATTGTTTGATCTTTTAGAATTGCATGCTAGTATAGTTTTAGAGTGATTGGATAGAATGGATTGATTAGTTAGAGCGTTGGTTAGATTGTCTGTTGTCTGAATGTTGCTTGCTTTGTGCTTTGTGGGACTCTTAGTGATGTGGATTAGCTACTAAGTGAATATGTGAATTCACATGTTGCACATCCTAAATAATCTCAGAGTGATGGATTTGACCCTATTACGCAGCTCTCGTTTGATTCCAACCGTTCAAGGTTTGAGTCTTTCACTTGAATGATTATTTGATATCTGTTGCATGTGGCTATATTCATGAGGTAGTTAGTTGACATTAATGGGAGTCTTTCAGCAGCTAATGGCAGGGTGAGGTCGGGAGCCTAGGGGAGCCTAGGAAGTGCTTCAGTGGGCTTAGTTGTGAAGTTTATCGATCTTTTGGGGTCCAGTTTGAGAAGGTGACATAGAGGATTTGGGATGATCCCTGAGGAAAGTATGGATAGGTGTGGAAGGTAGTATTGGGCCCATACAACTGATAGCACATGATTTATACTCGAATCGGGGAGAGTATTGGAGAATCTAGGAAGCCTGTGGGATGAGGATTCTTGGATGTGTTCTGATCATTTGCATATTGATTTTCAGTTGGGGATGAGGACTCGGGAAGGAGGTTTAGGTTCTGGTTCTGGCTCAGGTGCAGGTAGTAAGCCGATAGCAAGCAGATGCAGGAGTTCATCTCGTTAGAGATTACCCACGGTATTGTGGAGTAGACTTCTGTGATCTTTGGTATGGTCAAGGAAGGGATTTTAGAGATTTTGGATGAGTGGTTGGGCATGTTCTGTGTTGAGGTTATGGCTATTGTTCGAGCTCGCACTCTTTCTTTCTTTGAGTTCCGTACTTGTGGAGCTCCTGCATTCTTTAGGGAGAAGGACCCCATTTCCAATAGCATATGGTTAGTAGATATAGCTAACGCTTTCATGACAAGTTTCTGCCGTGAGGGGTCGAAGGTCAGATTTGCCTCTTATCTTTTGAAGGACAGAGCCCGAGATTGGTGGGAGGAGGTAGACTTCGCTTTGGGAGGTGAATCCCTGTAGATGATGACTTAGGATGAGTTTGTGACTCGATTTAAGGCTAACTTTGTGCCAGCTATTGAGGTGTAGCAGTTGGAAGGGAGTTTCAGGACCTTCGTCAGACTACGGAAATTGTGGCAGAGAACACTACCAAGTTCTGGGGGAGGGCTTTATTGGTTCCGCAGTATGAAGTGGATGAGGACATGAATAAGGTAAGGTATCATGATATGATGAGGGATGACATCAAGGAGTTTCTGAGTATATAAAGGTGCAAAACGAGGAATGATATGATTTCTAGAGCCCGAGAGCAGGAGATCGATTTGGAGCACCTGGGTAAGAGGGAGCCAAATCAAGTGCAGGTAGTGGAAGTCCTATGAAGAGACCCAAGACTTCAGATCAGCGTTGAGAGGACCATAGGTCCAGGGTCAGTGCAACAAGATGGGGTTTGTCATTCAAAGGGTAAGTGTTGCTACAAGCATTACAGGGTTGGTCATGTCAGTCGGGATTGTCCTCATGGGACAAGCCCACTATGTTTTCACTGCAATCAAGTGGGCCACAAGAAGGCCGACTATCCGATGTTAAGGGGAGGAGCTATAACATTCCGTTTAAAGATAAGATAAATAGAATAAAACAAATAAATAAATATGGATAATAATAATAAGTGAATAAAAATAAATAAATAAATAATAAGCCCTAGAATCCCGAGATGTATTTTATATTTTATTTTATTTTAGCCCTAAATCCTTAGTAATTTATCGGTGTTGGCGTTAAGGAGTTAAATGATATAAATTCTAGAATTTGGGGTTTATATTGTAACTTTAGGGCCTAATGTAAAGGATTTTGGAAAGCAAGGGTTGCATGGTAAATTATGGACTTAATTCGAAAAAAGAAGGGGATGGAGGGACTGAAAGTGTTAAAAATGAATTAAGTTTGCTATGTGGAGGCGGGATTAAAACCCGTCACCTCCCACCCTTGTACCTCGTTTAAAAACTTAGCATCCAATACCCTCTAAAACCCTAACCCTAATATTACTATTCAACTGCCACCCTCACCTCCAACATCCCAGCCGCCGCCTCCATGACGCCATAGTGAACCACCGATCGAGCGACTCCGACGACGGGCTTGAAGACCGAGACTGCAGCTTTTGTTGATGTTTCTCGATCATTGCCCTCTTTTTCTTCCGAGTCGATCATCATCGGGCTGCGACGTCACCGCTACACACCACATGTTGGCATCGTCGCTGCCGTTGTGCGTTCCACAGCTTCGTCCGTCGCCCTTCGTCGTCATTCTCCTCCTCCAAGACCGGAGTACGGCATAGTGTGTGTTCGTATCTCAGCCCATGTCGTTGTGTGTGTGTGTGTGTGTTTCAAACGTCATCATGATTTATGTGTGTGTTTTTGGCAGGCCGGAAGTTGAAGAGAGCCATCATGGCTGCCAACCATGGTGGTTACTGCCATTTTGCTTTTATATCATCCCCGACCACCGCCTGCCACCGCAGGGGTGGTTGTTTTATGAGTGTTTCTCGCATGTGTATGTGATATGGTTCATTTATGTGTATGTATTGGCGTGATGTTGTTACTGGATTAGTGTTTAAGTCCGTAACTATATTTGGTATGTACTTGACCCGATTGTGCATGGTCCTTTTGGGTTGCCTTCACCAAAGCAACTAGACAAGGTTATTTGAGGTAAGAGAGAGGATATTATGGTCTATTAATATATTATAAGAATAATATATTAAAGGAGAAATCATGTTTATTTAATTAGTATTGGTCATAAATTAATTAGGAATTAATTTGTGACCAAAAGAGATTAATGAAATAAAGGGGCATAAGCTGTCAAATGCATGATAGTTGAGTTTTGGGCTAAGGGAACCCAATGGACTAAGGGGGAACGAAATTATGATGAAGGATCATCATATTTTCATCCAAGGGCCTTTTTCCAGAAGGTTCCTTGGGCTGCTTGGTGGCTAAGTTATCCATTAGGGTTTAGGCTGAAACCATAGCAGGTTGCAGTATAAATAAGACCCCAAGGCTTCATTTTTCGACGACTTGCTTCCAAGAAAAACCCTAGGACCGAAAATTAGCATCCTCCCTCCTCTCTTAAAGTTGCCTTCTTGCTTGAGGTGTTTGTGATCCATTAGAGGAGTTACAATTGTGACTCTAAGCTCAAGAGAAGAAGAGAAGAAGATCTAAGCCACTATTTGAAGAGGTAAACATCTAGATATGATGTATTAAGTTGATTTTTGAATTATGTATGCTAGATTAGGGTTTTCAAGTCTTGGATTCATTGTATGTACAATAGAGAAACCTAGATCCAAGCATTAGGATTTGTATGAGCACATAGGATTGTTCTTATGCATAAAATCCATCGGTGGTATCAGAAGCCCAATTGGTTTCTATTGTATGTGATGCTTTAACTGTTTAATTGCTCAAAATCGTTTTTCTTGCCTCTGCCCGACTCAACTCGGCAAGTCAGTATCTGGACTCGGCGAGTTGGCCCGACTCGGCGAGTCTATGCATCAGGCAGAGGATATTTCGGGATTTTGTTGATGTTTTGTTATGGGATTAATGCCTAAATCATTTTTTTAAGATAAAATCCGATTTTTATTGTATTTGAATGATTATCCCTACCAAAACAATAGATAATTTCAAATTTTTTGAATAATAGTTTGTTTATATGATAAATATGGATTATTTGAATTATTTGGTAATTATCTTGTAACTAAAATTGGATTAGGTGAAATATGGATAATTATGAAATTAATTGTTTAATTTAAATTATTTGTTATTTAATCCCTTTTGTTTTGAAAAGTTCAAAACTTGCCCTCAAGTTTTGAAATTTAAATTTATGATTAAAAGTTTAATTTTGAGTAATTTAAATTTCGAACCCTTGGAGTTTTACAAGTTTAAAATTCAACCCTATACTATTATTTTATTACAAGATTAATATACATACATACATATATATATATATATATATATATATATATATATATATATGTATGTATAAGAATAAACTAGTCTTATCGCTAGTAGGCCTCATTCACGAAGCCGATCTATAAGGTGGGTATAAGGTTGTTGCCTATAAAATGGCTCTTAATGGGTGTACACTCACACCCACCGCTTGCTTGATTGGTGGAGGGTCATTAGCCGAACGGATAGGATAGGGCACCTAATACCTCATTATAAGTATAATGAATATATCAAAGTAACTAACATGTTTTTACAAATTCCCAATCTTAGTTACTTTAGGGTAAAATGTGAAAATGATGCTATTCCATGGAATTACACTTTGTACCCTTGTCAAACGTTAGTGGAGCCTGCGTGGTTAACCGGCACACTAATTTGGGATTGACATTGGTGGCAAAGGGTCGCTCGATGTTTGACATAGATCAATGGAGCGTACGTGGCTAACTAGCACATTGATTAGGTGATAGATACATTGAGTGCACGATGTTGATTCACATGATTATTCACAACTTGTTTGCGATCCTCGGCATCCTAGTCGCAAATTTGAAGTGCATATCGAGATTTAAACATGCCATTGAAAAGTTCAATGAATCTCAAAGATCTAGGAGTTTTCAAAAACATTTAAAATTTAATCTCTTTATGTTTTTCATGGTGAAAATTAGTGAATCGTCATTCACTTACCTTCAAATTATTTACTTTTAGAGTATGACATCCCTTTCTAAGTTCTAAATAATGTTGTTGGGTCCTAGCCCCGATTTCTCATTTGAGTGTTAATTGGGGATTCAATTCTAATCAAACTTTGTTCCTTTCTATTTGCAGATGTCTAACGCAAACGCAAACAACAATGCTCCTGGTTCATTCTCCTTAATGAGCCTATGTCATAAGGTGACATTCGATGGATCGAGTTTCAACGAATGGATGAGATACATCTGCATGATTGCTCATTACGAGGACAAAGAATATGTCCTCGATGAGAAGCTTGAAAAGATCAATCCAGAAGTCGCTACTCCCGAAGAAATGGTCGTCTTTGAGGCCCACGAGCGTGATGCAACGAAAGTTCATTGCATTATACTGGCCACTATGAATCTTGAACTCCAAAAGTCCTATGAGGACATGTATCCATATGAAATACACCAAGATTTGCTGGAGAGTTACCACTAAAGCGCAAGGCAAGAGCGCTATGAGATCATCACCAACATGATAACTGCTAAGATAGGGAGTGGAGAGTCCCTGACCTCGCATTTGCAAAAGATGTAGAGGCATGTTGATCGTCTTCACAAGTTAAATGTTAACTTTGGGGAAGATTTGGCTATCGACATCATTCTCCACTCCTTTCCCTCTTGCTACAACCAATTTAGGATGACCTACCATATGAACAAAGAAGAGGTCACCTTAAGCAAACTCCAAAGGCTCCTAAGGACTGCTGAGAGCAATCTTAAGGACAAATCTATTGCATCATCCTCTACCGTGGCTGCTCTCGTGTTGGCAATTGGTCAAGGAAAGGGAAAGAAGAGGAAGGCTCCATGTAAGATCCGCCAAAAGGGTAAGCCCCAAGATGGTTCCTCTTCTAGTGGAACCAAAGTTGTTTCGGTCAAACCCACTTCCGACCCCATAGAAGCAGAGTGCTATTACTGCCACAAGAAGGGACACTGGAAACGAAGCTGCCCTAAGTATCTGAAAGACATAAAGGATGGGAAGATTAAGCCCACCTTCGCAGGTATGTATTCTATTAAATCTAACAAATCATCATTTGCTACTTCATGGGTTCTTGATACAGGGTGTGGTTACCACATTTTTCTGATTTGCAGGGCCTAAGAAGAAGTAGGGGGATGGAACATGGGAAGATAAAATTGATTATGGGAAACAGAAGATCGTCTCCTGTGACCAGAGTCGGAGTTTATTCTTTAGTGTTGAGTAATGGGTTAGGATTATATTTAGATCATTGTTGTTATTCTCCAGATATGGCAAGAAACATTATTCATTTCATGGATTGTTTAGACAAGGTTTCAGATATTCTTTTGATAATAGTAATGGTTCTATTAATGTTTATTTGAATGGTGTCTTTTATTTCAATGCATTACCTTGTAATGGGATTTATGAATCTGTGATGGTTGTTGATAATTTAGGAAATCATGTATTGAATATTGATTCGTCTACTAGTCTAAACAAAGCGTGCTTGTGGCATTGTCGCCTTGGCCATGTCAACAAGAAACGCATAGCCTAACTCCAAAAGGATGGAGTGTTGGAGTCATTCGACCTTAGGGACGATGACGTGTCTGAATCCTGTTTACTTGGGAAGATGACCAAGTCACCCTTTACTGGCGCTTGTGAAAGGGGTGAGGGTCTATTGGATCTCATACACACCGATGTGTGTGGGCCCTTTAGATCCACCACAAGGGATGTTTGCCACTTTTACCTGATTTTTACGGATGATTATAGCAGATATGGATATATTTACTTAATCAAGAAAAAAGTCAGAAACCTTTGAAAAGTTCAAAGAGTTCAAGAATGAAGTAGAGAATCAGTTGGGCAGGAAAATCAAGATGCTTCGGTCAGACCGAGGAGGAGAGTACCTAAGTCTTGAGTTTCACGACTATCTAAGAGAATACGGAATTGTTTTGCAATTGACGCCTCCGAGGACGCCACAATTGAATGGTGTGGCTGAGAGATGTAATCGGACCTTGTTGTACATGGTTCATTCTATGATGAGTCAGGCTTTGTTACCAATAGCTTTCTGGGGGTATGCCTTAGAGAATTTCATCCATATCCTTAAATTAGTTCCCACCAAGAAGGTTACCAAGACTCCTCACGAGATGTGGACAAGGAAAGCTCTCTCGTTGACACATATTAAGGTTTGGGGTTGCGAGGCTTTCATAAGACGAGAGACTCACGACAAGCTCGAACCTCGTAGTGAGGTGTGTTGTTTCATCGGCTATCCACAGAAATCTTTTGTCTATCGATTCTATAGACCGAGTGACAATCTTGTCTTCGTTGCTAGAAGAGGAGTTTTCCGAGAAAGGGAACTGATAAGTCAAGAAGATAATGGGAGGCAAATTGATCTTGAAGAGATTCAAGAGCAAAGAAATGAAGGAACCTCCAACACTGGCACTCAACCCGGGGAAGAAACTCCGGTTGAACCCATTGACGAGTCCTTACTTCTTAGATGTTCTAGTAGGGTTAGTGTTCAACCCCAATTGTCACACTTCCAAACCAAGGATGACGGAAACGTCCGGGGGTGGAGGACTTCATGTAAAGTATCACAACAACGAGTATAATAGTGCTCAAAGTAAATACAACCATCATAAATATAATTGAAAAAGTTACACCAAAGTATATGTTTACATGATTCAAATCAATTACATTATGATGACAAAATGAACTGTTTGACGATTTAACGTCCCATCCTCAAAATGTTGTTGGTTTTCCTGTTTCACTGATTTCCTGAGAATACAAGTAGTTTTGAAAAAGTGTCAACAATTAAGTTGGTGAGTTCATAAGAGTTTTGTTTGAGAAAGAAACCATTTTCCTTGTAAAAGCGACAAAGTATGTTTCCAGAAAATCCAATATGCTCTTTATTAAGTGAGATGAATACTTCTATGTTATGCGATAATGAACCTTAGAAAGACCCATATATTCCTTCTATAATCGCCCAGTGTATATAAGTTATATAAAATTTAAATTAAATAAACCGTTAAATATAATGGGTCTGCCCTAGATCCACAACCAAACAAGGAACAGGAAGTAAGGCGGGCCCACCAATTCTAAGTCGATTATGACTAGATTCTTGTATAACTCTAGCATATACACTTAGCAATTATAGCTGAAGTCTAACAATTCTAGATGAAATATGGTTTTAACAGAGATATGATTCTAAAGAAAATCCTATATTTTCCTTATAAAAGTTATGTGGTCCTAAATCCCAAGACCGAAAATAAACAAGTATTTGTCATACTTAAAGATATAAAAGTGGTTTTAAATCGGCATAAAACCCGTTTTGAATTGGAAGTGAACCCCTTTTCAAAGTAAAATTTTCCATGTAAACCTGAAAGATAGTTAACTACCTATGTGAGTCGCTATAACCATACTATGACGATAAATAACCTGCACAACGTTTTTCAGAAGTTAAGATACTATGACTCTTGTCACCTGTAGACCTGCAGGTCCCACTGTAGCTGGCAGCAAGGTGTGGGGTGTCAAAACCAATATAGATCTATACACAATTATCACGCTCTCCCTACAAGAGACTCTGGTTATAACTTACAAGAATTAGGATCCCGTACTCGAACGTACGGGGAGAGAATTGCCTCACAACCTAAGTTAACTAGTTTACACATAGTTTGATATTTAAACCTCTTCCGTGAAGGAAGTAAAGTCACCTTTTCTGAATAAATTAGTGATATGAAATCCTTAAACTATTACTATTATAATTTATTAGGTAGGATATGAAAAACCCCATTTGTTTTGAGAGTAAAACCTTTTTCATGTAGTAAAAATCCATAAACTATGCTCATTGAAGTTTATTATATGTGTTCGAAATGAATGAGTAAACCTTATCATGAATGTCTAAATTTCAGTTTATAATGAGAAACTAACAAGAAAGTACATTCAATATTTAGAACTTATGGTTATACACTTTGCTCAACATACTACAAAGTGTTATGGAAGTTATAAGTTGTTAACTAGTTTTTAACCTTTACACTGTTTTAGAAAAATCATAGAAAAATCATACGAAGTCGAAAACTGAACCCGTAAATTCTGAGAGTTCATAAAATGTGTCTAGTTTATTCATAATTTTTATTATGATTTTTGGAAGTCTTTAACTTGTGTTAAATGTTCATATTCACAGACTGGTCCGAATTCGTTTATGAAATGATAGGCAGTTTTGTAAAAATCACCATAAATTGTAGAAAAATCGTATGGAGATGTGCAAGTATTCATTTTAAAGATAAGAACTTGAAATATTTGAACCTAGTACATTTTTGAAAACTAAAATGTTTAAGTCGTCCAAAACATCCCGTGAATGGAGTCCAACTTTTCTGATGAAAGCTGTTGGAAGAGTTTAGTTGTGTTCTTGTTTGTTTAACTTGTATCCCCCCCCCCCCCTTAAAACTTAAGAAAACGTGAAAAGATAGGGGTATGAACTCAAATTATGTGATTTCAGTGGGTGGAATGTTGAAGGAGAGAAGTGTTCAACTCAAGAACACTTGGAGGATTGCTTGAAGATTCGAGAATCTAACACAAATATGATGGAGTTTGTGTAAGGAATCTATGATTTGAGTAAAAGAAGTGTAATAACCATATGAAGGGTGATGATACTTACCAAATGTAGAAGGAAAGCTTGAAAATGCCTTGGAAATCTCGAAATTGTGAGAGAGAATTTGAGAGAAAAGATGTGTTTGATCTTTGGTGGATATGAGAGAAATGAGAGGAAAGTGAGGAGAGATAGGAGTTTTCAGCCTTTGACCAAGAGTGTGGCTGGTAAAATGGTGGGGAAAGTACTCTTGAATGACCAGGTATGGTGGAAGGACAATAGCTGGTCATGGAGTGGGCATGGGGTGGTTGCTTGTGTCATACACTAAGGCAAAGTCAACACTCCACCACAAGATCTTACTTAATAGATTTTTACTCTTAAATAAGGATTTCCCTAAAAATATGCTTAATTTATGAATATATGTGGTCTTATATGTCAAAATATAAGTTTGGGTGAAAATCCCTCGTTAAAATAATTAAAAACGGGCTTAAAACGGAGTCGTGGTCGAAAACCGTGTGAAAAATGGGAAATCTGAAGTCATGGCGAGGGTCCCGTCTCAGCAGCCTTAGAACCGGAGTGATGTTTTGGGTCGGTGTATTGGAACCGAGGGGAAGGGACTTCGGTCCAAGCAGGTACCACAGGCGGACTCATCCGAAGGGACCGAAGGCGGGGTCAGGTGCGGTGCTCCAGTTGCGGGTGCGGTTCAGCGTTGCGGGTCTTCATCAGCTTCGGTCCTCAGCAGTTCCGGTTCGGTCCGATGGCTGCGGTTCCTTAAGGGGACTTCGGTTTTGGTCCTTAGGGCTTCGACTCAAGGAAGGTTTGGTCCTTATAGAGGGACTTCGGCTCTAAAAGGCTATTCTCCAATGTATCTTCCTGTTTCGAATGGTTTTTCACCAAGTCAAGTGTCGGGATGCCCCAAATGATTAAAATAAATCAAAAGGGGTTTTGAGAGAGATTTGGGAGAGATTTGACATACTTGGAGATATTTGGCATACTTGGAGAGATTTCACATTCTTGGAGAGATTTGGGAGAGATTTCACATTCTTGGAGAGATTTCTCATATAGAGAGAGATTTGGGAGAGATTTCACATTCTTGGAGAGATTTCACATTCTTGGAGAGATTTGGGAGAGATTTCACATTCTTGGAGAGATTTCTCATATAGAGAGAGAGATTTGGGAAAGATTTCACATTTTTGGAGAGATTTGGGAGAGATTTCACATTCTTGGAGAGATTTCTCATACAGAGAGAGATTTGGGAGAGATTTCACATTCTTGGAGAGATTTCGGAGAGATAGAGTGAAAGAGATTGAGAGAGACTACTTTTGTGACCTTTTTGAGTGTTTGGATCTAGATTCAAGGCTCGTAAACCTCATTAAGTCTTGTTATGATTGTTATATGCCTCCGAGGGTCAAGGAATAATGTTTTATCGAGTAGTTTCATCACTTACCCTGATTAGGGTTTAGAATTTCCGAACACGTGAAAACTATAAGTGATACTTCGTATTAAGATTGCGAGTTGTTCAATAAGAAACATAATGGAAACTCTAATATACAAGGGTTAGATGAGTTGACCGGTTTGACTTGTTGACTTTAGTTGACTTTGACTTGGCCAAAATTGATGGTTGTCACACCAATTTTATGGTTTTCATATTACTGCTGAAGGGGATACGTTTAGTAGTGATGAAACACAGATAAATTTAGACGAGCCTAGCAGCTACAAAGAAGCCATGGCAGGCCCAAAGTCTGCTAAATGGAAAGAGGCGATTGACAGCGAGATTCAGTCCATGTATGACAACTAAGTTTGGAATTTGGTTGATAATGTACCGGTTGTAAGACAGTCGGGTGCAACTGGATCTTCAAGAAGAAGACGGGCATGGATGGGAAAGTGCACACTTATAAAGCGCGATTGGTTGCTAAGGGCTTTACTCAAACTCCTAGAGTTGACTATGATGAGACCTTCTCACCAGTTGCGAAGATAAAGTCTATTAGGGTAATGCTCGCAATAGTTGCGTTTCATAATTATGAAATATGGCAGATGGACATGAAAACCGCTTTCCTTAATGGAAAGTTGGCTGAGAATGTTTACATGAATCAGCCAGAGGGTTTTGTCGATGCAAAACATCCAAATAGAGTGTGCAAGATTGAGAAATCCATTTATGGATTGAAACAAGCGTCTCGCAGATGGAATCTTTGTTTTGATGAGAAAGTTAAAGAGTTTGGCTTTCTACGAAGCGAAGATGAATCTTGTGTATATGTCAAAGCCAGTGGGAGTACAGTGAGCTTCCTCGTATTGTATGTTGATGACATACTACTCATAGGAAACGATGTCCCAACCTTGCAGGAGGTTAAGTCCTGGCTTGGGAAATGTTTCGCTATGAAGGACCTCGGAGAGGCTGCTTATATTCTGGGAATAAGGATAGTGAGAAACAGGGAAAAGAGGCTGATAGGACTCAGTCAGGATACATATTTGGATAAGGTACTAAAGCATTTTAGTATGGAAAATTCAAAAAAACGGGAGTTGCCAATCCAAAGCAATACTAAGTTGATTAAGACTCAGAGCCCGAGTACAGAGGCATAGATAGCTGATATGAGCAGAGTACTTTACGCTTCCACAGTCGGTTCTATCATGTACGCTATGACTTGTACTCACCCTGATGTGACCTTCTCTTTGAGCATGATCAGCAGATATCAAGGGAACCCTAGTAGAGCTCATTGGATTGCAGTTAAGAATATTGTTAAGTACCTACGAAGGACCAAGGAATGGTTTCTAGTCCTCGGTGGGAGTGATGACTTAAGGGTACGAGGGTACAGTGACGCTAGTTTTCAGACGGATCGGGATAGTTACCGATCGCAGTCGGGCTGGGTCTTTACCTTTAACGGAGGAGCAGTAACTTGAAAAAGTCCAAGCAGGAGACTGTAGATGATTCAACGTGCGAGTCAGAGTATATTGCAGCAAGTGAAGCGTCAAAGGAGGCTATATGGTTAAAGAAATTCATTGGAGACCTTGGACTTGTGCCACCCATAAAGGAGCCAATGTAAATTTTCTATGATAATGAAGGAGCGGTTGCCTTAACCAAGGAACCGACTGAATCATGGCAGATCTCGACATATCGATAGAAAATACCACTTTATCAAACATCAGGTAGAAGAGGGACTCCTCGTTGTGAAGAGGGTATCGTCAGAAGAAAATCCAACAGATCCCCTTACGAAGGGACTGAGTAGGGTCAAACACTTGCAACACGCTAGGAGCATTGGGCTGAAGGATGATATAAGTTTGGATTAGATAGATAAGAAACGTATAATAGATAATTTGTACTTGACATTTGATGAATAAATAAAGGTGTGTTATTTATGAGTAAAGCTACTATCTTGTGTTGGTTCTTTATCTATTGTTTCAATTTTGCATGTTTTGACTACCTGAATAATAAGATTATTCAAACAGTCCACAGTCGTTCATATGTTGGAAGTAGATGTGAATGAAGACTATCATGAATTTGTTTGTAGATTGTCTAAAAAAGTTTTTGGACATAGCAAAGGTTTGCTACAAAGTTCATGAGTGCTTATGAATATGATTTGAGCATTGGTATAAACTCGCGCTTGCTGGTATCACTATTTTTGTAATGAGTGATTGCAAGATGATAATATCATACGATCTTTGAACCTAGAGATATGGTTATTGTTTGCTAGTTGATCGTACATTGATAATGTGAAAACGCATTAGTAACTTGATGTTATAAAACACATTATTGTGTGTGACTTAGCTAGTGAATAATAAAAGCATATAAGTTAAAGTTTTTATGTTCCTCTTATCCTAAGAGGGTAAGAGCAATATCTGGCCACTCGATGATTTGGTTTGACTTATGTGTCGAGCCCGGTCAGAATGAGTTTGATGTGTTCAACTAAATTCTATGTCGAACGAATCAGAGATCAAGAAACAAATGTTGGACAACAAGTCTTGACAGCATGATATCTAGAACAGAGGATTGTACGATCCCCTATCTGAAGGATTATTTTTTATCAGAGTTGGCAGAAGCGTATAAGAGCTACAATTGCTAATCGGATCCTGAAGTCATATATGAGATATAGTTACTAGACTTATCCAAGTGGGAGACTGTTGGATTAGTGTCTAAGTCCGTAACTATATTTGGTATGTACTTGACCCGGTTGTGCATGGTCCTTTTGGGTTGCCTTCACCAAAGCAACTAGACAAGGTAATTTGAGGTAAGAGAGAGGATATTATGATTTATTAATATATTATAAGAATAATATATTAAAGGAGAAATCATGTTTATTTAAATAGTATTGGTCATAAATTAATTAGAAATTAATTTGGTGACCAAAAGAGATTAATTAAATAAAGGGGCATAAACTGTCAAATGTATGATAGTTGAGTTTTGCACTAAGGGAACCCAATAGACTAAGGGGGAAAGAAATTATGATGAAGGATCATCATATTTTCGTCCAAGGGCCTTATTCCAGAAGGTTCCTTAGGCTGCTTGGTCGCTAAGTTATCCATTAGGGTTTAGGCTGAAACCCTAGCAGCTTGCACTATAAATAAGACCCCCGAGGCTTCCATTTTCGACCACTTGCTTCCAAGAGAAACCCTAGGGCCAAAAATTAGCATCCTCCCTCCTCTCTTAAAGTTACCTTCTTGCTTGAGGTGTTTGTGATCCATTAGAGGAGTTACAATTGTGACTCTAAGCTCAAGAGAAGAAGAGAAGAAGATCTAAGCCACTATTTGAAGAGGTAAACATCTAGATCTGATGTATTAAGTTAATTCTCGAATTATGTATGCTAGATTAGGGTTTGAAAGTCTTGGATTCATTGCATGTACAATAGAGAAACCTATATCCAAGAATTAGGGTTTGTATGTGCACATAGGATTGTTCTTATGCATAAAATTCATCAGTTGTAGGAGCGATTCTATGCCGGAAAATCAAGGAAAAATCCCACCACCACCACCATGAGGTGGTAGCTGCCATCTCATGCCACTGTTTGCCGCCACCAGCCGCCACTTTGGGGTGGTTGTGTGCTTGTGTGTGTATGTGTGTGTGTTTGGACCTAAAACTAATAACTCCCGCCATAAGAATGGTGGTTACCGCCTCCCACCACTGACCACCACTGCCCGAGGTGGCAGTAGGTGGTGCCCGATTTATAAGCACATATATATTTATTTAATTAACTGGTTAACTAACTTATGATTTGTAAACCCTAATTAGGATTTTAAAAACCCTAACGTCATGAAACCCTAATTTTGGAATTGATCGAAACCCGCATTGAAATTATTTATTGGACTTAAAATATTAATTAATAATCCATTGAAATGAACTTAACACAATATTGGAATTAATAGATTAAGTCCTTAACGAGTTAAGTGTTCTTACTTAACCTTAATCATCATTTTATGTGAAAACCATAATTTCGTTTGGGCTTTGAGTTGGGCCTTCCTTTTGGGCCTAGGTGTATGGATTTTTGATGGGCCATCTGAGAGCAGGTGTATGGATCAGGTATATGGATGGGCTTTAAGGTAAGGCCCATGTAAGGGGTTTGGGACTAATTTGGACAATCGGGCCATATATTGGGCCTTGATTTATTATTTGGCTTTTAGGCCTCCAGAGTTTGAGTTTGGGCCTTGATTTTGGTCCAAGCTAGGTTGGGGGTAAAAATAGTCTCTTTACCCCAAGTATGGAGTTATTGTTATGTATTGAAACCCAATTATTAATTGGGTGTTGTTTTGATGTTGACAGTTTGGGGATCTGTCAGCCAGCATCCGCAGCTTTATCCGCGGGACTTCAACAGTGTGAGGTGAGTTTCCTTACTGTTTGTATGGGTCGAAGGCACCAATGCCAGCTCATTTGGTTTATGTATTGTAGGAAGACCCGAGGGTTATCCCTAGGCATTATGTATGAAAGACCAGGACGCGGCTCCTGGCATACTGTATGCTATTATGTACGGTAGGAAGACCCGAGGGTTAGCCCTAGGCATTATGTATGAAAGACCAGGAGGTGGCTCTAGAAAATTGTATGCTAATTGGATAAGTAGAGCAGTATGTATGCTACTTGTCTTTTTGATGCATGCACGGAAGACCAGGAGGTGGCTCTTGGCAATTGTCTGTAAGACCGAGGGGTGGCCCCCATCTTGGCAAGAAAGACCACGTGGTGGCCCGTGGCATAATGTGTAACAGCCCGGATTCCCAGGTATTAATTATTATTGTAATTTTTGGTATTTTGTGAGGAAACTCGGCGAGTTGCCGAATAGGATCGTGAGTTGGACGCGGGTTCACGTCTGGACTCGGCGAGTCTAAGGAGTGGACTCGGCGAGTCCACACTGTTTAATGAAACCCTAATTTCTAGGGTATGAGACCTATTTAAGGGGGTTTATGGCCGTCATTTGCGGCCACCAACCCCAGAGAGAACCCTAAAGAGTCTTTGAGCGTTTTGTGAGAGAGAAGACGAAGATCCTTGACTATTTGTGGGTGTTTTTGCACATAGAAGAGAATCAAGGCAAGAGGAGACCAAAGAAGGTGCTAATCCAGTGATTTCTGAGCTCAGAGACTTCATTTGAGGTAACCATTCGTTCCTTTCTCAGTCCTTGATGTGAATCTTAGAGTTAGGGTTTCTTTGTGGAATGATCCATGGGAGTAATTGGCCTCTTCTTGTGTTGGTGCTTTAGATCTGGACCCAAAGAGGTCCAGAGACCCTATTCCCTCAAGCTTTATGAGTGTTAATGGAGGCCATGAGCTTAGAATAGCATTCTAGAGACCATATCATCAAATAAGGCCTTTGGACCTTTGCATAAGCACCAAGATTGTAACTTTACGTGATGAATGTGCTTGGGAAGGCCAGATCTAGGGTTTGGGAAAGCAGATCTGACCTCAGAAGTTCAATAGAGTTTGTGCATGGCATGAACTCACCGAGTTGTACTATGGACTCGGCGAGTAGGGTAGGGGTTTCACGAAAAGTGTTCAACGGGTGGACTCGTCGGGTTGGGGGATGACCCAGTGAGTCAGGGAGAGTCTTTATGGGGTTGAGTCAAATCGAAACTCACCGAGTTGTTCTTGAGACTCGGCGAATTGAGTCGTGGTTGCCCCACGATTCATGCCAGGTGGAACTCGTCGAGCTAGGGAGGTACTCGACGTGCCAAGAGAGGATCCGAGGGAGTCAGTGAATGCATGCAGACTCGCCGAGTCGCTTTGGTGCACTCGCCGAGTCCAGTCAAAGTTGACCGTTGACCGTTGACCAGAGTTGACCGTTGACTAGAGTTGACCAGTGTTGACTTAGTAGGGTTAGTCAACCTTAGTCTTGGAAGTGTTAATTTGACATATGTGTTGTATATAGGAGGATTATAGCTCGAGGGATCGAGCACGAGTGATTCAGGGATTTGCGATTATCGAGATACACGAGGTGAGTCTTCTCACTATACTTTACCTTGAGTAGGTAACCAGAGTTATGTGACAGAGTATTTGTATGCTATGTATGTTATGTGTTGTACTGCATTATTTCTATGTGATTTATGATGTACATGTTTACAGAGTTAGAACCTGAGGGTTCACAGAGTTTGGGTGCACGGACCCACAGAGTTATAGCCTCGAGTGGCTAATATGTGTTATATGTGGTATTTTGGGGAACTCACTAAGCTTTGTGCTTACAGTGTTTGGTGTTATTTGTTTCAGGTACTAGTGGCGACCGTGGGAAGGCGCCGGCTTGATCAGTACACACGCATGGGATTTTATGATTATGAGATCTTGGGAATTTTGTATGACTTGGATTGAATTTCAAACATGAGTGTTTGTATGAATATTAAGTGAATTATGTATTTATAAAATTCCAAAATTTGTTTTGAAATTTACGGTGTTACAAGTTGGTATCAGAGCCTTGGTTTGAGGGATTCGGGTACACCTTCGGGGGTATTTGAACTCAAACTGAGGATTTGGAAAATATTTTCAAAAGAGAACCAGATTTTATAAAAGAAGTAAAAGATTTTTAGAGAAAATCAGAGCAGAAACGTGTGTACGATCAGTCAGCGCCCGAACGGTGATTTCCCAAAATACCCTTATATTATATGTTTATGAGATTGATATGATGTATTCTCTTGCTAGAGTAGGCTAGGTACTCCTATTAGGACTAGGGTGCCCTGATTTGTGATGCCTTAGCCTAGGGGAAAGTGAGCTGCTATGAGATGCTTGAGAGTGAATAGGTAGCAGCGAGGAGCTTATGAGAGATCTGTTAGAGAGTGATAGAGTACTTGGAACTTGGAATCCGAAGAGGAGGATTTTGGGTGTATACTGAAATGGTGCGGACAGTAGTATTGGGCTCGTACTACTGAAGGCACCGGAGCGGTGTACAGTTCAAATAAGAACCTTCGGAATGCCAAGGATCAAGGAGGAAAGAGTTGTCGAGTGTGAGTATGCTCGAATGGATTCTAATTTATCATATGTTGTATTTCAGAGGTTGATCATGGTGAGGACACGTCATATGCCAGAGGGCAGTGGGGCTAGTGATGAGGAGAGCCGTCAGATCATCCACGAGGAGGTGGTTGCGGCCATCAGGGCAGAGATACCATAGATGTTCGGGTCTATTAAGACCACGCTGATTGAGACTTTCGACAAGCGTTATGCTGCTCTTTCTGAGGTTGCTGTTGCGGCGGCCACCGCAGCTGTTGCTGCTGCGAGGCGGCAGGGTGGTGATGCGTTGCTATTCCGAGAGTTCAGCAACACAAAACCACCAGAGTTTGATGGGACCCAGGACCCGGTGGCAGCTATGAGATGGATTTCAGACATAGAGGGGTGTTTCTTCACTTGCTCATCTCTTGAGCATTTGAGAGTTCGGTTCGCGCTGAACCAGCTTCGCTTGGGAGCGAAGGACTGGTGGAAGTTTGTGATAGCGCACTTTTCGCCTGCAGAGCTTGCGGCAGTGACCTGGGAGAGGTTCACTGCCATGTTCCGAGATGAGTACATTCCCCAGGTGGAGAGGGAGCGTTTGGCCCAGGAGTTTCTGACCCTCAAGCAGGGTACTGAGTATGTTACGGTGATTACCAGGATGTTCCACGAGAGGGCGATGTTTTGCCCTGAGCACGTGTCCACTGAGCAGGCACGCATGAGCCGATATTTGAGTATCTTGAGGCGAGACATTCGGGAGTTCGTGGCGAACTCCTCGTACCGGACATTTGCCAAGCTTTAGGAAAATGCTCGGAAGAGGGAGATTGAGCTAGAGACTCAGGTCAGGGAGGAAGCGGAGTCTCAGGGGAGGGATCGGCGACCAACACAGTCCCAGCCGGCAGCCAAGCGGGTCAAGCCCGCTGATCCCAAACCTGGGAGCCAAAGGGGCCGCACTTGTGGAAAGTGCGGCAAGGGTCATGATGGAGTATGTAGAGCTGGATCTTGCTACAAATGTGGCAAGGACGGGCATATGGCCAAGGACTGCCCCAAGGGATTTGCGGTGTGTTTTCACTGCAACCAGACCGGACACCGGAAGGCGGAGTGTCCGCAGTTGCAAGGATCAGCTCAGGGAGCACCTCAGGGATTTGCCCCTGCCGCCATCAGAGCTACTGAGAGTCGGCCAGTGAAGGCCGAGGCGCCGAGGGCACGAGGGAGAGCCTTTCAGTTGACTGCGTAGGAGGTCCGCGCAGCGCCCGATGTCGTGGCTGGTATGTATTCTTTCATGTATTTATTTTGATGTTGAGATATTATGTTTATATTATGTTATGCGTAGGTACTTTTCTTGTGAATGCTGTACCTACCTTGGTGTTATTTTACCCGGGTGCGACTCGGTCTTTTGTATCTTTTGCTTTTAGTAAGCATATCAGTTTTAGTCGCGAGGCGCTGAGCCGACCTTTGAGAGTTTCCATAGCTGACGAGAGGGTGATATATGCCACGGAGGTGATCCGCAGATGCGTACTCGAGATTTTCGGTGTTGAGTTCCCGATTGACTTGGTTCCTATTGCGATGAGTGATGTATGTGTCATTGTGGGCATGGACTGGTTGAGCAGGTTCGGTGCGGTTATCGACTGCGAGCGACAGCTGGTGACCATACGAGACCCTAGTGGGGGAGTTCTTACGGTGTACGGTGAGGGTACACGTTCTGGATCAGCATTTTGTTCGGCCGCTAGGGTGAGGCAGTGTCTACAGTAGGGCTGTAAGGGTTTTGTGGCGTACGTGTCGAATACGTGGGTTGATTCTGAGAAGCCGAGGTCAATGGAGGAGGTTCCGATAGTGCGTGAGTTCCCGGATTTCTTTCCAGAAGAGTTGTCGGGTGTGCCTCCCGTGAGGCAAGTAGAGTTCAGTATCGATTTGGTTCCGGGGGCCGCGCCTATCGCCAAGGTGCCGTATCGTCTTGCACCTCCAGAGATGCAAGAGTTATCCTCGCAGCTTCAGGAGCTGCTGGGGAAGGGGTTTATTCAGCCGAGCAGCTCGCCGTGGGGAGTGCCTATCCTGTTTGTCAAGAAGAAGGATGGTTCACACCGGATGTGCATTGATTACCGGGAGTTGAACAAGCTGACGGTCAAGAACCGTTACCCGTTGCCGAGGATCGACGATTTGTTCGATCAGTTGCAGGGAGCATCTTGGTTCTCCAAGATCGATTTGAGGTCTGGATATCATCAGGTGAGGGTGCGAGATGAGGACATCCAGAAGACTGCGTTCAGGACGCGTTATGGGCATTATGAGTTTATGGTGATGCCCTTCGGGCTCACCAATGCCCCGGCAGTGTTCATGGATCTCATGAACCGAGTGTGCAGGCCGATGTTGGATCGGTCAGTGATTGTATTCATCGACGACATCTTGGTATATTCGAGATCTAGAGAGCAACATGAGGAGCATTTGAGGGAGATCCTCGGAGTTTTGAGATCGGAGAGGCTTTATGCCAAATTCTCCAAGTGTGATTTCTGGTTGCGAGAGGTTCAGTTCCTGGGACATCTCGTTAACCAGGAAGGGATATTGGTCGACCCGGCCAAAGTTGAGGCGGTGATGAGTTGGGAGGTGCCGAGGTAACCCTCCGAGATCAGGAGTTTTCTAGGGTTGGCCGGTTATTATCGGAGACTTATCAGGGATTTCTTTAAGATCGCAGTGCCACTCACCAGGTTGACCCGGAAGGGTGTCGCTTTTTCATGGGGCCCCGAGCAGCAGGCCTCCTTTGAGACGCTTCGCCAAAGGTTATGCGAGGCCCCGGTGTTAGCCCTCCCTGAGGGAATGGAGAACTTTGTGGTATACTGTGACGCATCGATCTTGGGGTTGGGAGCGGTGCTGATGCAGAGAGGGCATGTGATAGCATATGCATCGAGGCAGCTGAAATCCACATGAGTCGAGGTATCCCACCCATGATCTAGAGTTGGGGGCAGTGGTGTTCGCCCTCAAGATTTGGCGTCACTATCTGTATGGGGTTCGGTGTACGATATACACGGACCATAAGAGCCTGAAGTATTTGATGGATCAGCCCAACCAAAATATGCGGCAGAGGAGGTGGTTATATGTGGTTAAGGATTATGATTGTGAGATCCTTTACCATCCAGGCAAGGCTAATGTGGTAGCCGACGCCCTGAGTCGCAGGGCAGAGAGCGCCCCGTTGCGAGTTGTATGTTTGCGTTTGACCGTGATGGCTCCGGTGTTGGACACCATTCGTGGAGCACAGGCTGAGGCAGTGAGATCAGAGAACCAGAAAAGGGAGCAAGTGGTAGGGTTGGTATCGGAGTTCATTACCGATGGTCGGGGGCTTATGACTTTTCAGGGGCGGATTTGGGTACCGTTTGTGGGAGGGACGCGTACCATTCTGATGGAGGAGGCTCATCGGTCGAAATTCTCGATCCATCCTGGGGCCACTAAGATGTATTTGGATCTGAGGAGGGGGTATTGGTGGACCTGTATGAAGAGGGATGTTGTGTGGTTTGTGGAGAGGTGCTTAACCTGCCGTAGAGTTAAGGCCGAGCACCAGAGGCCACATGGTAAGTTGCAACCGTTGGAGGTTCCCGAATGGAAGTGGGAACAGATTACCATGGATTTTATCACCAAATTGCCAAGGACTGCTAGGGGAGTCGATGCAATTTGGGTGATTGTAGACAGGTTGACGAAGAGCGCTCACTTTCTTGCTATTAGTGAGGGCTCCTCCGCAGAGAAGTTAGCAGTGATGTAATTGAGAGAAGTGGTATCTCGGCATGGGGTGCCGATCTCGATTGTTTCAGACCGGGATGTACGTTACACTTCCAGATTCTAGAAGAAGTTTCATGAGGAGCTGGGTACTAGGCTACATTTCAGTACCGCATATCACCCCCAGACGGACGGACAGAGTGAGCGGACGATTCAAACGCTCGAGGACATGCTCTGGGCATGTGTGTTGGATTTTGGGGGGAGTTGGGATACGTACTTGCCCTTGGCAGGGTTTTCTTATAACAACATCCATCATTCGAGCATTGGTATGCCACCCTTTGAGTTGTTGTATGGGAGGAGGTGTCGAACCCCCATTTGCTGGGGAGAGGTCAGACAGCGTGTTATGGGCAGTACCAAGATCGTACTTTAGACGACCGAGCAGATCCAGCAGGTCAGACAGAGGTTGTTGACCGCTCAGAGTCGTCAGAAGAGTTATGCGGACAGACGCCGGTCCGAGCTTGAGTTTCAGGTCGGCGACTTTGTGCTCCTGAAGGTCTCTCCTTGGAAAGGAGTGATTCAATTCAGGAAGAGGGGCAAGTTGGGGCCCTAATATATTGGTCCATTTCGGGTGGTCGCGAGGGTAGGCAGGGTAGCCTATCGATTGGATTTGCCAGCAGAGTTGGGGCAGATTCACGACACTTTCCATGTGTCGCAATTGCGGAAGTGTATAGCCGATGAGTCGGCAGTGGTTCCATTAGAGGATATTCAGGTGGATGCGAGCCTAAATTATGCTGAGAGACCAGTGGCAATCAGAGATCGGAAAATCAAGGTTCTGAGGAACAAGGAGGTACCCTTGGTTTTCTTTCAGTGGCAGCATCGGAAGGGGTCCAAGATGACTTGGGAGCCGGAGCGTGAGATGCGCGAGCAGCATCCAGAGTTATTTGCAGAGCGAGACTTCGAGGGCGCAGTCTAGTTCTAGTGGGGGAGAATTGTAACAGCCCGAATTCCCAGGTATTAATTATTATTGTAATTTTTGGTATTTTGTGAGGAGACTCGGCGAGTTGGAGCTCAAACTCGCCGAGTAGGATCGTGAGTTGGACGCGGGTTCGCGTCTGGACTCGACGAGTCCACGTTGTTTAATGAAACCCTAATTTCCAGGGTATGAGACCTATTTAAGGGGGCTTATAGCCGTCATTTGCGGCCACCAACCCCAAAGAGAACCCTAAAGAGTCTTTGAGCGTTTTGTGAGAGAGAAGAGGAAGATCCTTGACTATTTGTGGGTGTTTTTGCACATAGAAGAGAATCAAGGCAAGAGGAGACCAAAGAAGGTGCTAATCCAGTGATTTCTGAGCTCAGAGACTTCATTTGAGGTAACCATTCGTTCCTTTCTCAATCCTTGATGTGAATCTTAGAGTTAGGGTTTCTTTGTGGAATGATCCATGGGAGTAATTGGCCTCTTCTTGTGTTGGTGCTTTAGATCTGGACCCAAAGAGGTCCAGAGACCCTTTTCCCTCAAGCTTTATGAGTGTTAATGGAGGCCATGAGCTTAGAATAGCATTCTAGAGACCATATCATCAAATAAGGCCTTTGGACCTTTGCATAAGCACCAAGATTGTAAATTTACATGATGAATGTGCTTGGGAAGGCCAGATCTAGGGTTTGGGAAAGCAGATCTGACCTCAGAAGGTCAATAGAGTTTGTGCATGGCATGAACTCGCCGAGTTGTTCTTGGGACTCGGCGAGTAGGGTAGGGGTTTCACGAAAATGTTCAACAGGTGGACTCGTCGGGTTGGGGGTTGACTCAGTGAGTCAGGGAGAGTCTTTATGGGGTTGAGTAAAATCGGAACTCGTCGAGTTGTTCTTGAGACTCGGCGAGTTGAGTCGTGGTTGCCCCGCGATTCATGCCAGGTGGAACTCGTCGAGCTAGGGAGGTACTCGACGTGCCAAGAGAGGATCCGAGGGAGTCAGTGAATGCGTGCAGACTCGCCGAGTCGCTTTGGTGCACTCGCCGAGTCCGGTCAAAGTTGACCGTTGACCGTTGACCAGAGTTTACCGTTGACCAGTGTTGACTTAGTAGGGTTAGTCAACCTTAGTCTTGGAAGTGTTAATTTGAGATATGTGTTGTATATAAGAGGATTATAGCTCGAGGGATCGAGCACGAGTGATTCAGGGATTTGCGATTATCGAGATACACGAGGTGAGTCTTCTCACTATACTTTACCTTGAGTAGGTAACCAGAGTTATGTGACAGAGTATTTGTATGCTATGTATGTTATGTGTTGTACTGCATTATTTCTATGTGATTTATGATGTGCATGTTTACAGAGTTAGAACCTGAGGGTTCACAGAGTTTGGGTGCACGGACCCACAGAGTTATAGCCTCGAGTGGCTAATATGTGTTATATGTGGTATTTTGGGGAACTCACTAAGCTTTGTGCTTACAGTGTTTGGTGTTATTTGTTTCAGGTACTAGTGACGACCGTGGGAAGGCGCCGTCTTGATCAGTACACACGCACGGGATTTTATGATTATGAGATCTTGGGAATTTTGTATGACTTGGATTGAATTTCAAACATGAGTGTTTTTATGAATATTAAGTGAATTATGTTTTTATAAAATTTGAAAATTTGTTTTGAAATTTACGGTGTTACATAATGGCAAGACTATGTTTGGCATATAGCATCTTTATTGATTATGATATATATATATATATATATATATATATATATATATATATATATATATATATATATATATATATATATATATATATATATATATATATGGCTCATGGTTATGTGTGATAGTATGTGATTTATGTGCTTATATGCTAGACAGTATCCAGTTGAAAGTGACTGAAGGGGTAGGCCAGCACCCATATATGCTATGTAGTATGTTGATATGTATGGTATGTGGTATTTGGGGAACTCACTAAGTTTCGTGCTTACAGCTTTCAGTTTTGGTTTCAGGTACCTCCAGTTGTCAAGTAAAGGAGCTCAGGACGATCGCAGTGCATACACCCGTGTTTTTCCGTAATGTGTGATTTCTGGGAATAAACTCTGATAAATGTTTTATTTTAAATGCTTTTCTACGTGTGAATAAAGTTACAATAGTGTTTTAGTTATATTAAAAATAAAATTTTTTGTCCTGAATTTTGGGATATTGCAGAAGCAGTGAGTGCACCTGCTCCGGTTACTTTGAGGATCACTGATGGTCGTGAAGGAAGAGTAGGAGCCTCAACAGAGAGGAGTCGAGCATTGCAATGTCAGCCAAGAGAGGCCATGGTTCCAGCAGATGCTATTGCGGGTATGTTATCTTTTGCTTTCTTCTTAGTTACTATTTGTATTTATATTGCTTTTAATGGTTTGGATAAGCATTATCTTTGGTTTAGTTCTCTGTTTATGTTTGGGTTATATCATCAACAATTATTATATGCCATTTTGCATGACGAGAGTCACCAGTGGGTCATATCTCGTTGAGCAAGTTTTAGTTATTCGGTTGTTATTCCGGTTCTTTGATGGGATCGGTTCAGGGGTATTGTTTGGAAGGTTTATGGTCGGATTAGCGGGTGAGGTCTCCAATGAAGTTAGAGTTCAATTGTATTAACATTCAATCTGGTGGGATCGGCGGTCGTCTATGTAAGAACTTTTGGGTTCAATCACTACCGTTGCTAGGGAAGGAACGATAGCAAAAAGATGGTGATGGCAGTCACATGAGCTTTATTGGTCATAGGAAGTGCTAGGGGAATTGATTTATCGCGCAGATTATGGTTTTTGTCACCATCATAAGGACTAAGGATTTGGGTGTTGTATCATAGGAAAAGATCAGGGTTGTCGAACTTGCTGAGATTTTAGGGAGTGATCATCTGAATTTCAAGAGTGGTGTGGTCATTGGGATTGGCTAGTGACAGAACACTGGTATTGGTAAGCGCGGGTTGTCAGCGGTTCAAATTATAAGGAGGTAAGATGGGTTGGGAATCCATCAAACTTCATGGGCTAGGATAGCTTAGATGAATTCAAGTGGGAAAGGACCGTTTAGATTTTTGGAAGCTATATCATACGTGAAACTAGGATGAGTTTTACATCCAAGTTAGGAGGAAAGACACCTCAAAAGCCCGCCTGGATCAAAGATTGTGTATGTTGGGAGTTCAGGGAACTTCCAACAGCTGGTTGGTGTCTTCTTTGTGTTGGAAAGAAGGCTTATAGATAGATCTAAGTTGAGGGTTGTGTTAGATCATCTTTGCATGTTCTTGTTTGATTATGGCTGTGGGGTTTGAATCATGACCCGAACACCTGTTTGGGGATATAATGAGATGCATGTTCGACTCCGGATGAATATGGATGGATTGGTAGATGAGCGATAAGACCATGGGTGGTGGCCATGGCAAGATAGTGTTGAAGTGTTGTAAGACTGCGGGGTGACCCGTAGCATTCACTAGGTTGGCAGATAGTGACGGAGTGTTGTAAGACTACGGGGTGGCCTGTAGCATTCACTAGATTGGAAGATAGTGTTGGAGTGTTATAAGACTGCAGAGTGGCCCATAGCATTCACCAGTTCTTGGGTAGTTGTGTGAGCATGGCAAAATCTGTGATCTGGCTTGTAGATTCCTTCGGGTGGGTTTAGACCAGGGTGGTTCAGGATGTGAGATTGTGGGAAGGCCACAACAATTTTTTAGGATCAAGGAAGTGGTGGGCTGTATGAGGCCAGTTGTGATATAAGACTACAGATGGTCATGTAGCATTCACTTTTAGGAGTGGATTTGGTGACTTCAGGTTTGACAGTTGATTATGATCGGTTGGATCAGAAAGGCTGTTGGAGTCATAGTGGCGACATAGTTAAGAAAATTCTTGTCAGATGAGGTATTCATTCGGAAGTTCTGTTGTGCGATTGTGTATGACTAGTTGACTCAGCAACCGACTGGAAATCCGGTGAATCGGTTAGTTGGCAGGTAAGTAGAGACTAGGGAGGTCTCGACTGCTTTTGGAAAGCAACTAGGGGCAGCAAGATAATTCGAGGCGGTATTAGTGATTTTGGGACTTGTATATGGATTCGCTTGTTATCTGGAGAATATGTTAAGTCACTTGCAGCTTGGATTATATAATCTCAGAGTAATTAATTCGAACCTGTTACATAGATTTCGTTTGCATCTAACCATTGCATGGATGGATCTTCTACTCGAAGGATTATCTTAGCCTTCTTTTAAGTAAGAGTATCGCAACAATGAATGGTCAATGATTTTATTCCCTGTAGAAGCAACAAGAAAGTCAAGGGTTGGAAGTGTTTTTTCTAGCAAAGTGGAATCGGCCTGGTAGTGGTTCAGTATGGGCGGTCTATCGGGGAGTCAGAACAATTCGAGATTTCTGATTTCGGGTAAGGTAGAAATGGTTATTCTACAAGGGATTAAGGATTCGTTCATCATCAGGTGGGGAGTTCTGCTAAGGTTGGTTTTGGTTTCCTTGGGAAAGCAGTTGTATGCTCGGGTTTGTGGTTGTGTTATTTCGGCCATCTAGCGTGCCTAGGATGGTAAGGAATGATTTTGAGGACTAAATCTAATTCAAGTGGGGGAGAGTTGTAACACTCAGTTTCGAATCTCTTCATTATTCGGGGCCGTGACCCAATCATGTGTTATCATAAGGCTTTGGGCCTTGGGGGAAAAGATAATTAACCCTTTTTGGATGTGGTTATTATAGATTAGGTGATCCAAGAGTTCGATTGTGTTTCGGAGCCCAAGGGTATAATCGTAATTTGGCAGTTCAGACCTTTATAAATTTTGGGTTTTTTTTGCAAAGTTTTAAGGCAAGGGTGAGCTGATAGAAGTGGTGGGCTTCTCGTCACCTTTCCATGGATATAAATTTCGTAGGAAATGGACTTAAAACAAAGGAATTATGGTCAAATGAACCATCAAAACCATGCAAACAAGATCTAACAACATAAGTCCCAAGGTAAGAACTTTATACTTTCAAAAGATGGACAAGGAGGTATAGATTTTGGATCCCAAAGTTTGCAAGAACTACCACTTCTTGAATGATCCTTCCTTCACAACCAAGAGCACAAAAAGGTTACTCTCAAGCTTCAAATCACACTCATAAGGCTACGGTTTCGTTGTAGGGTTTAGAGGGAATGGTGGTTGGATAAGATGATGTCTAAGGGAGGAATCAGATGATTAGAGAGGGCTCACACCCTAAATTTTTGGGTCTGGCATCTGCGTGAGCATGCCCTGCATACTCACACCAACGCCCAACGTACTTTCTCCTCCTTTTGACTTCCTAGAAGACTTACACCCGACATACAAGGCTAGTACGCCAATGTAAGTGGCCAAAATGCAAAATTCTATTAACTTCAAGGGATGAAAATAAAATACCAGATTGCGGGTGTTACAATTCTCTCCCACTAGAATCATGCATTGTCCTCGAATTCAGCCTCAAGGAACAAATTTGGGTAGCGCTCAAGCATCTCCACCTCTTGCTCCTAAGTCCACTCTGAGTCCTTTTAATGTTGCCACTGAACCTTGACAAGGCTCACCACCTTGTTCCTCAGGGTCTTCACCTTCCTATCTACATTTGACATCGGTCTATCAATGTAGTTGTAACAACCCGTTATTTCAGGTCAATATAATGTCTAAAAGTCGAGTCTCGTAATCTCTTTGTGAAGTAATAAGAATATCATCAAAAATGAATTGTTCAAAAAGCTCTGTTTGAGTACACTATGTGGTAGATATCGTGATAAGGTTTCCAAAAATATAAAGAACACTAAAATCCGAGTTATAACGAAGGAGTTATGACCAATCAAAGATTCGTAACACTACCGGTAAAGCGTTGTTAAGCATAAAATGAGAAATTTCAATAAAATACTTTTTAGCCTTAGGTATCTAAATGAAAGTCGTAGATATCATTAAACCGTGAACATACATAAAAAGAAAGCCCAAATCTAACTTCGTATGAGGAAGTTATGATTTTACGAAGTTTCTGACCTAGCAATAGACAGCTAAAGACTCGAATTAGAGATCGAGCGATCTTTAGCTAACACAACCTAAACAAAAGTTGAAGACCCTGACCATAGGAATACAACGGTAAAAAGACTGACTAAAATGGACATCAGATGAAGAAGTTATGGAATTTAAACGAACTTTTCCTGACCCGGCCTACTAAAAATAATATAATAAAAATAAAGTCAAAACTAGCCGACGAAGTCTAAACAAGAGTTGTAGAGCATTCTCACACTTACGGGTGCATATAAAGAACGTCGAAATCGGAACTCGTACGCAAAAGTTACGGATTTTTCAAGTTCGGGACACAAAACCCGAGGCTGACTCAGCCTCACGACGTGAACAGTTCCATATTCACGACGTGAGACTGTGACTAATGCGTTCCAGTGTGTCAGCCACGTCAAATTGTCGAAGGGGATAGAGCTGACTCAGCCTCACGACGTGAACAAGGCTATATTCACGACGTGAGACCCCAAAACCCTCCCTATAAATAGAAGCTTAGGGGTGCCGGGTTTAGTGCTCATTGCTTTCCATCTAAGTGTCGTTGCTCTACGTTTATACCTCTCGAAGCCTTCCCGAAGCCCCGGTTTTTATACTCGAGATCAGAAGGAAGTCTTACGCTCCCGAGGATCCCGAGAATTCCAGAGAATTCAGCTTTCTCTAGTCGAAGTTCTGCTCGATTCTTTGTCTTAACTTCTTCAAGCTACCACTTCAATCAAGTGAGTTCATACCCCCTCTTATACACCTTCAAATACTTTATAATGTACTTTTAATACATTTCGGGGGAGAATGCAAGTAAACACACGGTTGATCCTGAGTGGAAACGTGAAAACTCTTGTTATACTTTGCATGCATTAGATTTATACAAAATGCATAGTATCCAGGGTAGCCATCCTTGTTAAACCATTTTATGCATTCAAAGAACTCATGATTTATGCTTTGTCAAACATTGTGAAAGGAGATAAACATTGCATACAAAACTATTATTTTAATACAGACTTAGTTGAGAATCCGTAAGACGATTACATCTTCAATGCTACCTTTTTGTTAAAAGGTACTACCTAAAGTCCTGTCTATTATAACCAGAGTCTCCCGTTTGGAGAGCGTGTCAAATGTGTATAGATCTATACGGGAAGTCATGATCCCGCGCCCTGACTGTTAGCTACAGTCCTTTGGGTGACAGTTTGTCATAACGTTTCGACGCCTGAAGACCGTCGCCACAGGCATATTATGTTTAGTATAGTTATAAAACTCACCGGATATAAAATTATTATGGTGTTTTGATTTTATGAATGAGTAGTTATTAAAACTATTCTTCGTCTAACAAGTGCGATCTTCTTCTAGCTTTATTATATAAAATTATGCCTCAACCTTTTAAGCATTTTAGTTGCTTGCGATTTTCGGTCTTGGACATTAGAGACTGCCTGTTACTTTAGGAAAATAAGGGATTTTCCTGTATCCAAAACAATCAACTAATAGGGAAATAAAGTATTTTCCTGGTACAACTATTTACAATTCACAACAAGAACATTCATATGCATTTCATACTTTTATAAGGAAATAAGGGATTTTCTTGGAAAACGCACGAACTTTGGAATGGTATACATTTTCTCAAAACCGCTTATGAACTCACCAACTTAATTGTTGACACTTTTTCTTTGAAATAACTTTTATTCTCAGGGAACCGCTAAGCAGGTTTGGAAACCAACTTTTGGGGATTAACGCTCTGACGTTAATTACTTCTTTTGAAAGATGTTTATGTATTTATCTTTTGAACAGTAACAAATACAATTATGTAAACATTTTGAAACCTTTATATGTATGGTGGTGTGTACTTTCCTTACGATGAACTGTTATGATACTGAATATGACGTCCTCCGCCCCCGAACGTTTCCGCCGTTCTGGTTTGGGGGTGTGACAGTAGTTCAAGAGATCATCGACCTGAATGTCCTCCAAAGGAACTATAGTTGTCTCATCGGCTATACACTTCCTTAACTTGGAAACATGGAAGGTATCATGAATTTGAATCAATTCCTCAGGTAGCTCCATCCGGTAAGCCACCTTGCCCACACGAGCTAACACTCTGAAAGGGTTGAGAAACGTGGGGCCAAACTTGCCTGGCTTCTTAAAGAGGATAACACCCTTCCAGGGTGATACCTTAAGAAACACCAATATCTAACCTGAAAATCCAACTTAGAGCGTCATTGGTCTGCATAACTATTCTGGTAGCTCTGGGTCGTCAACAACCTCTGCCTGATTGCAGAATAAGCTCGATCGTCTTGAGCACTATCTTAGTTCTCCTCATGACTCTCTATCCAACCTTGCCCTAGCAAATAGAAGTCTGACACCTCCCCCATACGGAAGCTCAAAAAGAGGCATACCAATGTTGGCATGATGGTTTTTGTTGTAAGAGAACTCGGCGAAAGGAAGGTAAGAGTCCTAGATCTTACCAAAATCAATGATGTAGGCATGCAACATATCCTCGAGAGTTTGAATAATCGGTTCACTCTGCCTGTCGGCCTGTGGATGATAGGCGATACTAAAATGCAACCAAGTGCCCAATTCTTCGTGAAACCTCTTCCAAAATTTGGAAGTGAAACGAACATCCCGATTTGACACAATAGAAGTCGGCACCCTATGCCATGCCACCACCTCCTGAACATAAATCTCATCTAGTTTCTCCGTAGAAGATCCCTCACTTATGGATAAGAAGTGAGCACTCATCGTCAAACGATCCATTATCACCCAGATAACATCAAAACCCTTTGCAGTATTGGGCAATCTTGTAATGAAATCCATCGTGATTTGCTACCATTTCCATAGTGGAATCTCCAAAGCTTGGAACTTGTCGTGAGGGTGCTGGTGCTCAACCTTGACCTTCTGGCAAGTCAAGAACCGCTCTATAAACCATACCACATCTCTCTGATGGGTTTTAAGCATAAGAACAATCTTATGTGCTCATACAAACCCTAATGCTTGGATCTAGGTTTCTCTATTGTACATGTAATGAATCCAAGACTAATAAACCCTAAATCTAACATATAATAAATTGAAATAGGGTTTAGATAATTACCTTTGATTGTTATATAGCAATAACAATCAATTCCTTGCTTGGATTGGCTTCAAAAGATTAGTGCCTCACGTGCTACACCTCTAATGGAGTCACAAACACCATATGCAACTTGGATGAAGAGGAGAAGAAAGGAGGCTGCTCAAAACAACTAGAAAACCTAGAGAATCAGTTGTCCACGTTTTCGGGGCATAAGGGGTCCTTTATATACTTGTGTGGGCTACTAGGGTTTCAGTCAAAACCCTAATGGACAGCTTAAACTCTAAGTAGCCCATGGAACCTTCTGGATAAGGCTATGGACGAAAATATGATGGGCTGCCATCATAATTTCGTTCACCCCTTGTTCATTTAGCATTCCTTAGCCCAATAACTCAATTATCCAATAATTGTAGTACAGTCCCCTATATTTAATTAATCTCTTTTAGCCACAAAATTAATTATCAATTAATTCTTGACTAATATTAATTAAAAAATATGATTTCTCCTTTAATATATTATTCTCATAACATATTAATAAATCATATTTAAACCTTTCTCTCCTTAATTCATCCTACATATTGCTATGGTGAAGGCAACCCAAAAGGACCATGCTCATAATCGGGTCAAGTGCATACCAAAATAGTTATGGACTTGGACACTAATCCAACACTCTCTTCATACATGGCCACCAACAACTATGCTTAAGGTCGAGATACATCTTGCTGGCCCACGGATGAACGGAGAATCTCGACTTGTGGGCCTCCTCCATCAATACTCGTCGATCCCCACCCACATAAGGCACCTAGACCCGTCCATGAAGATTCAAAAGCCCCCTATTGTCGATATCAAAGGTTGAAACTTGACCGACCACCTGCTTATTCGTCTAACTATCTTCCTTTATGGCCTCCGATTGTGCTTCTTTGTTCGCTTCCAAGACTGAGGTCATCACCGTCATCTTCAAACACACCTCCTGAATAGGGACACTGACTGTCCTTTGACTCAAGGTGTCAGCCACCGCATTGACCTTGCCCGGGTGATACAAAATCTCATAGTCATAATCTTTCACTACATCCAACCACCTCCTATGCCTCATGTTAAGATTAGGTTGATCCATAAAATATATCAGACTCTTATGGTCCGTGTAGATGGTACATCAAACTCCATATAGATAGTGGCACCAAATACTGAGAGCGAAAACCACCGACCCCAATTCCAAATCATGGGTGGGATACTTCACCTCATGAGGCCTCATTTGCCTCGAAGTGTATGCAATGACATGCCCTCTCTGCATCAACACATCACCAAATCCTAAAATAGATGCATCACAGTAGACCACAAAATCCTCAACTCCTTCTAGGAGGGAAAGTACTGGTGCCTCACAAAGTATTTGGCAAAGAGTCTCGAATAACGCCTGCTGCTCAGGCCTCCAAATGAACACCACATTCTTCGTCGTCAACTTAGTAAGAGAAACTGCAATCTTAGAGAAATATCAAATAAATCTTCGATAATATCCTACCAAACTGAAGAAGCTCCGAATCTCAGATGGAGACTTCGACACTTCCCATCACATCACCAGCTCTATCTTGGCTGGGTCAACCAAGCTTCTGTTCTGATTGATGAGGTGTCCCAGAAACTACACCTCGTACAACCAGAACTCATACTTGGAGAACTTTGTGTTGGATATATATGCCCAATAATCATTATGGAGTGATATTGCTAATAATATATGGTCCTATAGGGTCACACCTTTATGAAGTTGGCACATTTTGTATATTTATTATTAATATGATTATTAATAAATAATATCAATTCTTGTATTTTAATTAGGGAATAATTATTGTTTTGTGAGAATAATAATTATACGAGAGTATTACTGGTTATTACTTTATATGGTATGAATTAATAAGTCATGCATAATATTTTGGTCTTGTTGGATTGTTTTGTCTTTTACCTAAAGACAAAGTTTATATTTTATAAACTTGGAGTTTATAAAATATAAAGAATTCTCCTATTTTCAAGAGGTATGACCAAAAATATTAAAATATGGGGGTTGCTTTTCAACCTCCATGCTTTGTCTCTCATGCTTCTAAAGGCTAGCCATTACTTTAGATTATTTTAATGGTTAGGCCCTACCTTTCATGGACTATATAAGAGATGCATGAGGCTTGCATTTTGGCTAAGAAAATCACTTTATTCTTCCCTTCTTTCTCTCTAAAAACCGTGAGCATGAAGAGCTCCTTTCTTTTGAAGTTTGGTGCTTTACTTTGGTGGTTTAGAAGACCTCTTGAGTTATTCCCTTTAGTGCTTATTTGATTTAAGCTCTTAAAAGATTAAGACACTCAAGAAAACAAGAAGGAACTAGCATTCCAAATGCCTTACTCTTGATGGTGGATACTTATAGAGAAATCATACACTTTGATTGTATCTTCATCAACACCCTAAAACCAAGTGGGTTCAAAGGCTTCAAAGATTATCTCTAAAACATCATATGGTTGGTTTTATTTCATTCTAACCTCTATAAATGGATCCATGATGGTTCGGTTTTGTTATGAACTAAAAAAATGTTATTTTTAAAGTCTTTCGTTGCCGTTTTTTTGTGAAAAACAAACTTTTATTTCATATAAAAAATCCATCACTTGGAGTATAACCTCTCCATCCTCAAAACCCCGAGAATCATGCACAAATGCTCCTTATGTTGCTCTTTGGTCTTTGAATAGACTAGGATGTCATTGATGAAGACGATCATTGACCGATCTAACATGGGCCTACACACCCTATTCATGAAATCCATGAACGTCGTTGGTGTGTTGGGGAGTCCAAAAGGCATCACCACGAACTCGTAATGCCCATAGTGAGTTCGGAAAGCCATCTTCTGAATATCCTCCTCTCGCATCCTCATCTGATGGTAGCCATATTTCAATTCAATCTTGGAAAACCAAGATGCCCCCTGCAACTGATCAAAGAGATCATCAATGCTTAGTAATGGATAACGGTTCTTCACCGTCAGCTTGTTCAGTTCTTGGTAATCAATGCACATACAGTACGAACCATCATTCTTCTTGAAAAAAAGGATTGGTGTTCCCCACGGAGAACTGATCGGTCGAATAAAATCCTTTCCTAATAGCTCTTGAAGCTATGAGGAAAACTCTTGCATCTCAGGAGGTGTGGGATGATACGTTGCCTTGGAAATTGGTGTCACACTAGGGATCAAATCGATCTGGAACTTTATTTACCTTTTATGAGGCACACCCCATAACTCCTCTAGAAAGTATCAGGAAAGTCGCGCACAACAAGAACATCATAAGTAGAAACTGATATCTTCTCATTAACCTGGGTATCCACTACATATGTCAAATAACCCATACATCCATACTGTAAACTTTGCCTCGCCTTAGCGGCAGAATAGAAAGTTGATCTTGACCTAATACCCTTGTAGTAGATGGTCAACACTCCCCTACTAGGAACTCAAACCGTCACCAGCTACCGGTCGAAGTTAATCAGAGCCCCGAACTGGCTTAACCAATCCATACACACGATAAAACAGACATCTCCCATTGTAATACAAATGAGATCTATCAGATACCCAACACCAAAAATATCTAGTACACAACCCCGATAGATGTCAGTAGTGGAGACCGGATGCTCATCAGGTATAAAGACTCTTAATTCCATGCTCAAGGCCTCCAGTGCGATACTAAAACCACGACATAAAGATGATGAAACAAAATACCGACTCACACCCAAGTCAAACAGCACGAGTGCATGCACAAAATTCACAAGGAAAATACCTAACATGAATAATATCATAAGCAACATAAATAAATCAACATAAATAAATAAAAAACACATACCACCCACGACGTCTGGAGCTGCTTTGCTGTCAACTAAAATGCTCTCCCTCAAGCCCTCAGAGTCTCGGCCTTTAATCGATCCCAGATCTCCTTGGCTGTTTCACATGCACTCACCAGACGAAATGTGTCTGGAAGAAGAGTGAATCTGATTATCCTCATCGCGTCGACATTACTTATCAACTTGTCTTTTTCGTCTTGAGGAACATCTTTAACATCTACAAGAAGAGCACTATATTCAACTTGAGTCTTAATAACCTTCCTTGTGGCAGTGTGAGTGAACGTCTACTGAGTCATGGCTTCCTATATTAGTGTGCCATGATCTTCAAGGCCAAGAACACAATCTTCGAAGTGCAGCGCCCAGGCCTCATAATCCTGCGGAAAAAGAATTGGGATTCTGGTAGTAGATCAAATGCTGTTGGATAGATTGAAGGAAAGAGTATGAGGATCTTCTGGTTGCATGATGCCGATTTACAAAAACCTGTTTAGAATCAGATGTGTAAAACAATAATCGAGTCTAGGGAAAAATAAGGACCCAGATCCAACGTCTATAATCGATGAAAACGATGAAGAAGACAAGAACAGTTCCACTAAAACCATAAAACCCTAATAATACTCAACATAAGATATGCGTATGAGTTACACAATCTCCCTCTCTGATACCAATTATTGATTCAATAAAGAATAGATCGATAGATTCTAACAAGTGTAATCAACCAAACAATAAGAACAATGAAGATCAAATAGTGCCGAATGATTAGATTCAATAGCCTTAAAAGAGTTCAACAAGAACTTCTCTGTAAAGACTACATAGGGCAATACAACTTGTTAACCTTACAACGGTGCATGCATGCACTATAAATAGTCTAACCCTAATAATATTAATACTCGAGTGGACAGGCCCAACCCGTTACCATATGGACTATTCTAGTACAAAACAATTGACACAACATTATTTAGGAAATTTTATGTTTCCCATGATACGTCTAGAATCAATTCTTTAAGACCGCCAAACTTATTCAAGCCAAGATATTACCTTGTGTGCAATAGGAAAAAGCAAAAACATAAGCCCGAATATTACATTGTTTTTTAAACTTAGACCGAATTTTACTAAACCGTAGGGATTATTTCTATAACTTTGTCTAATAAATATTAAAGATATGATTGTTTGCAATATGACCGTTCCTATTTGGATCATTTTAATGATTATCTACAAGATACCGTCTAGGAGTGTAACTAAGTATGTCAAACTTGAAACTCGACTCAACTAAAAAACATGAGCTCAAAACTTGACTCGACCCTTAATTTTCAAGTTCGACCTCATACTCAATAAAGTAATTGACACTTTCGAGCTCAACTTGACTTGATTAATTATTAAAAAATAAAATAATATTAAGTTGCAATAGAAATATGATTAAGCTCGTGAGCTGGACTCGACTTGGCTTAATTATGTCAAATATAAATATATCTAAGCTCGATTAAGCTCATGAGATTCACAAACCGAATAATCTAATAATTAAGCTCGACTTGATAATATATTCAAATAGCTTGAGCTTGAGCTCAATCTCCAGTTTCAACTATGAAAGATATGAATATAATTCATTTTTTGGTATTTCAAACACACATTAAAGAGCTTTATTAATTATTATTTAATGTTATAAATGTTAATGTAGATAAATTAGTTTAACATTATTAGGGTGGAGGATATCCATTCCTTCCAACTCAATCAGTCCATTTGTTAACTTCATATTAGTTTTTTTCTCTTCTTTCTCTTTCATCTTTCCAATCCGCAACATATAGAAATCTATTTTTTCAAACTCATACAAGTCTTAAAAACATACAAAACTATATTCGTACAAGTTCTTAAGCGTGTAGTACAACTAAAACGAGAGAGAGAGAGAGAGAGAGAGCTTTGCGGGTTCGGTTACTCACCTCACCTCACTTCAGCAGTACCAGCAGTACCAATTGAAGCTCAGACATCTCATCTTGGAGGTATCGAGAGTATCTCCAACCCGCTTCTACACCTTCCACCCTTATAATTATTTCTTATAACCGATAAAATTTGGATAAGATGATTATATATAAATATCTTAAACAATATAATCTCAAAGACTTTATGTCCTCGTAATTGAATCCTACGGTTACTATACGAAATAGGGTTAAATTAAGCGTCCAACACCGAAATAAGGTCAATGACCTTTTCTTAATATATTGTGATAAAAGAGGAGAAAGTGTAAATCATCACTGCTTTAGGGGGTATTAACAATTTAAGTCAAAGTACAGGGGAGATATTTGTATGGATCGTCAAATTCTGCCTCCCAAAAAGCCTCTCCATCCATGGAACACAAACAAGAACGAGCTTTTATCCAGGAATTCGAGCAAAATATCTCAAGCTAGTGAACTCGTTTGTTGTCTTTCATATACACTTCAAAATTCTACCGATTCCGGCTAGCTGGAGATTAGAGAGGTAAGCCTGCTACTGAAGCTCATCTGTTTATACTGAAAACCAGTTACTATGAATGTTTCGTTTCGTTTCGAATCTCTGATGTTTTTTTATATGATAAACCTATACAATTCCTGAAGTCGAATCTAATCCTTACAATTTTCAAATTAGGTCAATGTTGTATGCCGTATCAATCCCTAAACCTTGCTTATCTTATCCAAAAACCAGTTTCCACTCCCAAAACCCTCAAAATCTCAAAAGGGGTGGGCTTCGTGTATCGGCTACATTACCGAAATCTAATGGGGTTAAAGTAGAGTACACTCCATGGCTAATTGTCGGATTGGGGAATCCTGGCAACAAGTATCACGGAACTCGCCACAATGTAAGATTTTCGTAACCCAATTCTCTGAATTTCAAATTCGTGTTATTAGGCTTTAGGGTTTTGTTTTGTTGATATGGTTGGACTCTAAAATGAAGTGCTTTTCAAACTTATATGATTAGGTTGGCTTTGAAATGATTGAACGCATATCTCAAGAAGAAAGGATTGTGATGAACACTATACAATCAAAGGCTTTGGTTGGAATAGGTATACAATTTGAAACATTTCTGATAAATTTAACATCAAGTATTCATCTAAACCTTCTTTTCTGCAATCAGTACAGGTTCTATTGGAGAGGTACCTGTTCTATTAGCAAAGCCTCAAGGATACATGAATTTTAGTGGAGAATCGGTTGGTTTTCACTTATAATCCATACTATATATTTTAACATATTTTTGACAATGGTGTTTTGTATATAAAAAAAAAAAAAAAAACAAATAATTTGTTACTTTGTTACCTATTTATGATATTAACCCTGTATTGTAATCTTATTTAACTAGGTTGGGCCGCTTGCTGCATATTATCAAGTACCACTGCGTCATATTTTACTGGTATTTCTTTCACCCTATAAAGTAGAACATATAGGGACATTTTTGTAATTTCATTATGTAACTTCATGTATTTAGATATATGATGAGATGAGCTTACCAAATGGTGTTTTGAGGCTTCAACCTAAAGGAGGCCATGGGTATCATAATGGGTACATTCATTTACCAATCTTGATGAACTTAATGTAATATATATATATATATATATATATATATATATATATATATATATATATATATATATATATATATATATATATATATATATATATATATATATATATATATATATATATATATATATATATATATATATATATATATATATATATATAAAATTGATAACATTTTTTTTCTTTTTAATTTAGAGTGAAGAGTGTTATTGAACATTTAGATGGTCGTCGTGAAATCCCTCGACTCTGTATAGGAATTGGGAATCCACCTGGCACCATGGACATGAAGGCGTTCCTTTTGCAGAAATTTAGTGATGTGGAACAAAAAGAGGTAAAAAAAATAGTATTGTATTTGGCTTGCATTGGCTGACTGACTGGGACTGATGTCAGTAGGACAAATAATGTAACTTTATGTCTCACTCAAAAGGTGGGACATGGACTGACTCTTAATCTGTTGTTTGTGCAAAAGACGTGAATGTCTTTATAGCAGTAGAATTAAATGTATTGAGATTTATGGAATTTGCAGATAGATGGAGCGTTGGCACAAGGGGTAGATGCGGTGAGGAGTTTGGTATTGAACGGATTCAACGATAGGATCACGAGGTTTAATTTAGGGCAAAAATACAAATATAACAAAGTTTGAGAATGAACTCATTGTGTAGTAATTAACCTCATGGATTTTAAATTATTATTTTTAGAAGGAAAATACAATGAGATCAATGTACCTTTACACCATGCTTTTTGACTTAGTTTCATTTGCTTTTACCCCCACAATAATAACATTAGAATAGTCAAAAGCTTGCTTGTATTGGACCCAATGTTACGTGTTAGATTTAGCACCTTCAACTTTCAGAAATGCCCAAAACAGCCCTTGTACTCTTTTATCTTCTTCTTCTTCCTTTTTTTCTATTTTTGGCAAAAAAAAAAATGTGTGCATCTCAAAGTGGGATTCAATAGAAATATATAAAATATTGTTTGCCAGATTAAATGTTACATACAAGTAAGGATCGTTCACTCCATACGCATTCAAAGATTGCAAACTAAACGCCAATGTTGACAAAGCAAAAACATGTTATTTGTCCATATTGCCCCTATCCGAGAATATTACAAGTGTTATGTAGAAAATTTTGGTTGAAAGTGAAATGGTTTTCTTGTTTTAGACCTTTGAATTTATAGTTGCTTTTAATTCTGTAATGGCTCTAAAAACAGCAAAAATAATGTTGTTTAATAAAGAAGATTATTTCCTTCTACAAACCATTAATAACACTTGTCAAATTTAGAGTATCTTTTTCCCTATTTGTGGCGAGTTTAGGTCATAAATGACATCTCTTCCACGATCATATCATTTTTGTTAATTTTGTTAACAATCATGAAGTTTCAGCAAATATACAAACGCAAAGGGGGTAAATTGGAACATGCAAAATTTAGCTTCTTTTAATCGAGTACATGCTCCAAAAATTCAATAAGAACGTTGGAAAGTGAAATTAAGAAATCAAAAAGTACACTTTACCCCCCTCCCCACCTCAAGTCTCATAAATTAGACCGTTGGAGAACTCTTTTTAAAACAAAGAGCACCCATCACCACCATTAACGACAAATCACATTCTCAACTTCCGATCAACGATGGCCGGAGAAAAACCCTCAGCCACCACCTCCGATCACCTTTTCTCCATTCTCGATCCTAAATCTCTCATCCTTTCACAATTCAGAGACACCAAAAACCCTAATTTCTTACATCTCACTACCGACAATTTCATCATGGAGAGAGGACCCAGATACAAAGCTTACGCCGATCTCCGAGAATCAAAAATCCGGTTGAAATCCATGGCTAGCTCACCTCAACGACCACCTAAAGATCATCGTTCTGGTAATATCTCCACCACACCGGAAAGTCAACTGAAAGCTCCGGCAAAGCGGCGGAAAGGGTCGTCTATTTTGACACAATCTGTTCCGGACTTTTCGTCTGCATTGAGGAAAGAGAACAGGAAGCCGGCACTTCCACCGGTGGCAGAGAAATCTGCAACACCACCGGCTAAGAGTTCTTCGAGGTTATATGAGATTAATGCGAAGTTGATAGGGAGTAAGTCGTCTGTTTCCGGCGAGAAGAGCGGCCGTGGGATGTTGACGGCGAGAAAAAGCTACGCAAACATGGATGAATTGAAGAAATTTTCCTTGGCAGCTGCAAACGCCATTAATGGCGAAAACAAGGGCGGGAGGATCACCGGAAACAGGGGCGGAGGAAGGACTACTGTGCTGGGAAGTAGACAGTTTAATTGAATTCTACTTTACTAATATTCAATATTTTTTATTTTTTCGATTTATTTTTACATTTAAATGAGGTTTTGATTTTAAAAATCTTCTATTATTCTTGTTATTTCTTTCTTCATATTTTGGTTGGATTTGTACAAAGTTTTTGAGTGGGCTTTCGTATGTAATATTCGTGTAAATCCTTGGTATATTGATTTGCTTTGGAAATTAAGTAATGAGATTTGATTTGATATTATTTCTAGTTTTAGAAAAATTAATATTATTTTTACAAATTCAATTAACGAAGATTCGTATAAAGAATTATATATATAAAATACTAGATGGCATAACCCCAAATGGACTACTAATCTATTTCTAAAATACAATAAAAGCAATCTTAATTCGGGTTATAACTAAGAAACAATTAGTACATGAAGTGTTTGGAGGCATGTTGCATGTTTTTAACATGATCAGTGTGATATATTTATAAACAAGAATCGAAATCAAAATCATTTTAGAACAAGAGTGTGGAGTTTAGTTAATTTATTTTTTGAACATCAACCCTTCATTGTTTTCTTATAAAAAAATTGATTGTTTAGTTCTACAAGAAAAAAATCGCAATAATAATAATTCTATCAAATATTTTTGGGATATATACCCTAAAATTCTAATATTTTCAGTGATTTAACAAGAAAGTGTAAAACTTTGTTTTTTTTACAGTAAAGTCCTAACTACCAACAGTTTTTGACATGTTTACTTTTTTTTGCCGGTTAGCCGTTAATTAGGGTTTTACTGTCAAAAAAATATAGTTTAAACTTTCTTGTCAAATTGTGAATTAAGACTTTACTATAAAAAAAAGTAAAATTTAGGACTTTCTTGTCAAATTGTTGAAAATATTGGGATTTTAGTATATAGTCTTGGTTTCCCTAGAAACAAATGATTTTATGAGCCTCGTGAGACTCAATTCCTATCACAAACACTTTTAATTGTTATATTTGTCGCAACACCACTGTTTTTCTTGTCATCATCATCTTTACCCTGCTACAATCACGATCAGGGAAAACAGATGCAAAAGAGAGAACAAGAGAGGATGAGAAGACTTGTAAAACTTTTTTCTTGGTTCACTGCCAAATCTTAAACTGAAAAGAGGGGACAGATTGTACAAACACAAACAACACATGCTTCGTCAAAAAAGTGTGAATGTGGAGAAGGGGTAAGAAGGGCAGTTTTGTCTTTTTCGGTTTTTTAGTTCTCCATTTTTAGGATTACAAAAAGCCAACACAACCTTGGTTCTTTCTTTCTTTCTTGATTATCTTAATTTTTTCAATGCCGGTTTGTTGAGATTAAAAAAAAACTATTTAACAAGAAGCAAATGTTAGGAATTTCAATATGATCTAGCTCACCAGAGCAGAGTGGGCAGATTCCAATAACTCTTATGCTACTAAATTTCTAACAAAAAAAGGGGGGTCTAGCTCACTAGAGCAGATTGGGGTAGCGTTGTGCAGATCTTCAAGTGTGGCTTGGGATTTGCACATAATCCAATTTTGGCGTGTCGTGACAGCGGGATTGTTATCTGGGTTGACCCAACCAGAGTTTGACAACATTTTTGATGGTTTTGGAAGTTTATCAGGCCATTTGTGTATATATAGGATCTGTTCGTTTTCAATCAAGTTGTAGGATCTTAGTCTTCGGCTAGACATGAGGATGTTTCTGTTAGCGGTTGAGGCATCATTTTGGTTAGACCTATTAGTACCAAACCCGATGGGTAAGGGT